>NW_024412413.1:2592876-2674279 GCF_014898765.1 Herpailurus yagouaroundi | reverse complement strand
GGTGTTTCTGTGTGTGATCACTCCCGTGGTGTGTGTGTGTGCGCGTGTGCGTGTGCGATCACTCCCCTGCTGGATGCCGTCACCTGCAGTCTGACGGTTGCTGTGTTACAAAGACCATCCCCGCTCAGGTCACACCAGGGCTGGCACTTCTCCATCACGACTGGTTTATATTCTCACCCTGAGGTTTGGAAAAAATATTGAATCAATTGTTTTTAATTATGTCCGTCTTGTACGCTTTCCATTACAGGAGCACTCAATAATACTTTACAATCCAAATAGCCGTAGGAGCCTGCTCGATATCCCAGGATGGAATACCGGAGTTTTCTTTCTGTTTAACTCGTAAACTATTCTTAAAAGTGCCATATCTTCCTGATTCAGTTGTTGCTCTGCCTTTATGGCTGTGTTCACTGCCCTGCGTACGAAGCGAGGCGTAATGGTTGCTAACAGCAGCGTTTAGCTGTCCCTGCAGGCCCGCGTGCATGCAGACGGCTGGCCGTGGGAGCTGGAGAGGAAGCCCGGGCGGAGGGCAGGTGGTCGGGGTCGTCTCCCACCGGCCTCCCTGCTGTGGGTCTCCGGGCTCCTGGCGAGCGTCTCTGAGCTCAGGCGGCTGTTTCCTGAAGGGACAGAGTGGGGCTGGGAGAGGCGGTGAGTGTGGCTGGGCCAGTGATCCAAGACAAGACCTGGCCCAGTGGCCCTAGAGCGACCCAGTGGAGACAAACCCCGACTCTTCCCAGAGGGGTGAGCATGGGCCGGCCACCCCCGTTCTCTGGGTTTCGTGCCACCACTTACACAACTGGCAACGTGGACTCGTTTCTTTTTTTTAGTATTTATTTTTGGGAGAGCGCAAGCAGGAGAGGGGCAGAGAGAGGAAGACAGAGGATCCGAGGTGAGCTCTGTGCTGACAGGCCAACAACAGTGAGCCCGATGTGGGACTTGAACTCACGAACCACCTTGAGATCGTGACCCGAGCTGAGGCCCGACGCTCAGCCAGCTGAGCCACCCTTAGGGCTGTGGACAGACCACGTAAAAGCACCCATGTGTCCTTTCATGCACCACGTCGACCCTTGGGGGCCCTTACAAGGGACTCACTGTTGCTGTGTTACAGAATCTGGGGCCCAGAAAGACTGTCCATGTCTTCAATTTGTTAGAATTGCTCTGTTTCCCAAATTAACCAGGAGTTCTGGGCCCGTGAATGCAGGAACTGTGCACAGTTCTGGAACCGTGAATGCAGTTCAGGGCGCCTCTGCAGGGGTGAGGGTGCTGGAGGGGGTGCCCTGATGGTGAGGGGGGGGCGGCAAGGCCCAGGCCCTCCTGGTCCTACCCGGGAGAGCTCACGCTGTCCTGTGTTCCGTGGGTGCGCCCCCCAGTCCTGCAGACACGGAGGGGCCACGTGCTCACCCCAGGCGTCAGGATCCGACCACGCAGCCCCTGTGGCCCCAGCCAGAGGCACGGGTGCCAGGACGTCCCCAGGAGGGCCGATCTGGCCCGGGAAGCACACTCCGCCCACAGCCTTGGCAGCTGCTGGAGACCTGAAGCCCGGGCTCTCATTTCAGGGATGAAAAATACCTCCGCAGCTTATAAAAAGGCCCAGCAGACCCCTGCCGCGAGAGCCTGGCGTTCAAAGGGAAGAAAGATGCTCCCTGAGAGTGCCAGGCGCACAGACTAGTTTAAAAACCCACCGCTACAGATATATGCTTCTCAATAAGCACAGATACCGGGCACAGGGCAAAGAAAATAATCAATTTCAGCCAGCAGGAGAGCGGCCGCTCTTTATTTATTTATTTACTTCCTTATTTGTTTGCAAAGGAGGCCTTGCAATGAAATCTGAAATTCACCGCCTGCCGGCTCCCTCGCCGGCCGTGGAAACCGATGACGTGCTGGGTTCTTTCCCAGCGGTGCCCCGAGTGGGTGGGACCCCCCCAGCTCCTTCCCCGGGCTCTGCAGGGTGTGGGTAGCCCCCGCCGGGTTCACGGAGCTGGGTGCCCGGAAGGGTTCTGGATCGGTGGAAAGGGGGAAGGGGGTGAGGATTGCGGAGGCAGTCAGTGCCCCAGCCGCACCCAGTCTCCCCGTGTGGCATCCTGAGGTCCCCAAGGTCCCCGGACGCTGCCAGCCTGGAGTGGTTGCACCTGCCATCACACGTCCTGACCTCTGCCCCTGGCTATTCTGACTTCCCAGGCTCCCCGACACGCCTCTGCTTCCCTCAGTGTCTGCTTATCTGCCACCGCCTCCTCCGTGAGACCTTCCCCTATGCCCTCCTGCTGCACCTTCACACTCTAGCCAGAATTAGCCTGTCTTGATCTGTGCTCCCAGCATCCTCTGCGTCCTTCTTGGAGCCTTTATTTACCGACCCTTTGGATCAGGGACCCCGTCTCGTCCCAGCCGACGTTCCCCAGCCTCCCATCATTGAAAATGAAGTATTTGTTGACTTCATAGTGAACCTCCGCGGATCCCTCCGGGAGGGCCTTGCACCCTCACTCAGCACCAGCTCACAGTGAGGGGGATGAAGAGGCCGGGGCGCAGAGCCCCCCAGGCGCGTGCCCACTGCAAACCGCCACTGAGCATTGGCGTGGCCCTGCCCACAGGGAGAGGCCCGAAGATGCCACTGTGTGCGCCCCGAGCGTGGGGACAGAGCACGGGTGACTCCAGCCTTCCCGGCCGGGCTCTGCCCCACGGGCCCTGTTGGGTCATGAGGCTCCTTGCCTTCCTTGGCTCCAGGACTAGCGGGAGCCCCGGCACCCAGGCCCCATCCTGTGCGTTGAAGGGAGTGAAGGCAGGTGTGTTTGCGATGCGCTTCCTTCAGAGGATCTCATCTAGAGGCCGCTTGGGCCCTGGAGCCGGAATGCCTGGGTTCACATCCACCTATGTGGCCTCAGGCAGGTGTCTTGACCCCTCTGGGCCCTGAGGGCACCTCAAGCAGTAGGGTGACGATGGCTCTCGCTCCCAGGGCCGCTGCGACCCCGGACTCCGACTGGCCCGCGCGCCTCCCACCCGGCGTGGTGGCTTCTCTGCGTCCGCAAGGCCACCACAGAGCGCCTGACTTTCTGCACCCCGACCCGGCCTGCTCGCGGGCTGTCTCCTTTCCCCAGAACAGGCCCCCTCCGCCCCGCTCCCTTGCAGACCTCGAGTCCTCTCCCTCTCTGGCCCTCGAGTCCTGCCTCCCGCCGGCCAGGGCGCAGTGCCGCGGCCCCAGCCCTCCTCGCCGCCTCTCGTCCTGCATCCTGCCAGGGAGCCCCGGGAGCCCACGTGGGTCAGACGGCACCCGCACGCCAGGGCCCTTGCCAGGGGCTAGGGGCTGGGCCCTGAGAAGGCAGCGGTGCTTCTGTGTGCCTCCCGGCTGCTGTGCTACAAATCACCCCGCGGCTCCGCGGCTTTACCACTGCAGAGACCGGCTTGCAGCCTCTCGCCTTCGGGAGGCCGGGAGCGGCTCAGCTGGCGGACTCTGGCCTGAGGCTCCCCACGAGCGGACGGCCGTGGCAGGCTGGGTGGCATCGCCACAGGCCTTGACTTGGCAGGAGGGTCTGCCTCCTGAAGGACCTTCCCCGGGGTGTTGGCTGGAGGCCTCAGAGTGTCACCGGCTGCCGTGCCGGCCTGTCCCCGGGGCTACGCCAGCGTCCTCAACACGTGGCAGCTGGCTTCCCAGAGACAGAGACGTGGAGAGAGACGTCAGAGGAAGACAGAGATGGAGAGTTGAGATTTCACTTGTCTGGAGGGCAGCTCGAATCCCACCGCGGAGGCCTTCCCTGACCGCCTGCCTGGAGACCTCCACCTGCTCCTCCGACTTCTTCCCCGTGTGCTCTGTGGGCAGGCGGAGGGGAGTGCCCGCCTGGTGTTCAGGAGCCATCGCCCTCAAATGGCATTTTTGAGAGAGAGAGAGAGAGCGCTCGCGAGCAAATGGAGAAGGGGCAGAGAGAGAGGGAGACACAGGATCCGGAGCAGGCTCCAGGCTCCGAACGGTCAGCACAGAGCCCGACGCGGGGCTCGAACCCACAACCCGAGAGATCATGACCTGAGCCGAAGTCGGACGCTCAACCGACTGAGCCACCCAGGTGCCGCCCCTCTCTCTCATCTTGACTTCGGGATCTTTTAGTCCTGGGAGGTGTACTCAGGACCCAAAAGAGACAAGGAGCCTTGTGACCCGTCTTGGCACACAGCAGGGGTCTCTGCAAATGTGAGCTCCCTTCCAGCTGGCCTACTGTCCGGGTGGGCCCGCGTCGGGGAGCAGTCACCTCTGAGCGAGGAGACTCATGGCCCAGAGGATGAGGGTTCACGGCTCCCCTCGCCTCGGTGCTGGCTTTGCCAGTGGGGAAAAAGAAATGGGAAGATAATTTGAATTTATAAATGCAATTCCAATGGGGTTATTGATGTGCAAAGAAAAGAATACATAAATGTGTGGCAAGGTATACACTCGATTAGCTCCTTGATTATTTATTTATCCCTGAGAAGTGCTTACCCGAGGATGACAAACATTTGTTTTACAGATGGAGCCCAGAGGACTGACCCTGTGGAGAGAAATCGGATTATTAGAGCCCCGACAATTGGGTTTACACAAACTTTACTTCCAGTTATTAAGAAAAACAGTGAATTTATATTCACACTGCAGCACGGTGCTGTGGCTCAGCCCGCCAGGTCCCGGGATCCAGTCGGGGAACGCCGGGCAAGGGGGGGGGGGAAGGGGCCGTGAGGGGGCGCCCATCGCTCACCCCAGTCTGGGTGGCCCGTTCTGGAGGTCTGGTTCCTGCTGGGGGATGAGCCGGGAGGCGGGGATGGAACCCCTCCCAGCAGGGAACGGAGGCCCATGACCCTGCAGACTCCTGGCAGCCAGCCAGTCTGAGGACCCGAGGACAGAGGTGCCCCCGACGCCTCGTGCCCCCTCCATCGCCCCGGGGCCGCTGGCTGCCCTCTTCCCCAGGCGGGGACCTTAGCTGACATCACTGAGTCCTTGACCGCGGCCTCACAGCTGTCCCCTTCTCCCCCGATTCCCAGATCACTGTGCCTCAGGCTCAACTGACACCCACCCCGGAGCCCGGCTCTGTCCCCCGGGGGCAGCCTGGGGAAGCTGGCCGGCCGCGGCCCTGGGGCAGGTGGCAGTGACCGGAGGACCAGAGGATGGGTGCCCAGGGCCCCCGGGTGGGACGCCTGGGAGGCCTGCTCTGTGTCGCCTCCAGAGCCAATGGGCGGTGGGTTGAGATTCTAACCAACACCCACATGCACCAGAGTGGGGAGCTCAGGGTTTGGAAGGACGAGTTTCCACAAACACGCCTTGGGTGCTTTGACTTCCTTCTGAGCTTCACGGCCACAGTGCCGTGAAAGGGGGAACGCTAGGTTGGATGACCCCGAGGAAGGCGTTCTGAGATTTCACCATTCCTCAGTCACTTCATTAGTCCCTGAGTGTTTGTCATCAGCCGGCGTCCTGAGGAAGGGAGGTTGCCAGTCTGCACAGGGGCCTGGGCTGGGCAGAAAGGGCTGGTCCTCTCCCACAGAGGCCCCCTTTCCCCCCTGCAGCCAGCCTGCCCTTGTTTCTGGAGGCCTCTCTGCCCCCCTCCCCTTCCCCCTGCCTGAGCTCATCTCCGCTCCTTTTCCCCCACCTTGTAAAATTTGTCATTTGCTTTTAAATGTTGTTTATAGTGTTTTTGCAAAGATAAAATTTTTTATTTTTATGTAGTAAAATAGTAAAATCTATCAATCTTCCCCTTCATGGTGCTTTCCTTGGATGTTGTGTGTGGGAGGGGCGTCTTGTCCTGAGGTCGGAGAAACCCACATCTCTGTTTCCTCCCAGCTCAGGGTGGTGTCTTCCCCCCTCCCCATATTCCACTTAAATATTTAAATGGCAAGTGGGGGGGGGGGGTGCGGTGCCTGAGTGGCTCCGTCAGTTAAGCCTCCGACTCTTGGTTTCAGCTCCGGTCATGATCTCGTGGTTTGTGGGTTCGAGCCCCGGAGCCTGCTTGGGATTCTCTCTCTCCCTTCCCCGCTGAAGCTCGTGCACACTCTCTCACTGGAAATTAAATAAATAAACATTTTTAAAAAACAAATGGCAGAAGGGGTGAGGTAGGAGTCAAGCCAGCGGTCTCCCCGAGAGCTGGACAATGGCGCAGCCCTTTACGGCTCTGTCTGCTGCGTGACGGCCGCTGGTTGCATGACCCCGGTCCTCGTGTGTCCGAGCCTCTGTCTCCAGCTTCCTGCACCTTCCTGGTCCTCCCAGCCTCGTCTCAAAGGGCTGTGGTTGGCAGTGTCGCATAGAACGTTTCCCTCTTTCTCTCGAAAAGAAGGAACAGAGAATAAAGTGTGTGACCGGCACCCATGCACCTGCCGGCTGGAATGAGCAGATGTTGACATTCTCCAAGTGTCCCTCAGATGTCACCCTTTTACAAGACAGACAGTCTGGACAAGCTGACACCCCCAGGGCTTCTTTTCCTTGCCCCACCCCCCTCTGTTTCTCGCTAGACTCTCTCACGATCTTGAGGTTTGTGTTTATTTCGCAATCGACACTTTGTATCTTTGTTACCGATTCATGCAGGCGTGGCGATCCTAATGCTGTTTTGAGTTTTCGAAATGTGCGCATGTATCATCGTGTTTTATTTGCTTTTTAATTTTTTTTTGCTGGTTATTCTGAGATCTTGGATTCATGGCACCTGCTTCATTGCCTCTCCTCACACAACTACATCAGATGCATTGATCTATTTCCGTCTTGGTTGACATTTGGGGTGTTTAGGATTTTCCCACAGCCAAACAATGCTGCAGCGGACGTCAGTATGACACGGCTGGTGCAAAAAGACAGAGGTCCCTTGGCGCCACCTGGGGAGGGGGCGTTGTCGGCCCTGTGAAGATTCCGTCCTGCCCTCCCCCAGCATGGTGGTGATGGTTCATCTGCACAGGAAGTTACTGCTTCACCTCCTGGCCAAATCCTGGTGTTGGTGGAATCGGGGGTGCTATGTGCTGTTCAGTGTGGTTGGATTTTCATTTCCCTGGTCTGTAGAGCAGTGGCCCTCTCTGTAATTTTACCGACCCCTGGGGCCTCTGCAAAGTGCCCCGTTGTGCTCTGCGTTCTTGCCATTGGGTGCTTTGCTTTCTTCTTGTTGATTTGTAGACAATCTTTACATATTGTGGACACCAGTCGTTTGCTGGTCTCCATGAAAACATCTTTCCCTCAACTACTGCTTTATATTTTTGCTACATATGTATTCATAAACCATCCGTGGCATGGTCTCCAAAGCTCGAAGACTTGTTTTGAGGCTAATTCTGAGATGGATATGCGCTTCTCTGGTTCACTCATTTTAACTGCCGTGGAGTCCCATCTTGTACTGGGGCCGTGGTTTCGCACTTGTTTTCTTTCTGGGTGAACTTTTAACGTGGGTCCACTTTTTCCCACGGGACCGGTTGTCGTGTTCGCACTTATCTCCGCGCGCGAGCCTCAGGTGCGGCTGCCGTCGTGTGTTTATCCAGAGGAGGAACTTCTGTGTCGTAAGACACAGATGTCGGTACCTTTGCTGTCGGTGACTCGGTCTGCAAAGTGGGTGCTGCACTGATGCTGTCCGCGACGGGCTTCTGCCTGTGTGCACCCCTCCCCCATCTCCGGACCGGCTGGTAGATGTGTCCGCATCGTCAGGCCGTCCCGGAACCGGCTCTTACTTCTGTCGACCGTTTCTGTGTCAACCTTGCTTTCTGTGTGTGAATCGGAGTTCGTTACCTTCCTTGTTCCCTTTCTAATACGTCTTGGGTTTGCTTTGGCTTTTCCAGCGGAAACGTGATCCACAGCGGAAACTTCAGGTGGTTCGTCCTCGAACCGCTTATCCCCCGCAGCCCTTGCGGCGGTACGTACCCTCCACTCGTCCTCTGGAGCCCTGGGTCCTCCGGCTGACACAGGGACGCTCAGCAGACCTTACTCCCTAACGCTGCTCTCCACCACAAGCTCACTGCTGCTGGCATTTCCTTCTTTCTTCTTGGGCTCAGTGGTCCTTTGCTCCCCCCTTAAGTGGAACACGACCTGCTGGGTTTACTACTTCCCTGATTTGCTGCAGCCTTGAAGGCCACGCGTTTGTTTATTCCGTGGTCACTATTTGGGGCCTGAGCCCGGCCTGCAGTGCAAGTGGGCCCTGCTTGGAGCCCCTCCCTCCCCTCCTTCCCCCTGCCCAAGCCCAGATGCCCGGAGGGTTCTCTCCCCGCGTGTTCACGCTTCCTTCTCAGTCCTTCACAAAAGCTCCCGTTAGGCATTTGCCTGCACGACTCCACCTGGCAGACCTCCGGGAAGACAAGGGCCTCGGCGGTCCGCCCCGCCCCCACGCCCCCGGGCTCAGCTCGCGTCCTGAGGCCTCTCTCCCCGCTCTCTGCCCCTCCCCCCACCCCGCCAGGCCCTTGATGAATCTGGTGAGCGATCGCATCGCAGGGACCCTGCACCCACACACCAGACCGCTGTCTTGCAAATGATAGTAACGGTGATGGTAGTAATTCCTTGCTTAAATAAACCCTTTGAAGTGTTTCAGTTTTCTTTTGATCGTGGCAAAATAGGACATAAAATGGACCCTTGTTACCAATGTTAATGCATTCGTTAGCTACGTTCCCAGTGTTGCACCACCGCGTCTCAACCCGGAGCTTCTCCCACCTTCCCCACGGGAGCTCTGGGATGCCCCCCCCCCCCCCGGCCGCCGGTGCCCCCCGTTCCGCCCGCTGCCTCTATGCATCTGCCTGCTGCAGGGACTTCCTGGCAGTGTAACTGTGCCCCGTTTGTCCCTTTGGGTCGGCTCACTGCGGCCAACGTGGGGCTTCAAGGCTCATCCCTGTTAATCCGTGTATCAGAATTCCCTTTGTTTCATGATCACGTGACATCCCGCTGTGTGGACGCGGCGCTTCCTGTGTGTGCTCTCTCATCCGCTCACGGGCGCTGGGACTGCCGCTGCCTCTGGGCATTTGCATGCACTTCGCTCAGTACCCGGCCGTGATAACCCAGCCCTGGTTTGAGGAAGGGCCCTTTGGGTTATCAGTGCTTCTGCTTCCCAGCTGAGGAGTTAGAGTCCCAGGGGTTCAGGGGGATTGGAGACAGTGATGGAACACCCACTGGACCCCCCACAGAAAGTTCGCTCCGTGGGCTCAGGGGCTGCTCATTCATCCAGCCTCCCAGGTTCTAGAACAGTCCTGATGTGGACTGGCTGAGTGACTAGCCTATGAGCCCATTCTGACCCCTGTTCTAGAAGCTCCTACCGAACATTCCCTTCCCGTCTTTGTCGGAGGGGTGTGCGGCTTGCCCACACAGAGCCAGGAGCACGGCTGAGTCTCGTGGACCCGCTTTGGGCATCAAGAAGCTCCAGGCCAGGCTGTCCGGCTGAATGCCCGATGAAGGGCTAGCTTGCCTTCTGCCCCCCTGCGGCATGACTATTAATGAGATCAGGACACCGTGCCTGGCAGCACCCTGGGGACAAGCGCCTGTGGAGATTTACAGACGTCTGTTTAGAGGCTCACGATGTCTCCCCCTCCCCGGGAGTAACTGTTTATTTAAATAAACTCAATAAACTCAGAAAAGGTGACAGACTCTGGTCAAACTTACAGCCGATTTTGCGCCCACCATCCTGCAGAGGCTAAAGAGACTTGGTGGTTTCTATGGTAACCAACAGGCGACGTGACGTTTATCAAATGCCATGAGGGGCAGAAACGGGGGCACAGCCAGGCAGCCGCGAGCCCGCAGGCAGCCTCGGTGGGAGCGACCAGCGATCTGTGCTCCGAGGCGCCTTTTGTCTGGTTTCCCCCCCCATCAGTCAGAACAAGGATGTTCCAGCCAGACGGCTCCCAGACAGGCGAGGCTGGTCCCCAGAGCTTGCTGGTTGGAGAGATCCTGCTGTGCGGGCCGAGAGAAGCAGGGGTTTCTCACTCTGCCGAGGGGTTCCCGCCTTCCCGGAGGCCAGAAATCTGGGAACGTGGAATCTGTGCCATCCAGGTGTGGTGGCCAGGAAGTGTGTGCACCTGCTGTGCACGGGGAGTGTGGCCGGCCTGCCTGGGGATGCGTCATGAGTGCAAACATACTCTGGATTCTAAGCACTTGTTCTGGAAGAAACAATAAATGACTCAACAATTTTTCATATTGGTTCTGTGTAGAAATAATATTTTGCATCAGTTGGGTTTAATGAACTATAGTATTAAAATTAATTTCAGTTCTTTTTTTGGTTTTGTTGGGTTTTTAACTTTTTAAAATGTGGCTGCTATGAAATGTAGAGTCGCACGCGTGGCTCCCGCCGTGGTCTGTTGTGACCGTGTTCCTGAGCCTGGGCCTGGGCCAGCTCCGCTCAGCCACGAGGCCTCAGCAGGATCCTTCACCTGCCCGGGGCCTCAGTTTCCTCCTCTGCTCTGGGACAAGGGTGTTAGGCACATGGAGCCCACATGGCGGAGCTGAGCACGTGGCCTGTTGGGAGCAGAAGACCGTGTCCACGTGAAAGACGTGATGTGAAAACACGGCACACGGCAAAGAGCTCTTGCGATGAGTGACAACTGGTTCATTTTCTTTTTTTTTTTTAACTTTTTTCTTTTTATAGATTTTTAAATGTTTGTTTATTTTTGAGAGACAGAGAGAGACAGAACGTGAGAGGGGGAGGGTCCGAGAGGGAGAAGGAGACACAGAATCCGAAGCAGGAAGGATCCAGGCTCTGAGCTGTCAGCACAGAGCCCGACACGGGGCTCGAACTCACAAACCGTGAGATCGTGACCTGAGGTGAAGTCGGACGCTCAACCGACTGGGCCCCCCAGGAGCCCCTCACCTCATTCGTTTTCTAAACAAAACAAAGAAACCCTCGTCCTTCTTGAGGGATGCAGGCTGACCTGGAGAACCCCAGCCCTCCTGACCCCATGGCATCTGCCTGGGCCCTGGTGCCCCTCCTCTGGGGGAGCTAGGAGCGGGGCGCCCGTCTCCACCCACCGTGCCGCTCTCTCCCCTCACCCTGCCCTGTGCTGCCTCTCGGTGTCCTGCCCCCTTATCCGTCCAGCCCATTTTGTCTCCCTTTGACCTGCAGCCACCCCTCCAGGCTCCTTCCCCATTGAGGAAAGAGGCCCCACCAAGGCCCACGCCCTTCCGGGACCTTCCTCACCGCCTGGGCTAGTCCCGGGCGGGGCCTTGGCGAGCACAGAGTGCCGAGTGCGTGGGCCCTGTGGGATGAGGTCAGAAGGCGGGGTCCCTGCAGCCCTCCGAACGGCCTTCTCCCCGCCCTGTCCGTCCGGGTGGCGGTCAGCACGCTGCCCTCCCCCCCCCCCCCCCCATCTCGGTGTCGCTCTGGGGAATCGCGTTCTCCTTGGTGGTTTCCTCTGGCGGACTCAGGGACACGCTCTCCCAAGATACGGCCTCCTGGCACGTTGAATATTTTAAGGTGAAGGAATTTGGGAGAAGGGCAGGAGCCGGAAGGTCACTCTGACCTCCCCCAAAGAAGTCATGAAGGCCTCCTGTGCGGTGACCTCCCACGCCCGGAGGAGCGTCCTCCTCTCCGGACCCCGGGAGGACCCGGGACACGCACGCCTCACTACGCCGACCCCACACTCCTCGCCCTGCCGTATCCAGCTGCGCTCTCATCAGACCCAGCATCGGAAAAGCAGGCCTGACCATTTCTTCAAGGCTTTATGTCCCCACGACGGCTCCCGCGCCCCGGAAAGCTCACCCCAAATAAATCTGGGTGCTTTTCTCCTGTTAATCTGTCCGTTCAATTTCTGGACTCAGCCCGGGGCCTGAGAGGGTCCGGGAAAGCCATTTCCTCCCAACATCCTGCACCTGCCTCCACCTTGACTCATCCTGTTTCTCCTGGGAGGGGGGTTGACATAATAATAATAATAATAGTCATTACTGTGTAGTTAGCGTTCTATGGGCTTTTATTGTTGTCACCACCGTCCGGTTCCCACGTGAGGAGCCAGAGGCACAGAGGGACAGGGAGGCCAGGCGGTGAAGAGTGGGGTGGGGTCCCGCTGGATGGGGACAAGGGCTCTCATTTCTGCCACCTGCTGGCTGTGACCCCCCAGCAGCAGCAGCAGCAGCGGAAGCTGGGGGCGGGGCAGGGGTGGAGGTGGAGGCTGGGGCCTCTGGGGGGTGAGGCCGTGGGGAGGGGTCGTCAGGGACTCAGCCTCCCAGAGAGCTTCTCTGCCACCGGCTTTCTGCCCTGACCGGGGCCTGGTGACGCCCTGTCTTCAGCCTCTTCCTTCCGGCTGCTGGAGTTTCTTCCCCTAACAACACAGCACAACACGGCGCAGGCAGCCAAACCCCACATCCCACAAGGCAGACCCCACGGACCGGCCCGGGGCCTGCCTCCCCGCTGGGGCCCCCGCAAGCCTCTCAGGAATCCTCCGTCCACTCCGCTGGGCCCTCCGTAAGCCCCGGCCGTCCTCTCTGTGTTCGAAACTGAGTGCAATCTCTCACGGCCATCGCTGTTGCACTTGTCTTGAATAGAGTCTGTCTGTTGCTTTGAACAAGTGGCTGGCGAAAAAGTTCTCTAACGGGAAGGGGCTGGCGGACCCCTGGGGGGAGGGGCCGAGGCAGGAGGCAGCCTTTGCAAGCAGACTGGGGGTCCTTGCTGTAGACACGGCCGTGTGCCTCGCCCCTGTATAATGCTCAGAAGCGTCAGGAAGGAGCCGAGTCCGGGCGCCTTCCCCCGAGGACTTGAGGAGCCCCCGCCTCGCTTGGGGACAGCCCTGCTGTGAGCTCCCCAGCTCCCCTGTCTGTGCCCTGCCCGGGCCCCAGTTTCACCTCGTGTGAAGGGGCCCCAGGAGGACAGGAGCAGCTGGCCTACGTCCCTCCCGCACCCACAAGCCAGGAGGATATCACTAGCTGCTAAACCGTGAAATAACGGTACAATCGATGCTGAGCTGGGGGTCCCCTCGGCGGAGCCTCCCCTGATACGGTGAGCTGTGGGGCTGGGGGCTGTTGTCATTTACAGGTGGGAGGCGAGGCCCAGAGAGCTCAAGGTCACACAGCCACTGCGGCGGGGTGGGGGGTGGTGCGGGCCCGGCCCGCACCCCCCTGCACCGCCTCCCCAGCTGGCCTCCTTATCGGCCGCCCGACAGATGAGCGCCAGGGCTCCGGCCCCACTATCACATCAGGCCGGCGTCTGACCCTGGAACCCAGCCACTTCTCCCTGTAGCGCCATCAGAACCCTTTTATTCCTTCTGAGCCGTGACCCAGAAAAACCCCATTTGTGGAGTACAAAGCCTGCTGCCTGCTTGGAATTCACGAGCAATGATCTCTCCCTTCGGATGCTTCCCGGCTTTGGGGGCAGAAGGGGGCGGAGGAGGCAGCGGGAACCAGGCCCAAACTGGCTGCCGGCTCCGGAGCTCAGGGCGCCAGGCCCTCGGCACCTTGGGCTTTGACCACGGCTTGCTCTCCTGCTCTAAATAAACAAAAAGACAGAGCATCTAGAAGAAGAACAATGCTGGGGGTGGCGGCCGCCCCACAGGAGGGTGTGCCTTGTGACCGAGCCCTCTGGGGACAGCCTGGTGGCAGTGGGCTGCGGGGGGACGGGCAGGGATGAGAAGACTGGGCCATCAGCAGAGGCCGGTTAGGTCCCCACCCTCACCGGGTAGAGACGGCCAGGGAAATGGGTACAAACCTTACGTCTGGGAGAGGGGCTTCCCGCAGACTTCCCCAACCTTCCCCAGAACGTTGTCAACAACCCCAAGCCAGCCTGTCATCCCTCAAACGCAGCCGCGTGTTCCCAGGAGACTTGGAGCTCTTGATCGATGGCTTTTTCCGCGGCCCCAGCCTCCGCCCTGAGAAACAGGCCCGCTTCTCCCTGTCCCTGTGGCCCCAGGCTGTAGCCACGTGGCGTGGGGTCCCGGGACTCCCCCAGCACAAAGCAGGTGTAATTGATTCTCTACTGACACTAAAGAAGAGAAATTCATCCCTTAACCGCGGCCTAACAGCAAAGCCCCAGGCCAGCCTGGGGGTCAGGGGAATGCCGTTGGGGAAGGAAGGCGACGTTGGTGACCGATCCTAGAGGTCTTTCGCACCTGCAGCTTGCACAAAGTGCCTTCCGTACAGCCCATTCACAGAGAACACCCAGCAACGCTTGCCTTGCAAGGCACTGGAGGGTATCTGAGCGCACCCCCATCACTTTAAGATGGTGGAACTCAGTATGGCTCAGGGTGTGAGATCTGGGCTCCCTGCTCCGGACCGGGCATCTCTCTCCTCCCCACACGGCTTCCCGGAGAGTGGCTGAGCAACCAGAGTCCAAGGATCCCGAGTCACACAGACCCGGCCCTGAGTCCCGCTCACTTGCTGTGTGATTCTAGGTGAGTGGCATACCATCTCTGAACCTCAGCTTCCCTGTTGGCAACATGGAGACAATGGTCCTTCCCTGCGAGACTATTAAGAAGATTAAAGATACAGTTTTGGGTTCTAGGTTCTGAATTTTCACAAGCATCGGGAGAAGGGCGGGTGGGATTCCGAGATGGAAGTGGCCGTGGCAGGTCGGGGAGGTCGACGAGAGTTTGAAGAAGCACCAGCCTGGCAACGAGGGTCCCATTTTTTTCTCCGATTTGCCAGGCGGGTCTCACACGAGGCGGCACAGAGCAGTGCTCACCAGCCATGGACAGAAAGCTCCTTGCTTTGGGGCCCGAGAAACAGGGAAGGGGGGCTCCGGGGGGGGGGGGAAATCCACGGTTTTATTTTTCCCTTGTACCCGTGCGATCCCGCGAGAAGGCAGCACACAGGGGAAGACAGTTCCTCCCCACAAGCAGAGGAGGTCCCAAGAGCAGGAGGTGAGCTCTTACTGCATTGTCCTCCCTGTCCCGCCTGTGTGTGGCCAGACACACAAATACAGGTGGGAAATGAATGTTGGCCCCGGGTTTCTGGCCTGGGGATGGCAGAAGAGGGCCCCAGAGAACCGGAGTGTTGGGGTGGTCATGAAGACAATGGAAATCGAGGCAGCCGCCCTATAAAATGGTGCATAAACTCTGAGGTCACCTGCAGGCTGTGCACACGCGGTTCTGACCTTAAAGGGCACACGGTGGACTTGAGAATGAATTACAGGATCCCTTGCTGCCCAGGGGCTTGGAGTGGCCACCTGCTGGCTCACACAGGCAGGGCAGATCTGAGTGGCCCTATGAGGCTTCGAAAACTAAACTGACACTGGGGCCACGACCACAGAGGGAGCACCGCACTCCGCTCTGAACGTAATCAGCTTGGTTATCTGCCAAACAAAACATCAACACGATCCCTGGGATTTGAACAAGATGTAGAGCCTCCTGACACGATAGTCAACGTGGCCAAGATGCTACCCCCAATCGACTGGTATGCAGGAAACCAGAGAAGAGCCAGCTTGCAAGGGTCCCTCCCAATGCCAAGATGATGCAGATGTTGGAGAAGGCACCATGTTGCCCAGACTCAGGCAGCTGCACATCTCTCGGGGAGTGAGGAAAGCCAGAAGGCACGGACGTCGCATTTTTAACGTACTGAAAGGAGAGAACCGTGGACCCGGAATGTGATATTCAGCAAAATATATCTTTCAAGAGTAGAGGCGAAAAAGACAGATAGAAGAATCCTAGGAGACTCTGTTGCCGACAGACCTGCTTTCATAGAAATGCTGAAGGAAGTTTTCTGGGAAAAAGCGGAAATTACACCAGAGGGAAATCTGGAACGCTGGGGAAGAAGGAAGAACAAAGGATATGATGAATATCTGGGTGAAAAGACTCTTCTCCTCTTAAATTCTTTACAACGAGTAAGAGTACTGACAGCAAGTAAGATAGGACCGTCTGCTGGGATTTTCAGTGTGTGCGGATGTGACACTTTTGGAAACCATGGCATCGAGGGTGCAAGGGACCCGGGCGACGGTCAGATTTGTACCTTCTACTCCAAGTGGCAAATGTTAATTTTACACAGACGACAATCACTAAGAGGAACCCACACACAAGATATTGTCAAAACCTCAGTAGATAAAATAAGGAGAATACTAAAAAAATAAAATAAAATAAAATAAAATAAAATAAAATAAAATAATGGAACCAGAAAATGGGGAATAAAGAAATGTAATGTCATCTAAACATGCCGATGAAAAGGCCAACGTTGGAAATCATAAACTCCCCATGTCCTATGTTGAATGCTCACAACAGGCAAATGCACAGAGGCAGGAAGTAAGTGAACAGTGGCCTGGGGCCGGGGGAGTGGGGACAGACCGCCAGTGAGCGTAGAGCTTCTTTTTGGGGTGTTGAAAATCCCCTAAAGTTAGGTTGCTATGACGGTTACACGCTCTGTGAATATACCGAGAACCAAATAACTGCGCACTTTAGGCGAGTGAATTTTGTGTGCTTGAAATACATTTCAACAATGCTGTAAAAACTGATGGACTGGAAAATAAAAATTAGTGTAATTAGTAAATTACAGATCTTCAAAGTTAGAGAGGATCAGAACCGATAACAAAAGACACAGCGACGGGCCGCTCCAAAACCGCACTGAGTACGTCAGTGCAGGTGAGTTAAAGCTACGACACCGGTGGGGGGGGGGGAGATGTGCACCCCCATCTACCCCCTGGAGTGGGCGTAGTATAACCAGGGCCACCCAGAATGGAAAGCACAGAAAATGATCAGGGATAAAGAAGGGTATTACACCGAAGCCGAGAATAAAAGGCCAATTTACCAAGAAGATAAGACAGTCCTAAAAAATAAAGCCTCAAAATAAATGAAGCCAGCACTGGTGGAAAGGACAGGAGAAATGGACCACGTGACCACTACCTTTGTGGACTCCAGCACCCCCTCGTCAGGGTGTGATGGAATACGGAGACGGAAGACGGGGGGGAGGATCTGGAAGTCTGGAGAAGCCCATCACCCTAAGGGTCTTGGGGACGCTTATGTGATTCCCACCAAGATCGGGAGACCAGATGTCATTTTCAGGTGTGTTTGGAAAAGTCACCAAAACAGACTACATTCTGACCCCAGTGCAAGCTGGAATCGGTTTGAAATGATCAAAACCGTGCAAGATGTATTTTCTGAACCAAATGGGATAAAATATAAAAAGTCTGGCAGCACTAAGCGCTGGGGAGGCTGTGGAGCCCCTGGGACGCGTGCGCCATGCCGGCGGGAATGCGACGTCGAGCTAGCGGCCGCCCTGGAAGACGGTTTGGCGGGGTCTTGTGAGTTAAACCTATGGCGATCTATGAGCCGGGAATTACCTTCCTAGGTAGTTATTAGCAAGAGAAGCGAACAGCACACACAGGAATGCTCGCAGCGGCTTTATTCACAACCATCAAAAGGGGAAAACAACCCCGGGCCCTTGGGCTGGTGGACGGGGAAGCAAAGTGTAGCGAGTCCATACGAAGAGATCGTGTCTGCCAATGAAACAGATCGATAGATACGGACAGGGCATTCTGCGGGGGGAAGGGAGCCGGTCTCGCTGTCCGATCCCATTTACATATCTTCTGGAAAGGCCAGCCCAGAATGACAAAGAATGGGTCCCTGGTGGCCCGGGCTTGGGGTTCCCTGGGAGCATTTTGGGGGTGATGAAGCTGTCTTCTGCCCGGATTATGCTGTGGTCACACGGATCTCTACGTGTGTAAAACCTCATATAATTGTAAATTAAAAAGTCTATTTAACTGTATGCTAACTTTTAAAATAAAACATGTTAAATGGATAAAACCATACGAGACTCTGAAATAAAGAGAACAAACTGAGGGTTGCTGGAGGGGTGGTGGGTGGGGGATGGGCCAGATGGGTGATGGGGACTAAGCAGGGCACCTGTTGGGATGAGCACTGGGTTCTTCTCCTGAAACCAATGCTTCACCGTATGTTAACTTGGATTTAAGTGACATTAAAAAAAAAAGGCCTGGCTCATAGGTGTACAGAATACCTGTTCGTGTTCTTTTTATTAATTAAAAATTGTAGAAAAGGGACACATGAGTGTCTCAGTTGGCCAAGCATCCGGTTTTTGATTTCAGCTCAGCTCATCTCACGGTCCGTGGGTTCAAGACCCGCGTTGGGATCTGCGCTGACAGCACGGAGCCTGCTTGCGATTCTCTCTCTCTGCCCCTCCCCCCATCTCTCTCTCTCTCAAAATAAGTAAATAAACTTTAAAACAAATTGCAGAAAAGATGCCACTGTAATGTTAGCAGAGCGCTTCGGCTGTGCACGGTGCGGCCACCCTGCTGTCCAGGCAGGGCCCCGCCCCTGCCGTCCCCCCAACACCACCAGAAGGTTCCCTGTGGCTCCCCCGTATTTCCTGCGTCCCGGCTTCAAAGAGCACTTGCTAAGTTCAGCTGATAAAGGCCGTAACCCCCCTCGTGGAGATTCCGGGGTGACGCGGTCCAAAGTGATCCGACCCCCACCCCCAGTTCTTTGCCTAGACCGCTCTTTACACTTCCTCTGTCCCTGTGACGTCTCCCCCCCCATCGTCCTCCACCCCAGACGTGGAGCCCCGAGGGGAGGGCAGGGTCCTGGTCCGAGTCACCTCTGCATCCCCAGGGCCCAGCCAGACAAGGCAGACAGCGCCCGGCAAAGCCCAGTCCTGCCGGACCCTGCAGGTGCCCTCAGACCTCAAGGGCTCTGCTGCGGGGTGTGAGGTGTTCCCCCGGCTGCGTGAGCCCCAGGGGGCTCCGTGCCAGGCTGCTGGTGGTGCACCAGGCCCCGGGGTCCGCTCTGGGCTGGAGCTGCAGGGTCGGCGTGTGGCCGAGGGTGGGGCCACGTGTCCACGCCGGACCCGGGCCCTCGCGGCCCCTCCTCCAGCCCCTACTAATGAAGTGCCCTTGTGCATCCTGGTGACTCCTCACTAAGCAGGAGTTAGAGAACAAATCAGCGCGAAATAATATTTTGACTAAATTTCTGCTCTCCAGCCTGTGTAGTTGTATGAACTTGCCGAGTGGGCCTCGGGGAGCGCCACGGTGCATACTGATGCTGGTTCATGCCAATTAGGAGGCTGAGTGATGAAGTGGCCTCGTATCGTTTCACCAGTGCATGGGAACAGCAGGTGAATGCTATAGCTTATGATTTTCAATTATAAATCAAATAGACTGAGTTCTCGCTTCTCTTAATAAAGGCTGTAACAGCGTTGGAGTGTGGACAGGCTTCTGCTCGGGAAAGAAAAAACAGGTTGAGTTTCTAAGTGATAACTCGTGCGGTGTTTTTGTTTCTGCTACCGTCTGGGGTATTTAGTGTTTGGAGAAGAACAATGTAGAACGTGCGGAAGCTGGCGACGGCGGAGGGTCCCGTGGGTTGCCCCCGGGTGCGCTCCGACGTCTCGCGGGGGGCGAGCTCACGTCGCTCCGAGGGCCCCGCTCCTCCCCGACGCCCGCTCTGCAGTCCTGCGGGAGCTGCCTCAGCAGAGGAGGTCAGGGCGTTTGCGCTGGATCTCGGGGGACCAGGAGACGATGTTCCAGAGTGGATGGGGCGCCGTGGCAACAAGTGCAAGGCCAGTTCTGTCCACGCAACAAAATAAGACGGTTTCCTGTGAGAGTCTTGACTCTGCCCCCGCCAAACTCATGAACCCAGGGCAGTCGATTGAAGCCTTCTGCTCTCGACTTGCTCTGCCTACCGACCACAACCCCGATCTAACCTGGGGGGCTGTACTGAGGAGGCTGCAGGGGTCAGGTGGGGTAGGCAGAGTCCGGGGAGCCAGCGCGTGGGTCTGGAGACACACGGAGGAAGCAAGAGTGGGAGAGACAGAGGTCGCGTTTCCTCCCTTGAAGAAAGAGCTCACTTATCGGGTAGAAAGATTTTCTTGCACGGACCTCAGAATGAGCGCAGCCCGTGGAATTCTGAAGCGGCAAGGGTAAAGAAAGCTATTGTGTCAACATCCAGGGAGAAGAGAGATATGTCAAAGTGAACAAAGGTCCCGTTGGCCTCAGATGTCTCCTCTGCCACATTTGGTGACCAGGAACGGGGGGTGGGGGGGGTGGGGGGGGGCGGCTGCTAGGGGCTCAGGAGTTGTGTCCGCGGGTTGCCTGCTAGTCGCCCTGGGGGTTTCCAGACGCCACGGTCAGTCCCAATCTGTGTGTGGGAAATAGTGCCGAAGGAGGTGGAGTCGTGACCTCACCGGGTGCAGGCGTCCCTGACGCCTGCTGCTTGTCCTCCGCATCCTTGACAGTTGGGTCGGCTGAAGAGGGAGCTGGAGCACCGTGGAAACAAGGAGATGTCCCCTGGAAAGGGGCCAATCCTGTGCCCCTCCGCTAGGGAGGATCCTCACCTGGAGTCAGGAAACTCAGGAGATGGTGATGCTCATGGAAGCCCGAAGTCTTTTTTTTTTTTTTTTTTTTTTAATGTTTATTTACAGGAGACAGAGTGTGAGCGGGGAAGGGGCGGAGAGAGAGAGGGAGACACAGAATCCGAAGCAAGCTCCAGGCTCTGAGCTGTCAGCACAGAGCCCGACGCGGGGCTCGAACCCACAAACCGCGAGATCGTGACCTGGGCTGAAAGCTGGACACCTGACCGACTGAGCCCCCAGGTGCCCCCTTGGATGCCTGAATTCTAAGGCATGATGACCATTCTGGGTTGAATGATGGCCCCCCAAATCCTACCCTCAGCACTTCTGAATGAGACCTCAGTTGGAAATAGGGTCTTTGCAGATGTGATCATTTAAGATGAGGCCACCCTGGAGGAGGGTGAGCCCTAATCCAGCATGGCAGCTGTCCTTATAAATGGGGAAATTAGACACAGAGACACTCACAGAATGAAAACATGGAGATGGAACTAGAGACTGGGGAGGTGTGCCTATAAGCCAAGAACGCCAAAGGTCTCCAGTAAACCCCAGAGACTGGGAGGCAGGCCTGGAACAGATTCTCCCTCACAGCCATCAGAAAGAACCAACCTTGTCAGCATCCTGATCTTGGATTTCTAGACTCTAGAACTGTGAGGAACATCAATTTCTGTTAATCGATCTGCCTTGTTTCTTACGGTGGCCACAGGACACTAACACGGGGACTATTCAAGCTGTGACTCACTGACTGTCCTGGGTGAGGAATGCCTCTATTTATTAGGATTATTGCAGTAGTGAAAGGGGACCATCACAATAGGAGAACACAATGGGGCTCAGAGCTGCAGTGTCTCAGAGGTCAGGCAGAGAGGATTTCCTTTTATACGGAGGGGCCAGCAAGGCTGAAAGGAACTGGTGTTGGGGGTGGGGGAGCAGTGTGGTGGGACCTTTGACCAATGTTTCTCCTTGTGTCAGCAGATTCTGGGGAGGGGCCGTTAAGGAGGGGTCCTTTGCTGGCCCAGCCTGAGGGTGGGTGAAGGTCCAGGGGCCTGGGGGGAAGGAGAGGAGCTTAACTTACCTTTGGTCAAACTAGTTAGCAAGCACTTTGTTTTGAATGATCAACGGGAAAAAGCGGTTCTGGTCATTATTTATGAGGCATGGAAGAGGAATTTGGAAGAGGCATGGAAAATTAGGAATTTGGAAGTCTTGGCTTTTCCTAGCTAACCGGGAGGTGCATCCATGAGTCTTAACGTAAGTCATACGGGCAGGTGATTCTTTGCAGTAGGGCATTTTTTGGAATGTATATGGGTGGGGAAGCTTGTCTTAACCATCACTGTTTTTCAGGAGCGTAGGTTTCAGGCAAAGTTTAGTATTGTGGACAGTTCAGTTCTTGATGGTCATGATGGCCGTGATGTTAATGGTGATGGTGGTTTTGACAGTTTAGCTCTTGGTGGGGGTGACGGTGATGATGATGGTGATATAACAATCTTCTAAGCTTTTTACACGCACTAAATGAATTATAAAGTAAACACTGGCATCCAACCTTGTAGAACTGAGGCATGGAAAGATGGCTTAACTTTCCCAAGGTCCTGCTACTGGCTAGTTTGGACCAGGACCAGGTCCACACCCGGCAGCCTGGCTCCAGTACCCATGCTCTTGCTACGATGCTCTCCTGCTTTTGAGAGGAGTCAAAGGAGAGTATCATTCAGGGTCACTCCAAGGTCAAACTGCCCACGTGGCCCCCTGCGTATGCTGCGATCTATTTTTTATTACAGATCATCAGAAACAACCCTACAAACATTACTAGGTGACCACACAAAATGCTCCAACCTTGAATAATTGGAACTCATTTTTATCAATACGGCCCCACTAATGAATTAAGTGCCCGATTTAGTTTCTCAGAGATGCTGTAACAACTAACTGCAGACATGGAAGGCTCAAAGCAACAGAAGTTTATCATCTCAGGCTGGAGGCCAGAAGTCAGAAACAAAGCATTTTCCACCTTTCTTTCATAAGGATTTGAGGCCCACCTGAAATCCAGGATGATCTTGTCTGGAGATCTTTAAGTCAGTTGTGTCTGCAAAGATCTTTTTTTGCAAATAAGGCCATACTCACAGATTCCTGGGATTAAGGCAGGTATTTCTTCTTCAGATCTGCCATCCAACCCACGACAGTCCTAGAATGAAATTTCAGCCCAAGCTCAGCCAGGAAGGCATGCTTCAGAGTCTTGGTGGAGGATCCAGTGTCCAGAACATTCTCTGGAGTTGGTGGACCATGGAGGATAGAATGGGAATCCCAGGCTCCATGGGGTCTCCACACTTCCTCGTGTTCCAAAGGGTCAGTGGGACACACCCAACGACCCAACACCAACTTTTCACCGTACGCTGAGAGTTGGAAGAGGCAGCCTTGATATTTCCCAGAGATAGTCATAGTCTCTCACTCTGTGGCCAGCCATCGCTTGGGTCTTCTTGGGTACCAAGAAGCCAGGCTTTCATTTGAGTTTGAGTTAGGATGGTTCTTGGAAGCTAGGGATTTGCCCATGTCCCAAGCTTCCTGAGGGAGTGAGAGCCACAAGATGCTGTCTCAGAGAGCCCTGCTCAGGCCTGGAATCCTGACCATTTTTCCTGTGAGGCTGCATGTTATAATCCACTCATTCAGGCATGCTTACAGAGAAAGAAAGACAGAAAAAAGTGTCTGTTGGTTCTGCCAGGATTTTAAAAGAAAATCCTTATAATCCAATAATTTGGTATCTAGTCAGGGTTGATTGGATTGAATTGATTGATTTTTTAAGGTGTGAAAGCAAGAGGCAAAGGATCACACACACACACACACACACACTCCCTGCATGACCTTCTTTAGATACCCTTTGGAGATATATGCCAATCAACCAATGGAGGAAGCAAATTAAGAGCTCAATGATGATGAAGTTATGGCATGAAAGGGTTTATTTTGAGCATTAGAATTATTTAAATATGGAACAATTTTTGAAAATTCTGATGGAAAGGAAAACAATCTTGTAAATAATATATGAGAGAGGGGGCAGAGCGAGGGATGGAGAGAGACAGAGGGAGGAAGAGGGGGGAGGTACGTGAAATCAATGGGGATGATGTGACATATGAGGAGAAAGCCGAGGCGAGCATATTTAATGTTTTGTCTGAGCTTGAGGCTGTTCAGTTGCGTCTTGACCACTAATTGGAGTGAGCCAGTTTGGGATGAAGTCTGGACACTGCAACACGTGCCTGGCACGTAGCATGAAGTTTACGTGTGAGCATTTAGGTGCCATGTGACAGAAGTCCAGATGTCAGGACACTGGGGATGTACGGCCACCGCAGATGCTGCTGGAGGCTAGCTCAGCTTCCGTCTTCCTGCTGCATGGCCGCTTAGTGCTGGCCTTGACCCTCAGAGAGATTTGGCACCCAAGATGACTCTGCCAATGCTGCCGGGCAGGAGGATGACCTAAAGGAACACAGTGGCACTCCTTGGTGGCATGTCTTTCCTGAGGGGCCGTCATCAAGTTCCACTCAGCAACCTCCCCTTACGTCTCATTGGACAGAACCCAGTCATGTCATCCCTGCTTCAGGAGAAATGTGTCTTCCTAGCTGGACACGTTGATGCCTTAAACACAAGTGACCTTCCCCCCTTCCCCCCTTCCCCCCTTCCCTCCTTCCTTTCTTCCTTCCTCCCTCCTTCCCTCCTTCCTCCCTCCTTCCTTCCTTCCCTCCTTCCTTCCCTCCCTCCTTCCTCCCTCCCTTCCACCTTCCTCCTTCCTTCCTTCCTTCCTTCCTTCCTTCCTTCCTTCCTTCCCTCCTTCCTCACTCCCTTCCTCCTTCCTTCTTCCTTCCTTCCTTCCTTCCTTCCTTCCTTCCTTCCTTCCTTCTTCTTTCTACCAAGGATGAGAGGGAAAATGATCTTGGGTAGTCACTGAGCCATCTGCCCCAGAAGGGCAACAATAGATCAGGCAGAAGATTCCCAGGAGTTCCAATATTAATATTAGACAAAGAGAAATTCATGGCAAAAAAATGCATCGCAAGACAAAGCCTATGATTTTATAGAGATAAAAGCTAACCTCAAAGATGTAGGAAACCTTATCACCAACAGATAGCATACAACTGGCAAAAGAAACAGTACCAGATATACAAGGAGAAATTGGAAATCCTACAACGGCAGCAAGATCGCACATCTATTTCACTTCCCAACGTATTAGTAGGATCAATCATCACAATAAATCGTAAATAATGAATCATAGTGAGGCAATGTGGGATCTAATTGGCATTATTAATTAGGTCCATTCATCCATCACATGCTAACTGAGTACCCACTATGTGCCAGGCCACGTTTGGGGGCCGGGGCACAGCCGTGCAGGAGAGGCAACCACCCCATCCCCATGAAGCATGCATTCTGAGAAGGGTTGACTGGAAAGACATCAATCATTGGAATATGAATCCTGTAGAGAATATCTATTCTTTGCCAGAGGTGTTGGGGCATTTATAAAAACTGACAAACTCTTAAGCCGTAAAGAAAACAGGAATCTATTACAAAAAGCAGAAATCGTCCAGGTTACTTTTGCAAACTACAATACCATAAAGCTAGAAAATAATCAGAAGCTTTTGAACTAAGAAAAGATGGAACATAAATGTTCTCTTAAGTCACTGTTTGCAGAGAACGAGAGAAGAACGAAAGGCATAGTGCAATTACAGACCGTGTTGACCATCATGTACCCAACCTTCGGGCATTCTGCCAGAACAGTCCTCAAAGGAAAATTCATAACCAGGAATTACCTTATTATCAGAAAACAACATTATAAATGTGGCAGTTATTTTTGGTAGCTCTGGGTACATAACAAACCACCCCCAAACTTGGTGGCTTAGCACGGCTGTTGTCTTTGGCTCTGTGCACTGGCTGGGTCAGTCCTCTGACAGGGTTGGCGTGGATGGTCTCCACTGGGCTCGTTTGTGGGGTTGTGGCCAGCTGGTGGGAAGGATAGCTGATCTAGAAATGCCTTAATTACACATCTGGTGGTTGGCCAGCTGCTGGCCAGGGCATGAAGGTTCTCAGGTGGCTTTTCTCCAGCAGGCCAGCCTCGGTTCATTCACGCGATGGTCTTATGGTTCCAAGTGCAGCAAGGAGAGGGTGAACCCCAACACAGAGCAATGTCCGAATTTCTGCTTGTGCCCCGTATGCTACCGACCTAGCAGCCAAAGCAAATTGCATGGCCAAGCCCAGGGCCAGGGCAGGAAGGGACCACCCAGGGGCAATGCTCAGGCAGGGCAGTCATGACAGCCAGCTTTGCTAACCATCTACTGCAACTTTTAATTAAAACATAGAAAACCACAGAAGCACAATGCTACAGAAGCAGGGAGCTTATTAAATAATCAAGATAAAAGCAGAAACAAGTGCTGTAGAAAATAGGAAGGCAGCAGAGCTGGTAAATGTACTCAGGACTTACTCTCTGGAACCAAAACAGTGAAATTGATAAACTTCAGCAAACATGAACAGCAAAAAAGAATGAAACACAAATAAATCACTGGATACAAAAATAGTCTGTAAGAACAGCTATGGAAAAGCTCGAAGTCCTATGAGAATCCCATCAACAGTGATGTATGAATGCACTTTTAAAATTTTGTACATTTCAAAAAAAAATGTATTAAATGGTAAATAAAATTTGGCAAATGGCATTGTAAATGGGTGCGCTGTACCAAAATGAACTCAAGGGTATGTAGGGAAGCCTGAGTAGATTCAACCATCAAGGAAGAAACTACCAGTGGTACTTGAAGTCGGAGACTAAAGAACAGGTAAGGGACAGGACATTTGCATAACTGGTAACACAGGAAAAGAGGCTGGGTACCCCCAGGCCAATTGGAAATTGTAATTGGCCCCCCAGAGAGGTCCGGACAGTGGAAATGCTCGCTGAGAACTGCCTCCTCCGTTTGGAGCAAGGAAACGGGAGTAACGCAAGCCCTCGTTTGGCGTGGGCGAAACAACTCCCACGCTAGATGAGTTGTCCAACTCAGGTTATGAGATATGAGAGGTAATGAGGAAACAAGGGAACAGACAAAAAATAGGGATATATTAAAGGGAAACAACTTTCTTTGAAAAGTTAGACTTCTCGACATAATTTATATAAAAGTAAAACTCACCCTTTTTAAATGTACGGTCCTATGGGTTGTGACAAAAACATTGGGTCATGCAACTCTGTCCTTAATCAAGATAAAGAGTATTTCCATGGACTCTACTGGAAACACGGGGTGGGGGGTTGGGCAGGGGAAAAGAAAGACACATGATGCAGTATCCAAAGCACATATATTTGATAAAATTGGAACAAAAGTAATGCAAAGATTTTAAAACACTAGAAACAAGCGTATGCTAATTCCTTAATATGTAGAAGTATATTCATAAGAAAACTACAGAAAAATTGTACCTTATCATATTACACAGAAGGAAACAAGATCACCAATTATTACCATTTCCAGCCAATATTTTTTTTTTTTCAACGTTTATTCATTTTTTGGGACAGAGAGAGACAGAGCATGAACGGGGGAGGGGCAGAGAGAGAGGGAGACACAGAATCGGAAACAGGCTCCAGGCTCCGAGCCGTCAGCCCAGAGCCCGACGCGGGGCTCGAACTCACGGACCGCGAGATCGTGACCTGGCCGAAGTCGGCCGCTTAACCGACTGCGCCACCCAGGCGCCCCTCCAGCCAATGTTTTAATTAAACTTTTAACCAGGAAAAAAAAAGGCAAGAAAGACAAACTGAACGTAGAGTAAGTGGGAAGCAGGAAATAAAACTGTTATTATTTGAAGACAAAATATTCATAGACATAAAGAATCCAAAACAAAGTGCAAATAAGTTATTAGAATTAATGCAGGATTTTGGTAAGTTGTTTTTGAACATAGGTCAACGCACAAAAATCAGTTGTATTTCTTTAAGATGGTCCCCAAGTCTGGAAATACAGAGAATATTATTTTCTCCCCTATTGTAACATCAATGCATCATTTATTATGTATTTGCGTATTTTCTACATTAGGTGGGTGGCCTTGTGTATATACTACACAAATTAGAAAATAAAAATTTTAAATGCCACTTAAAATAACGTTTACAAGAGCATCTGAAGCCCAGGAATAAACATGCAGCTCTCTACGCAGAAAAGGACAAACATTATTGAGGAATATTAAAAAAAAGACCTACATAAATGGAGGGCTATAACCACTGGTTTGTTCCTAACTTCTCAGAAAAGTCAATTTCAGGTATCTTTTCCAAAGGCTGTGTCCAGGAATCCACAATGGTAGCTTGAAATTGGCCGGCGGTGGTATTCACAGCTCAGAAATTGGCAAATCTGCGAGACACATATTTCCCCTTGGAGAAACTGTTGTCTCCCAGTCACCAGCACATCAACAGCGATGCCGTTTTCATGCACTGAAAACCCAAATACTGCAAAGATAGCCACTGCATGCACTTTCGTTTCTAGATCTAATGCAGTCCTTATAAAAGTTTCAGTAGATTTTTCTGAGGACATTTATAAACTGTGTAAAAAAGGTACATGGAAATCCAAAGGGCCAAGAATAATGAAGACGATATTAAATATGAACAGCAAATGATTACCAAAGTTTATCATAAAGCTGTGGTAGTTAAGATAATAGGGTGTTAGTCAAGGACAGACAAATAGACTAATGGAACAGGATAAAAAAGTCCAGAAACAGGCCTACCAACGACACTGTAGGACAGTGGGGGGGAAACATTAGCCACAGGGAAAAATTTTTCTTTTCCTGTACACCATACAGACCTACTGTGTATCTAAGTTTGAATGGTAAAACACTAAAGTTTGTAGAGGAAACTATAGAAGAATAGCATCATAACCTTGGGATATACAAAGCTTTGTTAAACTGAAAGGTACTAATCACAAAGGGAAAGACTGGTAAATTATACTGCATTAAAATTAAGAAGTTCTGGTCATCAAAAGGATCATTAAGAGGGTGAAAAGGCAATCCCCAGAGTAAGAAAATATTTGCAATATTATGTATCCTCAACAAAAAGCTCATATTCATAGAATATAAAGAACTACATTAGATTAGAAAAAAAAAAAAGAACTCGATGGGAAAATAAAACTCAAAAGCCATGAGAAAACACTTCATGTTAAAAAAAAAAAAGATTAAATGTCATTGGTTTTCAGGGAAATGCACTTAAAACTACATTACTAAGACCCCAGACACACTACAATAGTCAAAGTTTTAGAAGATGAAAGCCATTCGGTTCCAGCAAAGATTTGGAGGAACCGGAACTCTCATACTTTGTGCGATCGTACTCAGAACAATCTGCCATAGCTTGACACAACATAACACTAGTCTGTGCCCAGAATTACTGCTCTTAGATGCATAGTCTACTGAAATTACACACGTGCGTACCAAAATGTATGTAAATAACCCAAATGTTCATTGACTGTAGAATGGATAAAAACATAGTGGTAAGTATAGGTGATTGTATATGCATGCATATTAAATATAAAAACCAGCACCACATCTATCCACAAACGTGAATCTCATATATATAGTGATAGGTGAAAAAAAGCCCAGGCCCGTGAGAATGTGTACTGCAGGATTCCATTCCTGTAAAGTTCAAAATCGGCCGCAACTAATTTGAGATTAGGAATCAGGTAATGGTTACCTTTTGAAAGGGCTTTAAGTGCCTGTGATGGACGATAAATGAACCTAACGTGCTGTTTTTTTGTTTGGGTGATGGTGACTTGGATCTGTGCACTTCATAATAATTTGTTGAGCTGTAAACCATTTATTTTATATACTTCTCTATCTAGATATTATAATTAAGTTAAAAAAACATGCACACTGCTAAATAACTCATAGATAAAAGAATAACTCACAATAGAATCAAATGTACCTACAACTGAATGATAAAAAAAAATGGTATGGTTCTTTCCGTGAACTTTTTAGCCTTAAATACTTATACTGGAGAAGAAAAAAATCCTATAAAATAGTTAATTGTATTTCTATATTAATAAGGAATAAATACAAAGTAAGTAGAAAGAGATCTTAAAGTAATCATATAAGTCAATAAAGGTAGAAACACAATAGAGAAAATCTACATACTATAGCTATTTCTTAGGAAAAAAATAATCATGTGGTTGAAATTCTTATACGCCTTTTCAAGAGAAGTGAGAAGACACAATCAAACCATGTTAGTATGAAAAGGGAGAAATCAATATAGATAAATAGAAATTTAAAGACTAAGAGGAAACTATCAATATATATGTGCCAATAGTTTTGATATTTTGAAGGAGTAAAAAATTTCTTAGACAAATATAACATCAGAACTGACTCAACAACAAAAAAACCTTCTTACGTAGTCTGATGACTATTAAAGAAATGGAAGCACTTAAATAGCTTTCTATAAAAAACAATAACAAAGCAAAACAAAACTAATGAATATCCCCAAGTGGTTTTAAAGTTAACAAAGAAAAAGAATACTTTCTAACCTCTCCTGTGATGTCAATGTAACTCTGATACTAACTCATGAATATATTTCAAAGGTCTTAAATAAAATACTAGAAAATCAAGTCCACTAGTGTATGAAATACATAACACACCACAACCCAGTTAGATTTATGCCGGGTGTGCAAAGATGGTTTAATATGGCAAATTTATATATGTAACTTATTAAATTAACAAATTAAATAAAACGTGTCTTCTCAATACACCCAGAAAATGCATCTGATAAAATTCAACAACCATTCATTTGGAAGCCTCTTAGTAAATTAGAAATAGAGAATTTTCTTAACCTACAAAAGAATATAACAAACCTGGGGTCAACACCATCTTACAGTGGGAAATGTTGGAAACATTCTTTAGAGTCAGGAAAGAGAAGGATACACATTATTGCCACTTCTCTTTAACATTGTATTAGCGACACTTGCCAATGCATTAACGTAAGAAAAAGCTGTGAGACAAAGGACAGGAAAGAGGAAATAGAACTGTCATTTGTAGATGACACAATTATTTAAACAGAGATTCCAAAAGAATCCATGCATTGATTATCAGAAACAATCAGACTGATTAGCTTAAATGGCTTAATGTAATATTAGTAAAAAATGCATAACGTAATTAAGGAGAAGATACCATCTATGAGAGTGTCAGAATCTGAGTATTCTGAATGACTCTAACATAAAAACTTTGTTAAGGGATGAGAAGGAAGACGAAATGCATGTAAGGATAGTGTCTTCATGGATAGGAAGACAAGATGATAAAATGGGAACTCACCCCAGTCTGATCTAAAGGTTCACTGCAATTCAAATCATACTCCCCACAGGCATTTTTTCAAATAACATTTTAAAGATGGTTCGAAACATTGGAAACATGGAAGAGAAAAACGGCCGAGAATACCAGACCACTTCTGAAGAGCAGGGAGGACTTGCTCTGTTGGATAAATCAGGCGTGGTCATGACGAAGCAGTTCAGCCATGGGCTTACTCTGGAGGGGTAGACAGATTTGCCCTGGAGTAGGACAGAGAGCTCAGAGAGACCCGCACATGAAAGGATCCCTTGGGCGCCTGGGTGGCTCACTCGGTTGAGCTTCCAGCTTCGGCTCAGGTCACGATCCTGTGGTTCCTGAGTTTGAGCCCCACATCAGGCTCCCTGCTGTCAGCCTGTCGGTGCAGAGTCCCCTTCGGATCCTCTGTCCGCCCCCCTCTCTGCCCCTCCCCTGTTTGTGCTCTCTCAAAAATAAAAGGAACATTAAAACAAAAGAAAACTATTTTCTTTCACTGTAAAGAAAGCTGTACGCCATGATGAACGACAACCTACTGATGCAGTAGAGCAAGACAAGAAGAACCCAGAATGGCACACTTGGGATTCAGGATGGTGGTTCCCTTGGGAGGACAGGCCATGGGGCAGCAGTGAGTGGACCACACACAAGCCAGTCGCTGTCAAGGTCCTAGATTGTGTTCTAGAAAGTGGGTATGAATATTACACCTTTACAAGTAGCTAATTAAATAACTAAGTAGCAGAGGGCCACGGTGGACTATTGACTGTTCCAGGTACATTCCAGGGACAATGGTTGCCTGAACACTTACCCAAAGTTGGTAGCACAGACCGCAATCGTGATTCTCATGGATTCTGTGGGCCAGTTTAGATAGGTCACGGTGGGAAGGTTCGTCCATGCTTCTCAATGTTTGGGGCCTCGTCTGGAAGGCAAGGACAACCGGGGGCCAGCACACCGGGGCCCCTCACGCAGCATCGACGTGGGCTCTGCATGGGCTGTCACATGGTGGCTGCATTGTGGCCAGAGTGCTACATGCCAGCTCCAGGTTCCCGAGAGGCATCACGTGGACAGAGAGAACAGGAACGTTTCTCACTGGGGGAGGCAGTGACAAGGCGTGCTCGGGTTTCCGAGGGAGGAGCAAGGTCCCGCCTGTGGGCCGACGGTGGAAAGAGCACCAGCTCGTCCTCTAGGATGAGGTAGGACCACGTGGCCAACTTTAGAAAATGACATCTGCTGGAGGAGTGAAGCTGACGGTGATTAGTCCGATTCTGTGGACCTGAGGTCCAATATGCAATAATAAAAGCAGAATAAATGGGTAAATATGAGGCGATAAATTTAACTGTCGACAGTAAATTGCTGTGTCTTTTCTCCCCAAAAGAGCTGGAAGAAAACTAATCTACAATACCAAGAACAGGGCGGTTGGGGAGGGTGTTCAAGGGTAAAGTGAGCTCAGTTCCATGGTGTATGGGGAGAAGGAAGGAAATACTGAGCATCTGTGGGTATTATTAGGAAAATAATACATATTTAATTGTGTTTATTCATTATGTATATTAAGATTATGGCACAGCTTTTACAGAATGTAATATATAGCATCTAAAGCAACACAAAAGAGACACTTTTATCTAATTAAGAGAGAGAGGGAAGGGAAGAAACTAAACACGATGGCCAAAATAAAACCTAGAATAGGACGGCAGGAAAACTGCAAGCCTAACAGTCATCCCATTGAATGTAAATGCACCAGGCTCAGCTCACAGGGCCGAGATACCAGGGCGAACTTACAAAAACGCATGCAGGGAAGGAAGTGGGTTGATGCTGGGTGTTGTTTCCCTGGTTGTTACTGCTGAGCCTGGGAACACCTGCTTCTGTATATCCGGGTGGGGCCAGCCAGGGAGTGCTGGGCTGGGGGTGCTCCGGGCTGGGCTGGGGTGCTCCGGGCTGGGCTGGGGCCGTGAATGGGTGTCCGTGGACTGAGTGGGAGGCCTGGAAGGGGTGAGACTCGGAGAAGCGTCTGGGCCCCAGGCCCCTCCACCTGTCTGCACCTGGAGACTGCTCATGCCAACCCGGAGGGACTGGATCTCCATTCTTCTTATGCAAGGTGGCATGTCCTTGATCCTCCTTTGCGACAACGCGTTAGCACTTACAGTGGGGACCAAACGGGAGGCTGTGAGTGTGACTTTCGAGCCTTAAAGCCCTGCAAACGGGAGCTTTCCCTCTGTTGAGCCACTTTGGGCAAGCAGCCTCCCTTGGGTCGGATGGATTCTGACGCTCCTTCCTGATTTGTTCTTCCAGGAGCAAATCCAAGGGCCGTCCGTCAGCTCTGCCAGGTTGACAGGGACTCGGCAGGAAGGCGACTCCCCTCCAGGTTCCAGGGAAATGGGTGTTTCTCACGGGGCGAATTTCAGACGTTGGCAATGATGTTGACTGGGCTGTGTGTGAGTTCCACACCCGGGTGCAGGGAGAGGCGAAGCGGTCACCCACCTCTCCTCCACGTCTGCTGCGCTCCCGGGAGCGTCAGGACAGGAGGTGGGGGTGGGGAGGACAGCAGGAGGCAGGAAAGAAAGGTCCCAGTTGCAGGCCTAGCGCTGCCCCCTGTGTTTGTGTCGTCTGGTGCAGGTGGGCCAAGCCAAGAAAGGACCTAAGTGCCCAGGGCGGTCCCAGAGGGCGCAGCAAGGCTGGAAACACCCGGCGAGTCTGAAGACTCGTTAGAACGAGCGACGGGGCTGTGCTGTGGTCTCCAGGGCTCGTCCGCTGGCTGCTGGCCGCCAGCCGGGCCCTGGTGTTTGGAAGGGGATGCTCCTTACACCCGCCGCATCCCCGCCACCCAGCTCTCTGTGCCCGCGACACAGGCTTTGTCCACGCGCTGCTTTGCCCCGTGGACACACTCCGAAGGTGGTCTACACACTCCGAAGGGGGGGCTTATTCTCAACAGTTCTGGGGCTGGAGGTCCGAGACGGGGTGTTGGCAGGTTCGTTCCCGCTGAGGCTCCGAGGGGGACCCTGTCCCAGGCTTCTCTCCGCTCCTGGGGCTTTGCTGGCGGTCTCGGGTGTCCCGTGGCGTCCTGACGCGTCTGCCTTCACCTCCACGTGGACCTCTCCTCCTGTGTGTTGGCCTCTGTGTCCACATTTCCCCCTTTTACAAAGACGCCCGTCATATGGATTAGCGGTCCACTCTCGCCCAGCGTGACATCCTCGTAACTAATTGCATCTCCGCAACAAACTTATTTCCAAATAAGGTCACATTCTGAGGTCCCAGGGGCTAGGATTCCAACGTGTGACTTTTGGGGAAGGTGCGATTCAACCCCATCCTGACGATCATGGCAGTAGAAACACCTAGAAACCCCTCCCCAGGGCAGGGGCAGGGGCAGGGGCAGGGGCAGGGGCGATGCTGTGCTCGAGACACACTTCGACGTGCTCTGGCTGTTGGTCTCCTCCCAGGGTCATGTGGACAGTGACCTTCCTGGAGCTTCCCAAGAGACGGCATGGAGACGAATGTCCTAGGGGACCGTCCCCCCGGAGGGCAGCTGCCCGGAAGAGGTGCCCTTGAGAAGGTCCTGAGGTCTGGGACAGGTGAGTAATGGTGCCCGTAGCACTGGGGAGGGAGGAGGGGAGTGGTGGGGACACGCGCCTGGTGTGGGGGCCGTGCAGAGACCCACGTGCTCGCACCGAGGGCTAGACCTGGACAAGAGGATTTGGAAAGACAGCTGAGAGTTTGGAGGTTTCCTGCGATCGCGGGACAGCCACTCCAGATGCGGGAGCGGGGCCTGTCGCGGTGGGTGAGTATGAACCACCTGCTCTGTGTCCCTGGGGTGCGTGGCTGGCGTCACCCCTTCCGGGCCTGTGTGCCCACCACTCGCCTGGTGACCAGCCTGGCTCTCTGCCTTCTGTCATGCTTCTTCCTTCTTTACGTATAAAAATACCTTTTATATTTTAAAAATGTGTCTGTTAAAATCTACAAAGACACATATCTTCCCGGATTCCGGTCAAACAATTATTTGTCGATCAAACTAGAGAAGAAACGCACGTTAATTCTTCCTTTTTCTCCTCATCTTCCAATGACGTGTCCACGTTCTAGCCACAGGTCACGTCTCATCTTTTGCGTGTTTTCTAGCAGATAATCCGGTGGGCGTTTAACTTCTGAGACGCAGACCAGTAAAATCTGCACCCTAATTTTTGAGTATGAGGGGGCCACCCGGCTGCACGCGTGAGGACACTTAGGGACCGCTTTGCAGTCCGGGCTGGTTGGTGCGCAGAAAAGGTGACCCCAGCCTCATAAAGGATCTCGGGTGATGACCCGGCCCTTCTTGGTTACGCTATTCCTGGAGAGCCCGCCTTATTTACCAGACCTGCCCAGTTTTTAAAAATTGTGGTAAAATACACAGGACGTAACTTTACCTTTTAAACTGTTTTTAAGCATGTGGTTCTGTAGCACATTCACGCTGTGGTGCGACCATCACTGCCGTCCGTCTCGGGGACTGTCTTCATCTTGCAGAACTGAGTCTCTGTCCCCATTAGACACTCACTCCCCACCCCCTCCCCATCCCCTGCTCTCTGCCTCTGAGGATTTGACTCCTCCGGGAGCCTCCTCCGAGTGGAGTCATGTGGGATTTGTCCTTTTGTGTTTGGGTTCTTTCCCTGAGACCAGTGCCCTCAAGTTCATGCATATGGTAGCTTGTGCCACAATTTCCTTCTTTTCAAGGCCGAGTGATATGCCATGGTTGTACAGACTGAATTCTGTGTATCCTTCACCGGCCCGCGGGCCCGCGTCTGGGCTGTTGTGAGTGACCCACGCTGCTGTGAATGTGCTTTCTTTTCTTTAAAAAAAAAAAATAGTTTTTTTTAAATGTTTTATTTTACATTTGAGAGAGAGAGAGAGACAGAGAGTGAGCGGGGTAGGGGCAGAGAGACAGAGACAGAATCCGAAGCGGGCTCCAGGCTCCGAGCCACCAGCACAGAGCCCGACACGGGGCTCGAACCCACGAGCCGTGAGATCGAGACCCGAGCCAAAGTCGGACGCTTAACTGACAGAGCCACCCAACTGCCCCAATGTGCTTCCTTTTCAAACTGGAGACTAACGGGATGCATGCATCCAGGATCAGGACACCCCCTACCTACCAGGGGGGATGGTAGGCAATGGGAATGTGGTGACAAAGCCTCTCATCATGGCTCCCTTTGACGTCGGGAGGACACAGGGAGGGGACAGCGGTTACAGCGGTGCTGGGGTGGCTTTCTCGCATGTGAGAGGGTCTGGACGGGGCCTCCCACGATCCCATGTTGCAGGTTTGCTCTCTGAGGACAGCGTTCGGCAGAGCTGGAGCCTCGTCCACATCTTGGGCACCGGCCTGCCCTGAGGACACTGTCATGGGCCTCCCTGCCAAACTCCCCTCTGAGACCTCTGCTCCCTTAGAACCAGCCTTGCAGAGACCCTGATGCCCATGAGCCTCTCCTAAGCCTTGTGTCCCCTCTGGGTTCGCTATGTCCCTCTCCTAAGCCTTGTGTCCCCTACGGGTTCCCGATGCCAGCACTCCAGAATTGCTCAGCCCTGAGCAACTGCCCAGGACGCCCAAGCCTAGCAGCCCTGGGGCCCGCCCCTCCTGCCCTGCTCCTGGGCCTGAGCTGGGCGCCCATGCAGGGACAGAAACAGAAAGGCCTGGGACAGGGTGGGCGGAATGTGAGTCCCGTCTGCAGTGGATCGGGGCGGGGTGGGGGGGGGGCGGGGTGGGAGGCATCACGAGCCCTTGAGGCAGGGTCTCGGGAGTTGGGGCCTAGCATCCTGAGCCGGACCCCTGTCCTGCTTTCTTTTCCTGGCCAGGGATCTCTGTAACCCGGGGCTGTGTGAACAGCCTTGAAGAAATGCTCCTGGGAACAAGTAGAGAGGCTCACCCCGAACTCTGCCAGGAGGCGAAGCTATTCAGACGTGGCCTGCGGTCAAGGTCAGGGGATGGGGGTCTGCACCTGAGAGCACGCTGATCGTTAGCCCACAAAACCGCCCGTCAGCCTCAGCTGGGCATTCGCTGCGCTCCGACCCCCCTCCCCCACCCCCGGCATCTCTGGTTGGCTCCCTGTTTCCTGTAAATCTTGCCGGTTGGGCTGTGGGTCCAGCACCGGCCGCATTAGCATCCCCCGGGAGCTTTGAAAAAGTTGAGTCAGCCCCGCCGCGGAACTGCTGACTCAGAGTCTGCATTTGGACAGCAACCCCGTTGTTTGTACGCGCGTTCGCGTCTCAGAAGGACCGCGCTGGGCCGTGGCGCAGAGCGAACCACAGAGAGTGTGCAAGTTTGACCTGCTGTCCACAATCCCCGGACACTCCTCCCGTCAAGAAGGGGAGCCTGGTTCCTCTCTCTCTGAATGTGGGCCAGTTGGCGACTCAGTTTCCCACAAACAGAATGAGAATAAGGCCAGGGCATGTGACTTTCAAGGGCAGGTCACGGAGCCCTGGCTCTGGGGAGGTCAGCTGCCCTGTCGTGAGGACACCCGGCAGTCCCGGTGGGGGGGAGGCCCGCGTGGTCAGGGGTGGGGTGGCCTCCTGCCAGCGGCCTCGGAAGCAGATCCCCACCCCCAGCGGGGCCTCCCGGTGACAGCAGCATCCGAGAGACCCCGAGCCAGAGCCACACGGCCACGCGGCCCCGAATTCCTGACCCTTAGACACAGTGAGATGGTCCCTGTTTGTGGTTATTTTTAGCCAAGTTTGGGGTGATTGTTACACAGCAGGTGATGACTAATACAGAGGGTTGGGTGGGAGGTTCTGGGACCAGCTCTGGTCCTGATCACACGTAGGTGATAACTATTCCTTGACCCTCAGGAATCCGGCGAGATGAGTTATTCGAAGGCCCTTTGGCAACACGGGGATGCAGTTTGGATGACGTCGTCCCCACGGGCCCCCTCCCTGCACCGGGCAGGCCCTGGTCTTTCTCAGCCACTGGAGGGAGTGGCTAGAAACTGTGCTTTCTCCCCAGACTCCAGACCCAAAGGAACCTGGCTCTTGTTAAGCAGGCCTAATCGACCCCGCCTGCTCGCGAAGGGTCATGGCACGTGTTCTTGAGTGGAGGGTGACAGCAAGAATGGGGGAGGCGACCAAGTATCGTGCAGGAAGAAGGCTGCAGTGCGGGAGGCTCACGGGCCCTGAGGACAAACCAGCGAAGGAAAGCGAGGCCTGCAGGCCTCGCCTGGACCGAAGGCCAGCCCGCACCGAGCTGTGGGATTCCTCGATAAGACAAAAAATCCCCCCAAGCTGGACACAGCCCGCCAAACTGGACACAGCCCGCCCTTCCGGGATGGGCACTGTGACGGGCGGGCCAGAGCAGAGCAAGCCTCTTGTGCACTGTGTATCGGAAAGGGCCTGGCATGGGAAGGCCTCGAGACCCTCCCCTGCGGTCCCTCCACCCGCCCCACCCTGTCCTCTGGGGCGATGGTGCGGCGAGGCCGTGTGTGGGTGAGTGTACGTTCACCTCTGGAGGCACCTTGCGATCGGAGATGAAACATAAAGGAGTCCACAGCTACAGTTTCGTAGGCGGACGGACACCGCTCCCTCCTCCCCCTCCTGAGGTTGGACGCAAATAACAAAGGAAACGAGAACGCAGACAGGTGGAGACTCGATGCCGGCTTGTTGTGGACAAAGCTGCGTGGGTCCGAATGGGCTTGTGAGCAGCTGCCCTCAACGGGAGGGTCGACCACGCAGCCTGGGCACAGAGGGGCGACTGCAGCCCTCTCCCCCGGGGACAGAGCCCACCCTGCAGGCTCACCTCCCATCCAGTGTGAACCAGGACACCCCTCCCTGTGGACAGGCTGCTCAGAACGCGGGAGGATCGAGGGCCCGCTGAGATGCTCAGAGACTTTACTTAAGCCGCCTGTTGGCGAAGGCACTCTCGGGGCGCAAGGGAAGGGAGGGAAGTGGGGGTGCTGCTTGGGACAAGGCCCTCACCCTAAGCCGAGTGTGAAGGGCCCCCTCCCTAGCTGCTCCCGGTGGCCAGGACGGCTAGCTGTCCAACAAACTCACCCTCCCCTTCTAGGTGCAGGGATGACAGCCGGCTCGCGGCAGCCCCACTGGACTACATTTCCCAGCACCCTTTGCAGTGACTAAGTCAGGCCAAGGGACCCTGAGCAACAGTGCTGAGTGTGTGCATTGGGGTGGCGTGGGCCCCAGACGGTGGGGTGGGCCTCACCTCCTGTCCCTCTGCCCCACCTGGGGCAGGGCATGTGAGGCCGCGGAACCCCGTCTTCTCTGCTGTCCCTGTGCTGGCTAGCCTTCCCTGTTCACACACTTCCTGACACTTCATGACGTTTTCTGCTTGTGTTCTAAAGTCCCGCATACCCACGGTGAAGATCTCAGCCAGCGCAGGATCCCAGGACGAGAGAAACCCCAAACGTACTCATCATCCTGAAGTTCCGCGGCCACAGCCGACAGCCAGGGACGGTCCCCCAGCCGCGCGTGCGGAAACACACGGACTTAAAACAGAAGTGGGGGGGCGCCTGGGTGGCTCGGTCGGTTAAGCGTCCGACTTCGGCTCGGGTCATGATCTCGCGGCCCGTGAGTTCGAGCCCCATGTCGGGCTCTGTGCTGACCGCTCAGAACCTGCAGCCTGTTTCAGATTCTGTGTCTCCTTCTCTCTCTGCCCCTCCCCTGTTCGTGCTCTGTCTCTCTCTGTCTCAAAAATAAATAAACGTTAAAAAAAAAATTAAAAAAAAAAAAACAGAAGTGGGGTCATCCTTTATAGACTATTATGTGAGCTATCGTGTTTTTGCCTCCTCTTTGGAAGTAGCTTTATTTTTTCCCCCTGATTTTCAAAGTATTTTATGCTTATCACAAAAAATACATAAAATATAGAAAAGTCTAAGAAGAAAACAAAGATCAAAGATAACACTTCTAACTGTAAGGATTGTGGTGTTTCCTACTATTTTTTTCTAAGAATATATTACAATTTTGATGAGATAGATGATAGGTAGACAGATAGGGAAGAGAGAGATAGACACAGAGGTAGAGATATGACATATAGATAGATATAGATACATGGGAGGATTTTTAAAAAAATATATTTTTTTATTTTTTTAAATTTTTAATTTTTTTTTAACATTTATTTAATTTTGAGAGAGACAGAGCACGAGCAGGGGAGGGGCAGAGAGAGGGGGAGACACGGAATCTGAAGCAGGCTCCAGCTCCGAGCCGTCAGCACAGAGCCTGACGCGGGACTTGAAACCGTGAACCACGAGATCATGATCTGAGCTGAAGTTGGACGCTTAACCGACTGAGCCCCCCAGGTGCCTCCAAAAAAATATTTTATTTTTTTAAAGTAATCTCTACACCCAACGCGGGGCTCGAACTCACAACGCCAAGATGAAGAGTCGCATGTTCCACCGACTGAGCCAGCCAGGTGCCCCGAGGGGCGAGTTTTTTAACAAAAATTCTAAACAAGAATGGTGGCACGCCAAGTTATTTAATAAGCAGATTTTTAAAATCCCTTAGAGCATGTCACGAATGCCTCTCACATGATCATTTTTAGCGCATACACACCATTACCTTGCTTGAAGGGTGTATAAAGATAAATATAATTAATCCTGCATTTGGAAATGTTTAACTCATTATTGTAAGAGTTGCTTTGAGGGGTGCCAAGCCCCCCACTCTTCTTATTTTCTGTTGGAGTCTTTCTTGTTGTACCTCGTTTGTGGGCTCTCTTCACACATGAAGCAAAGCAATGCTTGTGGGCCAGGTCATTTACTTTCTAACTTTTGTTCATGGTCTTTATGTCCCTTATGTGGTTCTCACTGTGACATAGTCCAATCTCCGATTGTGGGTCTAGATTTGCCAGAAGAGACCAGTGCAGACAAGCGTTGCTTGCCCAGTGATTATAAAAACATAATTGCTTCATAGATTATAAAAGTAAATATCTCCAGGGGCGTCTGGGTGGCTCAGTCGGTTCAGTGTCCCACTTCGGCTCAGGTCACGATCTCGCGGTCCGTGGGTTCGAGCCCCGCGTCGGGCTCTGTACTGACGGCTCGGAGCCTGGAGCCTGCTTCGGATTCTGTGTCTCCCTCTCTCTCTCTGCCCCTCCCCCGTCCATGCTCTGTCTCTCTCTGTCTCAAAAATAAACAAACATTAAAAAAAAAATTACAAAATAAATAAATAAATAAAACATTAAAAAATAAATAAATGTAAATATCGCCTTACAGATTGAGCGTTTAAAAACATTTTAGATCTTAAATTCATCTGGGATCTATTTTGCTGTAAGTGTAGAAGACAGATCCGTCTCAACATTCTCCTGAAAGGCTAACCAATTACACTAATTATACTGATTGAGAAAAAAGAAAAATCTCCTTTTTTTCCTTGGATCTGAAGCATCACCTTTATCGTCATTTCCACTCTCACCTTCCCTTTTGTTCTGTGTCTTTTCTATCCTGATGCTCAGACCATACTCTTAATTACTGTAGCTTTGTAACAGGCTTTGATATCAAGAGTGAATTTAATTTTGCGATTAATGGATCTGTTGCAGTCATAATTCTACATCTACTCGAGCTCTTTCTTTCTCCCTAAAGTCTGTTGTTTGAAGAAATAAAAAAAAAACAACTACCTTTTGATTTAACGTCATATGCCCTCCCCTCTGTTCTGTCTTTGGACACAATGCCTGCCTGTCTGCGTCCCTGGGAAACTCCCGACTTGTGCACGCTCCCTCTGGCCTTGTTCCCTGTGGCCCCTGGCTCTTTCCCTCACACCACTTACACCCTTCATCCCTGCATATGACTGTGCGTGATGCCTTCTTCTTTTTTTTAATGTTAAGTTTTGAGACAGAGAGAGACAGAGCACGAGCAGGGGAGGGGCAGAGAGAGAGGGAGGCACAGAATCCAAAGCAGGCTCCAGGCTCTGAACGGTCAGTACAGAGCCCGACGTGGGGCTCGAACTCACGGGCCGCGAGATCATGACCTGAGCCGAAGTTGGACGCTCAACCGGCTGAGCCTCCCAGGCGCCTCTGTGCGTGATGCTTTCTAACATAAGCCGCCCCAACCGGACTTGAAGCTCCATGAGGCAGAAACCGTACCCACTTTTACACAGGGTCTCCACCAGGTGTCTATTTGGGAAGCGTTTTGGAATAAAGGAGTGGCATCTGTCATCCTCTGAGTGACGCCAAGAGCCCCTGGGCTGGCCACCGCCTGCCTTTCTACATCATGTCTCCCTGCTTCTGTACCTTCGAAATCTCGTTTTCCAAGCCACCATTTTGCTCCAGCTGTTTCCTCTGCTTGGGATCCCGGGGCCGTTCTCTTCCGGCTGGATGCTCACCTATCTTTCCAGGTCAAGACCACTTGTAGCCTCCTCGATGGAGCCTCCCGAGACCCAGAGGCAGAGCTGAGCCGTGTTCTCCCAGGTTTGACCGACCTGATCGATTGTGGCGGCCTTTGTCTGAACAGCCCTCCCACCCAGGGATCCTCGGGGTCTGGCTGAGCTGGTTGAACTGGCAAAGGCATAAAATGAACTTCCCTCCAAGAAAATAAAGTGGAAAATCTATCCAATCAATGCAAACACCACGGGGCCCTTCTAACTCGGAGTCGACTATCCCTGCTTCCTTTATTTGTGTTTTTTCCTTCTGGCTGAGGCTCCAAAGTATTGTGCACCTAAAAAAACAAAAAAAAAAGCCAACTTGAATTTTCTCTTATTTGGGATCAATATACGATTTAGTTCTCTTGTCACAAATATATACCCAAATCAAATAAGTTGATTGCTACTTAATTTTCTACTCCCGATTTGTCTTAGCCCTGCTGTCACCACTCTGGATCTGTTTGTGGCTGGTGTGTTTCTTAGAATAAAGATTTAAAGCCGCTCATTATGGCCGCCGACCCGCCGACTCCCCAGCCCTGGAGCTCTGTCCCCCACTTCCCTTCTGGACGGTCTCAGCGCCCAGGCTGGAGGGCTCTGTTCTCACTGCAGAGAAGTTCGGCTCTCAGGATGCAGACACTGTGCTAAGAGGAGCGCGTGACACCGTGTCCTGGCCCCCATGCCCTTTGCGGCCGCCCCGGGGCAGGGCCAAGTTGGGGCAGCTCAGACTCCTTTTGAAGAAGCGTGGGCTGGGCAGAGGCAGGGAGGGAAGTGTACAGGGAGGGTCGAAATGTCATCTTGCCCCTGTGTCTGTTCCTCTCGGGGCCTGGTACGCTCCAGAGGCACACATCTGTCCCCAGACACCTGCTGGCCTCCGCTGCTCGCTGACCCTTCCTTCAGCTTCTGCCCATCTGGCCCCGCCTTATCTCCCAACCCCCTTCACTTTGATTTCCAGCCCTGGGCTCTGTCCAGAGTTGCTCCTCTCCTGGCAAAGCCCCCCTCACTGATGGGGCTCTGTCTTGGGGGTCCTTCTCTCTGCCCTCGACCTGGAAGTCCCCAGGACAGCCACGATGCCCTCCAATCCGGCCACTCTCTGTTTGCACCCCTCTCAGATTCATGTGTTGTAACCTGACCCCCAGAGCGACGGTGTTGGGTGGTGGGCTTTGGGGAGGCGAGCGAGTCCTGGGGTGGACCCCCTGTGAGTAGGACCAGCGCCTGGTAAAGACACCCCTCGAGCTCTGTCACCCTGCAGCCAGGCGAGGACCCAGTGAGAAGATGGCTGTCTGTGGACCAACACGTGGATTCTCACCAGGCACCAAGCCTGTGGGTGCCTTGATCTCTGACTTCCCAGCTCCCAGGACCGTGGGAAGTGAACATCTCGTGTTTACAAGCCACACCCACTCTGTGCTGCTCTGTTACAGCGGCTGGAGCGGACTGAGACGAGCTCCCAGCTTCAAACTCATCGGTGGCTCCTGAGTTACATACAAGATAGACTCTCATGTGGCAGGGGAGGCTCAGAGGTCTGGGCCCCACCTTTTCCTCTGCTCTCTGAGCCCTCTTCCCCCCCCCCCCCCCCCCGCCTTGGACGCCTCCTAGGTACAGAAGGGAAGGAGGGGGGAGATGGGAAGGGTGGAGGGCGGGAGGGAGTTGATGGAGACTTTGTGCACAAATAGAAAGTAACTCTGAAATTAGCGAAATCCTTTTTGGGGGGGAGGGTGTGTGGACGCTGATAGTCATTGGTTGCGGGTAACATTGTAAATTGGTACAATTCGCTCAGAAAGCGGTCTGGCAGCAAATAACAGAGCTGTAGAAATGTTCACACCCTGTGGGCATCATCGAAAACGTGGAAACATTCTTTTCTGGGGGGGGGGGGGGGAGGTGTTCACAAGAGTGCAGGACACCCTCTGTTCAGCAGGGGCTCTGAGTTTGGCTGTTCAGAGACGGGTGGGCTTACAGTCTTCCGGAAAAAGAGGAAGTAACCTAAGTATGCGCGTCTGTGTTTATGAGATGTTTAACAATTTTAGAAGTTTAAAAGATTTTTATCTAAATTTCTTACGCCTGAGGGGTATTTAATACACTGCGGGCCGTTGCACCGACCCCTCCTGTCTGATTTCAACCCACTCCCCACAAACGTCTAAAGTAAATATGTGACCAGATCTCTGAGCCTCACAGCTGTTTGAAGCCCCCGGTGGTCTCTCCCTGGGCACACTGGTCCCTGGGCACGCTGGTCCTGCCTCCATGGGGCTGCCCCCAGGCTCTGAACTCCCTTCAGACCCGCTGGCCTAGGCTTGCTCACACCTGGCCCTCCTCCTGGCCGTGGGGTCCAGCATCACCTCCCCCAGGGGTCCTCCCTGACCCCCGGCGCACCTCGCCCGCCCACCCTGGTTTAAGATCCACGCCTGAGGTCCCGCCGCTGACTCCCCTGTTTTCACGCTGTGATTCCCTCCAAGAGCCTGACCCCAGGACGGTGCTCTGTGCTTTTACTGCGGCTGAGTCAGCGCACGAATGATGCGATCCCCACGGCCCCTTTTACCTCCCGCCACCACTGACCCACCTAGCTTCCCATTTGCGCGTGCGTTCACCCCACAGAAGGTCAGGAAACATCCCTCAGGTGCAGGCGCGGGGCCGGGGTCACGCGGTGTGAGGGGATCCGCGCCGGCGAGGGAGCTCTGGTGAAGCGCACTGTTGTTTTTGGGGAGGCCCCGCCAGCATCTTCTTGGCTCGCCATGGCTAATAAAGTGCACTAACAATGCAGCAAGAACAGGACTCCCCCCGCCCCACGCGCTCCATTTTAATTGAGCCAGTCTTGCACTGCGAGCTTTAATACTGTTGGAAGCAAATCAAAATTAATGAGATTCCCTCCTTTGAAATGTTATCTATAATTAACCTCAAATTAAGGACAATATGCGTTTGAATTCGCCAATCAGTAACACCTTGTGATTGCTGAAATACGCAGCGGCAAATAAGAGGTGTTGAGGGCCCCCCTGGCCTTCGGACCGCCTCGGAGATTCCTCGAGGAAGACAGCTTTGAGGACCCAGTGGTGAAGTCCTCCCACGGCCAGGAAAGGAGCACCTCCTTGCTGTGGCGGCCACAGGTCCTGTCCCTGCTGGAACGCCCACGGGAGTGGGTGAGCAGTTTGGGGAGGGGGACAACTGTCTTCAGGACCGGAAGAGGGGTCAGTCAAGGAAGACAGTAAAAGAAGGTCCAGGGAAGGACCCGTCACAGTGGGCAATGCCCTGGAGCCCCACTGGGGGGGCAGCCGGGTCTGACTGTGATCTAGAGCTATGGGGGGGATGGTTCCTGGCCACCACCTCCTCCCTTCCGGGCACCCTCCCCTCCTGGCTGCATAGCATAGAGCCTCCCTGGGCTCCTGGCAGCAGAATAGGTGAGCGCCTTCCATGGATTCTCTGCTGATTGTTCCAGTAGGACAAAATAATTCACATTGAACCTGAGTCGATTGTAAACCCACAAGGATTTATGCTTCTCATTGGAAGGGGGTAAAGTGACTTTCAAAACCCACAGTAAGGGGCGCCTGGGTGGCTCAGTCGGTTAAGCGGCCGACTTCGGCTCAGGTCATGATCTCGCGGTCCGTGAGTTCGAGCCCCGCGTCGGGCTCTGTGCTGACCCCTCAGAGCCTGGAGCCTGTTTCGGATTCTGTGTCTCCCTCTCTCTGACCCTCCCCCGTTCATGCTCTGTCTCTCTCTGTCTCAAAAATAAATAAACGTTAAAAAAAAATTAAAAAAAACAAACACCCCACATTAATTGGTTATAATTCTTTTCTTTTTTCTTACGGTCTTTTGTATGAATACACTGCATTATTTATCTCTTCATTACTTGGGCTGACCCACCTTTGGGCTATTATGAATAATGCCACCATGGACATTGGATACAAGAGTTTGTATAGACATAGGATTTTATTTCTCTCGGGCACATAGCTGGGAGTGGAATTGTTGGGTCATTGGTAACTCTGCGTGTAACCTTCTGAGGAAGTGTGGGTGGGTTCCAGATTTTCTAACGTCTTCACCAACTGGTTATGGTTGTAAATCATTTCTCTTCCCACCAAGAGTGGAAAGATGGACAAATGGTCAACTGGGACACAGGCAAAAATAAAGAATAATAATTTCCATAAGGCGTCCTCATGTTTGATTGGCGATGCATGTTTTACAAGCTCACTCAATTCCCGCAAAAGCTGTCAAGGTTGTATAAGATGTGTTTGGAAGAAGCAGAGGCTCAGAAAGTTGAAATTCCTTGCCTGGTTGTGCCATCACAGGGGGCGGAGCCCAGACCCGCCATTGAGGCAGGTTGGTCCGGGCCATCCGTGGTCTGGAGGAGACTGATGTGGCTGTGTTCTCCATGTACCCTCCACTGTGTGGACTCAGTCTCCCCTGTGGACTGGCTTCTCCCCCTCTTGGTGCTTCTCTTCAATGCAGTGGCTACCCAGCTTGCTAGCTCCTTGCAGCCAATGTCAACTGAAAAGCACGATATCGCAAATCCTGGGAATCAGTCCTACCTCGTCACCCACTGGAGGCAGTGCCAGTGGTCTCTCTCTCCCGTGTTTCATCCTTGTCACTCACTACCCAGATTCCCACACCTAAGGACCCATTTCTGTCTTCACGTTTTCTCCCCTGGACAGCTGGGTGGACCCAACACTGAGTCATCCTGGCAAGATAAAATGGTGTCCATGTCCTGGACGTGCCTCAGCGTAGTGGGTTGAATGGCGCCTCCCCCATTCATGTCCACTTGAGACCTCAGAATGTGACCCTGTTTGGAAATAGAGTCTTTGCAGATGTAAGTGAGGATTGAGATGAGATCATCCTGGGTTAGAGGCGGCCCTAAATCCAGCGAATCCAGTGTTAAGTGTCCTTATAAAAGTTAGAAGCCATGTGAACGTGGAGACAGAGACTGGGTGATGTGACCAAAAGCTCAGGGGCACATGGGGCCACAAGGAGCAGGAAGGGACAGGAAGGACCCTCTCTGACACCTTGATGTTGGACTTCTGGCCTGTAGAACTATGAGAGAGTAAATGTCTGTTGTTCTAAGCCCCCAGGCTGTGGTCACTTGTTCAGCAGCCACTGAAAGTGAGCACACGCGACATGTGGCCCTGTGTGTCACTTCCACCGACTTTGCAAGCACCCATACCCTTTCGATCTCGGGCAAGCCTCATTGGTTAACCAACAGCTTCATTAGCGCAGAAGCATGTCCTCATCTCCCCCACGTGGAGTTGGCTCCTTGAGCTCCTCCCAGCAGATGTCTATCTCTCGCTCTAGCTCTTTTGATGCTGTGAGGTTATGTATTTCTGCGTGGTGTCCACCTGCCCCCACCCTCTACACTCCCTTCTGGAGCCCCTCTGTCTATGGAATGTCACATCTCCCAAACCCAGCTCAGTCCCTCATAGGCAGGTACTCACATTATGTGGCTTGTTCTGAAGATGCAGATGGTCTAGTTCATTAGGATCATGCCATATGTATGTCTATCGGACCACACGCACGTCCAAACGCCACTGATTCGGACAAGCCAGTTCAATGCGGATTGGCTCATGTTGGCCGAGCTCCAGTTCTGTTGAGCACAGTGCCAGGGGCTGGGGAGTCAGAAGATCCTGTTCTGGGGTGAGGGGATACATGGGCAGAGCATGTTGACCTTCAACCTTTTTATTCCAGATTTAGTTTGTATTCATTGAGGAAATTTTTGAAATTACACACAAGTCAAAGAAAGAAGAGATCGTTCCTGAATCGCTACCTGGATACAATCGTGTAGAGGTAAGTCCAGCTGTGTGTTCAAACCGGGACCTGGTTTTACATGTAGTCTTGCAACGTGTCCTTTTGATTACATCGCGGCTTTCAGTGAGTTAAACTAAATCTGCGTCATTCTTTAAATGGCTGAATCAGAGCCTTCAGCCTTCTTTCTTCATTTTAATTTATGTACTCCATCTCCCCTTGTAAGATATTCAAGCATTTCATTATTTTGAAATGTAAATTGGTTTAAAATTGTTAAATTACTACTTGTCATGGAAAAAAAATAACGATAGTGTAGAAGGGAATGCCAAAAAAAAAAAAAAATCATCTTTTCCCTCACCTCTGGTCTTCAGAAGTAACAACTGCTAACAGTACTTTTCCAGGAAGTTTCCATGCAACCGCAAACACGAATTTCTGTATTTATGTGTTACTTAATCTGGATAGCCCAAGAAATGCAAACTCTGTAGTACATATCGACATTTACTTATCCATTAGTCTATTTATCTACTTGTCTGTCTATCTATCTACCTACCTACCTATCATTTATCTATTCCATCTATCTATCTATCCATCTATCTATCTACCTATCATTTATCTATTCTATCTATCATCTATCATCCATCTACCCATCTTTTTATAGAAAGAGAGTCACTTTGCATATATTATTCACTTGTTCATCTCACTTAATGTGCCATATACATTTTTCCACATCAGCGCTTATAGATCGCCCTCATTATTTTTTAAGTTTTGTATTATGGAAATTTCCAAGCATATATAAACAAAAAATGTGTTTTAATGAGCCTTGGTGTGCCCACCATCCAGCTTCTATAGTTACCATGGCTCATCTTGCCAACTCTCCACCTTGACAGGATCATTGTGAAGCAAATTCCAGACACCACCTCATTTCTTTCATAAATACTTGAGTACCTGTCGTTAAATGATCCAGGCCTATTATTATATCTGAAACATTTGACAATGATTCCTTAAGGTGACAAAATAACCGTTATTTAAATTTCCCTGTTTGCATTGTTATTTTTATTTTACTATCTCTTTCACTTATGAATCAAACCAAATTCATACGCTATTTGTAGGGATGTCTCTGCATTTCTTTTAATCTAGATCCTTCCCCTCCCTCTTTCTTCCCTTGAATTTTGTCTATTGCTTGTCTTGAAGTTTTCATGTATTTTGAATTTTGCTGAATTCTTTCCTGTGGTATATTTGCCATGTTCTTTGGACTTATTGTGCTTTTTGAAAATATTCGAGAGTATGTTGTACATGATGCTCTTTTACCTTCAAACGCTTCAGTGTGTATTTTCCTAAAAACATAGCACTCTTTTATTACTACTGTTGCAAAAGTCAGGAAGCTAGCAATGAGACAACATGTTATCTATCCTGCTGATGTTATTTGGATTTCACCAATATCCCGGAAGGTTCTTTATAGCAAAATGAAACCTCCAACCCTGTGTTGCATTCTGTGTCGCTTCCATCCGCCTTTGTCTTTCATGATGTGGCATTTTTGGATTGGGACTGGTGTGGAGTGTCCTTCAATTCTTACTTGGCTGATGTGTCAAGATGCAATCCAGGTTATGTGGCGTTAGCAGAAACATACAAGAACGGTGCTGTGTCCTTCTTGGTGCACCGTATCAGGAGGCACGTGGTGTGGACTTGTCCCATTGTGAGCTCACTCCGGTCACGTGGTGAGGCTGGCATCTGCCAGCTTTCTCCACTGCAAAGCTGCAGTATCCCCCTGTGTAACTAGTATCTTTTGGAGAGAAGCTTTGAATTTGTGTGAACATCTTGTTACTCCTCAAACTTTCACCCATGACTTTTACCATCCCTTGATGACTCTCCTGAATCAACTACTGTTATAATGGTTGACAAATGGTGATTTTCTTTTTAAAAAAATTTTTTTAGCGTTTATTTATTTTTGAGACAGAGAGAGACAGAGCATGAATGGGGGAGGGGCAGAGAGAGAGGGAGATACAGAATCTGAAACAGGCTCCAGGGTCCGAGCTGTCAGCACAGAGCCCGACACGGGGCTCGAACTCACGGACCATGAGATCGTGACCTGAGCTGAAGTCGGACGCTTAACTGACTGAGCCACCCAGGCACCCCTTGATTTTCTTTTTTTAAAGATGTTTATTTATGTATTTGGAGAGAGAAAGAGAGAGATTGGGGGAGGGGTGGAAAGAGAAAGAGAGAGACAGAGACAAGGAGAGAATCCCAAGCAGGCTCTGCACTCACAGCACAGAGCCTGATGTGGGCTCGATCACACAAACTGTGAGATCATGACCTGAGCCAAAACCAAGAGTCAGGTGCTCAACAGAGTCAGCCAGGTGCCCTGACAAATGGTGATTGTCTAATTCCACAAACATCACTTCTACATTTAGCTCTTGGATTTATCTATGGATTCATTTGCTCACCCACTCATAGTAGTATGGACTTGGATTTCTGTTTTAGTCAATGGGTTAGAATCCTTTAATCCCTCACTGTTATTACATTGATGTGCAGACTGTCCTGGATTTGGCTAATGGTAGCTTTTAAAACGGAGGCCAGTGCCTTTTGGACATGTCCCCTGTGTTTTTGACCCTGCCCTTACAAGATGTTTTAGGCTTATCTGGCACTTATTCTGCCCTAGCCATTTCTCTAAGCTTCTCTGCTTCCTTGTCGAGGACACTGTTCTGGGACCACCCATCAGGTGCTTGGTATCCTTACTACATGCCGATCAGATATTCTAGAGCTTTTTAGTGGACAGAGCAAGAAACATGATTTTCTAAGAGAAAATATATCGTGTCATTAGTTTATGCTAATATTTCCAACACAAACACAGGCTTACATGTTTTTATTTAGTATATTTTAAGTTAAAAAAATTATTTGAGAGAAAGAGAGAAAGGAGAGGAGAGGAGGAGAGAGAGATTTTCAAGCAGATCCTGTGCTCGGCACAGAGCCCAATGTGGGTCTTGATCCCACAACCCTGGGATCATGACCTGAGCCAAAATCAAGAATCAGATGCTCAGCTGACAGAGCCACCCAGGTGTCCCTTATTTAACATCTTTAGTTTCTTTATTGTTTGTTTTTAACATCTCCAATTTCAGACTGTATCTCTTTTCTCTTACACTAAAGTTCTTGGTTTTTAACACAATCACTTATTTGTTTTATCTTCTATAGTATAACTATTTCAAATGACAACAACTGCTATTATTGACGATATGATTTCTGAAACAGATTAAGATATTTGTGGCCTTCTTTGGTCCTTGGGATACATCTACTTATAACGTGTATCGCACATGCTATAGATGTAGAGAGAGACTAATGACCATGTTTTAAATTCATTAAGTTCCCTCTCTGTGGTTGAGCACCAACTTGATACACAGGCTTTGTTTCCTTTTGGTTTTGCTGTGGAGGACTTGGTTTCCTAAGTGTGTACGATATTCTGCCTTGTTCTTTACACCGGCTACCTGCTCTCCCACTCTGTGTATGTGCCATGGTGTCTCCTCACTGGTCCACAAATGATGGAACTTTTACTGTCTACAGTTTTACTTTCTACACACAACAACAAAATAGCCATGCATACACAGTTATGAACATAAGCTTTTAACAAAACAACAGTATTCTGTAAGAATTATAAGAAAGTCTTGCTAAAAAAAAGTGACACTTGAATACAATGTTTTAGGATTGGCTTGAAATTAGTCTAGTGAAGGAAGTAGAAAGAGCATTTAAAATTTTTTTTAATGTTTTTATTTATTTTTGAGACAGAGACAGAGCCTGAGCAGGGGAGGGGCAGAGAGAGAGGGAGACACAGAATCCGAAGCAGGCTCCAGGCTCCGAGCTGTCAGCACAGGGCCCGCCGCGGGGCTCGAACTCACAGATTGTGAGCTCGTGACCTGAGCTGAAGTCCGACGCCCAACCGACTGAGCCACCCAGGCGCCCCGAAAGAGGATTTTAGGGGAGAGGGAACAGTGTGGAGACCTTAGGGGACTTTCATGGGGGAGATCATGGAGAACTCCAATCAACTGAATTTGCTGGTGTTTAGAGGGGGGTTGGGGGAGAGTGGTGGAGAGTGAGTCTGGAGTGGCGGGTGAGGTAGGCAAGGGCCTGGTCAGGAGGGGCAGATGCCAAGCTATGGGTCTAGAGCTTCCTCCACTTGGTGGTTGTGGTGGTCAGTGGGGCTGAAGGTTTTCAGCAGGGTAGTGAAGCCATCATCTTTCAGAAAGACCATTCTGATCACAATACGGGGAGGCCTGGGAGACCCAGTGTTGGTGGGCACACAGGAGGCTGTTGCAGTTGCCCAGTGAGAGGCAGGGAGGGTCTACACAGGGCCAGGAGTAGCTGAGAAAGGGAGAAACTGATGGGGTCAAAATCGGCATGGAACGGGATCCAGGGCTAGATCCAGGCCTGGCTATGAGTTCAGTGGAATCGCAGAGACAAATTCTTTGAGAAGCTCCCAGACTTGTGTCTCAGTGTGGGGCTGGTTGTGGCAGCACCTACCTGCACAAAAAACCAGGAGAAAGATCCACTTTAGGGCAGAAAGTGGGCAGCTGGGCACATTGGGACATCATGCCAAGGCAATGATTCTTCCAAGCATGATGACTATGGACAACTTTTTGGGGGGGGGTGGTGGTGGCACAACTTTTATAAACACAAACTATACCCATCGGGTTCTTGGTTGGTCTCCCCTTTCTGGGCATTACTGCACTATAGACCACCATGTAGCTTCTTCATTAGTCCTCAAGGGAGAGAATGAGACCACCAGCAGCTCTTGAGTTCTCTGCGACCCAGAGACAAAGACCCCCGATCGCCCTGGGCTGAGAACCCAACAATCAGAGGAAGGTTCTGATGGGCCCAACATGGATCAGCTGGCCACTCCTGAGCCAATCACTGATATGTAGGCAAAACAGTTGCCCCAGGGATGAGAGGTCAAACCCCATGGGTGGCCGTGTGTGAAGGACCCGAATCCCAGTGAGGACACCACGGTTGAGCGTCCTCAGCCACAGGGGCTCATCAGGACCTTGGTTGGAAGGAGGCGTGATGTCACGTTATCGAAAAGGAAACATGGGGGGGGCGCCTGGGTGGCGCAGTCGGTTGAGCGTCCGACTTCAGCCAGGTCATGATCTCGCGATCTCGCGGGATCTCGTGATCTCGCGGTCCGTGAGTTCGAGCCCCGCGTCGGGCTCTGGGCTGACGGCTCGGAGCCTGGAGCCTGTTTCCGATTCTGTGTCTCCCTCTCTCTCTGCCCCTCCCCCGTTCATGCTCTGTCTCTCTCTGTCCCAAAAATACATAAACGTTGAAAAAAAAAATTAAAAAAAAAAAAAAGAAAAGGAAACATGGGTTTTAAAGAGTTGGAAAGTGCCCAACCGTGTTACTTTCCGAAGGCAGGCTAACAAAATACCACAGACGGGCAGCTTAAACAATGGAAAATTATCCCCCCTTGGTTCTAGAGGCTGGAAGTCCCAGTCAAAGTGTCATTGGGACTGGTTCCTCCCGAGACCTCGGTCCTTGGCATGTAGACGCTGTCCTCTCCCTGGGTCCTCACACGTTTGTCCCTCTGGGTGTCTCTGTCCTCACGTCTTCTTATAAGGACACTAGTCGTACCGGATTAGGGACTGCCACCCTAGTGACCTCATTTTACCTGAATTACGTCTTTAAAGCCCTGTATACAAGTCCAGTGACATTCTGACACAGTAGGGGTGAGGGTTCCAGCATATGAACTTGGGGGGACACAATTCAGCCATGATACCCACACGTGCGTGATCGCCCAGCTGCCTTTGTGTGCAGGTTTCCATCAGAGATGTGACCGTCAGGAGGACCGTGACCATTTTCTGAGTACTGGAGAAGAAGCAAGTGTTGACAACTGTTTCCGGAAACTTGGCCCCAAATAGAAAGGTGTCCTCAAAGGAGTTGAAGTGCCACAGGAGGGTCATCTGCAGGGCAAGCGAAGATGAGAAGGGGCGGAAGAGGGGGACAGGGCGCTGAATTGAGGGCAGGCAGGGGACTTGGTCTCAGGAGGAGGAGAGCGGCTCTCCCTGAGCCAGACGGCAGGCTGTCGGGGCGGGAAGGTGGACACATTTTGGGGGGAGGGCAGCGAGGGGGAAGGATCTGCATCGGAAGCCAGGCACAGAGAGGCGGTCTCAGGAAATCCAAGAAAGTCCAAGAAAGCTGGGCGGGGTCGCAGCCTGTTGTGGGAGGGAAGAGGGGGCTCCGGGTGAGGCAGGGGCCGCTGGATAAGCCGGTGTTAGTGCAGCGTCTGTCGGGGAAGGAGCGGCCGGGGAGGCACTGCCTGGAGCGTGGGCCTCGTGGGGGCCGTGCTCTCCGTCCTCAAGAGCCTGTGGAGTCCGAGCCCTCCCAGTGGGGTGGGCGGGGCTCTGTGAGGCTGCAACCAGCGCAGCTCAGAGCGCAGAAGGCTGGTGGGGTTCAGGCGTCTGTGCCCCCTTGCAGAGGCAGGGAGGAGCGGAGGCGGGTGTGGAGGCTGTGCTGGCGGCCCGTTGGCCGTGACAACGGGTGCGGAAGAGGCGGGTGAGGCCTGCAGGGGACACGAGCCTCGGCGGCACCGTCTGCGAATGTGACCCCAAGCGCAGAGTCCCCCTCGCCCCCACCCTGCTTCAGTGAGCAGAAGGGGGAGTCCAGCCGCCCCAGGCAGGGAGTGAGCTGGAGGTGGGACCGCGCGGGCTGTGGCTTCCCCCTTGTCTGGGAAAACCCAGGAGAGAGATCTCGTGCGTTCTGGACAGCCAGCACCGCCCGCCGGAGAGGAGGGCCCTCGTCCAGTGCCGTCCTCACCTGGGGGCTCACTAGGAACAAGGATGACACAGCAAATGCTCCTTGGAACCGCCTTCCCTTCCCAGTGCCTCTCAGCCGCCGCTCCTCTGACCGTGTCACCCAGTGTGTGTGATGGTGGGACTGCGGGTGACTCCTAGGAGGCAGGGCAGGGAAAGCGTTGTCCTTTGGGGCTGAGGGTCCGGGGTGGGGGGCAGGAGGACGCACGTTGATGAAGACGCACTGGTCAGTAGGTCTCTAGACTTTCTCCAGCAGAGCGTGAGCGGCTGGAGAAGGAGAACTGGGCGCTGTGAGTGTGTCAGGGAGGGGCCAGGACGATCCAGGATCAAGTCCCAGCTGTCACTCTTGTCGAGAACTTCGCTCTTTCTAGACGCGATATCCTGAACCAGCAGCTCTCTCCGAGAGTGGGGTGGCGGAGGGATCTCGGCAGGTTGGGATCTTCTGTGATTAATGCATTGCATTTACGGGATTGCTTTTGGACGTTTGAAATCCATTTGAGGTTCTTCTCGGCGCGGGATTAAGGAGAGCACCTACAGTCATGTGAGGTTATGTGCTTTAGTGTTGGCCTTGTCAAACAGAGGCTGAGCGGGTTTTAGAGCCGCCTCTGAATTAGCTTAAATATTGAATTAGCAGAGTCTACAGGTGGTGATTTTCATCTCTCAGCAGGTTGACGTACGGCAGGTGCCGCCTGCCTCGTCCTTAGAGCGGCCCTCGCGGGTGGCCCAGGGGAGCCAGGGTCTGCGGTTGGGGAGGTCTGAAGAGCCCAGAAGGCAGAAGCAGGGCAGGGACGACGCCGGGACAGCAGGCACGCAGACTCGGTCCCTACGAAGGGTATGTGAGGTTTCAGACCGGGGTTTATTATGATTTAGGAGGCCAAGAATCACATAGCATGTGGTCAATAGAAGCTATTTGCTGCTCTCATAAGCCATTTTTCATGTCGTTAATTTTTTGTGTCTGTTTCATTAATATCCAGGGCAATCCACGTTCCCCTTTCCTGTGAAATGCATCACCGCGGTCTCTCCACGTAGCCAGGGAAGGCCGTGCCCTCTGCGGCTTCCGGTAAGACTAGAAGTCCAGAAATTGCAGACACACAGGGCTTGTCCGAACTAGAGTCGTGCCCCCACTAGCCCCGTGCCTCCCTCACGCATCTCGGCCAGTGCGCGCTGGGCGCCCCCCTCTGCTGGGGACGGGGCCGGTGCCGGGGTCGGTGGGGGCCCCAGTGGCAGTGACGAATGGGGTGTGGTCTCCACCCCGGGGAGCTCACGGCTGTAGAGGAGAAGACAAATCAATGGCAATTCTCTCTGAGTGCTGTAGCACAGGTCGGTCCAAAGTGCTTCGGAAATCCGGCGGGGGAGGGGCACCAGGGGGACTGGCTGGGTCACATCTTCATTTCCCGCGCGGGGGAAATGGGTCATCAATCTCGGCAGGGAGCAGACACGATGACTCAGGCGAGCAGGCCACTTTCATGAGGTGCCAGCGTGCGGGGGGCCAAGGGCAGGGGGCGACGTGGAGGGCACCGAGCCGGGGACAAGAGAGGCCGCTGTCGGCATTTGATGAGTGGCTTAGCCGTGGGTCAGTCATGCCCTCGCCTCTGTTCCAATGGCCCCTTCCTCTACTCCGCCCCTGTTCTGTTTCCCTCTGTTACTCCCCCGACCACCCAGTGGGTCGGGTCGAGGTTCTATGCTGCACCCAAAGTGACCGACAGCGTGAACATGACCCCACTTTCCCTCCAGTGCCGGTGAACGGAGGGTCCCCTGGAGTCTCAGGCTGGAGCTCAACCCCCGGGCATCAGTGCTTTGCCAGCCTCAGGGGTCTCCCGTCCTCTCCCACCACCGTCCCTCCAAGTGCCCCTGCAGCGCCTCAGCCGGGGGTGCCCACAGGTGAACAAGAAAAGGCATCCTGTCTTCAGGCGATGGTGGAGGGTAAGTCATGGATGTGAGGAATAGGTCGATTATTGTTTTATTGCACGACGGATCCTGTGGCGAGAGATCTGGCATGCGGGGGTGGGGCCTTCTGGGGTGTGGGGATGGCATTTGCAGAGAGCGGGGTCACAGAAGACCCCTCGAGGGGTTGGTGCTGAGCACACACTTGGGAGAAGGGACGGGGGGGAGAGCCACAGCCACAAAGACCCCGAGTTGGGGGTGAGTCGAGCACATCTGAAGAGCTTTCAGGAGACGTGCTGGATGAGAGCAGGTGAGGGGCCAAAAAGGAAGGGAGCAGGTAGGGCGGCAGAGAGGGACCAGGCTGCAGGGGCCTGTGGGCCAGACAGGTGTCTCCTTATGGGACTCTGAGCAGAGGGGAGGCCTGATCCGACCTGCGCTGCGGAAAGACCAGCCCCGGCGTCAGCGCTGAGAACGGGCTGCAGGAGGAGGGCCAGGCTGAGAGAGGGAGAGGGGTGGAAAGCTGGGTGGAAAGCACGCTAAGGGCTGTGAGCTCAGACTCTCGCTTGCTCTGCGGGTGGGCACGAGTGTGGACAGAGATGAGGCCAGGCCGAGTTGGGGCCGGCCGGCGTCCTGGTGCAAAGAGGGAACTGACAAGCGGGTGCCCCAGGCTGCAGGGCTGGGCCGGGTCCCTGACCTGGAGGGCGGGTGAGGTGGGGCGTGCCGGGGGGTGGAGGCACAGAGCTGCACACCCAGGGATAAATGAGGCCAGTCGGTCTCCCATCGAGTGGGAACAATGAGCTGTCCGGGGGCCGAACCGAATAACGAGGCTGGGGAGCACGTGAAGGCTAGATGTTTCCAGAAACACTCCATTTGCCCGGGGACAAGGGGCTCCGGGCTGGTGGGCAACATATTTGGAAGACAAGCATCTCTTCATCAGACTTTCGCCTGAGGCTCCATTTCCGTCTTCGCCCACAATTGTTGCATTTACGGGGAGCAAGCCGTGAATCCGCGCTTGTCTGCCGCGAATTCTGAAGTCTGCGGGCGGGCGCGTGCCGTGGCTGGGAGGAAGCAGACTGTTTTCAATTGTTTGTTTGACAAATATGACTAAGTATCCAATAAGTTATCTTTCAAATTATGCTGTCAAAATCATCATGACATGGGGTAGCGATAAAACAGTTCTCAGAAGCCAGGGTGCATGTTTGCGCGCAACAGCAACTGGCCTCTGGGGTGCCTCTGATGGATGAGGCGTTTGCTGGGAGAGAGAGGAAGGTTCATTCTGTGACGGGTGCGAGTGTGTGCGCGCATGCAGACCCGCCCCTGCCGGTCCTTGGGGAGGTGCGGCGAGCACGGGGCCACGTGGCTTGGCTGCAGTTAGGACGCCCAAGCTCAGAGAGCGTGGAAACGCCCATCCGACACAGGCTGCCCCGGCTCGGTGCCTCGTGTGGAGACAAGAGTGGCAGAGTACTGTGCGGAAGGGTGGGTCAAGACACGAGAGTGGATGTTCACGTGAATTCGCTTGATTGCTGTACAAGCACCTCGGCCTGGAGCCAACCAGTCAGGTTCAAGCCTTGCCGCGTTTTAAAGCCGCGACTTGGGGCGCCTGGGTGGCGCAGTCGGTTAAGCGTCCGACTTCAGCCAGGTCACGATCTCGCGGTCCGTGGGTTCGAGCCCCGCGTCAGGCTCTGGGCTGATGGCTCGGAGCCTGGAGCCTGTTTCTGATTCTGTGTCTCCCTCTCTCTCTGCCCCTCCCCTGTTCATGCTCTGTCTCTCTCTGTCCCAAAAATAAATAAACGTTGAAAAAAAAAAATTTTAAAGCCGCGACTCTCCATCCAACACTGTGTTGGGTGCCAGGGCTAAGAAGGAAATAAAAATCGCTGTGTTAAGCATGGAACCTGGTCTTTGAGCCTTGCTCTGCATCATGCCTTTCCTTCCTAAGCTGTGAAATGCGGAAAATACTATCAGCCCCATATTCCAGTCTGTTGACCAGTGAGAAAGGGAGGGACCCTGTTGTGGCTCTTCCCTGGTTTATGGGGATCAGTGCTCCCCTGCTCTGCCTTGTGGGCCAATCCAAGTCCTTGTCTTAGAAATCAGCTTCCTAAGCTTAATGTCCACGAAGGATGTGACCACATAGCACAGCCCGACAAACAAGCCTCACAGGCAGTGTTTCCGATGGGTCCTCCTCTGTCCCTGTCCACCCAGTACCCTCTCAGGATGCAGCCAGCAAAGAGAGAGGCCAGGTCACTTCCAGAGAGAGTGCTGTGGGCCTCAGGGCATTGTCACTGGCTGGTGCCCTGGTGACAGGCAGAGCAGGTCTCCTACCAGCTATCCAAGGGCCAGGCTGTCGGTGACGGTCCCCGCAGGGCTTCCTCCAGGAGCCAGGAGGCAGGGAGGCTGTGGAGACAGGGTGTGACCCCAGCAAGCCGAGTGCAGAGTGGGACCAGGCTCTGGGTTGACGTTGGGTGTGACGATGCTGGTTTTCCACACACGAGACGTCACAGAGTCCACAGTGAATGGGTAGTTGATGGATACGTGTGTTTGGGGAATTCTACAAGAAAGATCACAACTCACCCCGACCCTGTGCTGGCCCTTAAGAAGCCTTCAGACTCACAGGAAGGAAGACAAGCATAATTTACGGTAAATGAAGGTTTACGCCTGAGCCCAGAAAGCTTGCTGAGCAATGCGGCCGAGCTGTGTTGACTCGTGATCAGGTGTACAAGCAATAAAGGAAGCCACACTCATGTGCACAGACGCACCATGCTGTTGGTTTCCACGCAAATGGGACCATATTGAATGGAGAGCTCCCAGGCTTGGTTTTTGCAGTCACTATGCCTTCGTGATGCCCTGAGGTCTTCTGGTATATCCGGAAGTGCCCTGGAGCTGGCCCATACTGGCTGGCGGTAGCCCACTAAGTTTTCAGGAATTCTGTGAGCCAACGGAAGCCGTGTTGGTAGCGTGGAGTCTGTCGTCGTGCGGTATTGGCACCCTCTCGGGAGTGCCAGTAGTGAAACGTTTCCCAGCACGTCGCCGGCTGGATCTCATTCCCCTGGCAGCTGCGGGACGTTCACGACACCCCAGAGCAAAGCGGTTTCCTCCTCTCCTCTCTCAGCGGGCGCTTCAATTTCTTCCACGGGTTTGGCTACCGCGTGCACAGCCGCGCGTGTGCGCGTGTGCGCGTGTGCGTGTGTGCGTGTTGGTGCCCAGGCGTGGACGTTTCTGTAATCTGGCTCCTGCAGGTGGTGTGGCCCGAGCACTAAACTCAGGGAAACGTGAGCTTGCCAGCACGTTATGCTCGGGTGAGTGCCAGCACTTCGAACGTTAGATCACGTAGCTCAAAGGTCTTGGGGTGGAATTTCTGGCTCGGCTGAACCTGGGTCCTCAGTTAATATCGGCAATTCCCAATAATACACGTAGGCTGCTCCTTCCTCCGAGAGGGAAAGCTGGATTTTCTCCCCAGTTCCCTCGAAGACGAGCCTGACTTAGAGAACTGCTTTGCAAGGAACGGCGCTTGGGAACTGGGCACAGTAACCCAGCAGTGGAGGAGCCTGGCGAGCATTGCTTTGGGAAGTGGTGAAGGTCCGCGTCGCCCGTGATGCCTCGTGGACGTCGGGCACCCCCAGGGCTGGTGACGAGAACAGCACCTTCCTCTGAGGGCTTCTTTCCAAAAGCCCACACCCCCAGTCTCAGAGAGAAAAAAAAAAACCATCAGACAAACCTGAATCCTAATTGGGAGACAATGCACAGGACACCTGGAAGGTCATGCTGTCAGGGTCATGAAACACCGGGAAAACCGGAGGCCGTCAGGGACCAGAGGTGACTGCAGAGATGTGAGGGCTCAGGGCAGGTGGTGCCCTGGACGGGACCCTGGTACGGAAAGCGGACATTCGTGGAAATAGCCCCGTCCCGTGATGATATATCGGTTGTGACAAACACATCACGGGAGTGTAAGACGTAGCAATGGGGAATCTGGTCGAGGGGGGTACAAGAACTCTTTGCATTATCTTTGCAGCTTTTCTGCAAATCTGAATTTATCCCAAAATACAAAGTGCATTAAAAATGCCATTCGCCATTTATTTCTTCTCATCTCTTGTTTTTGACTTTTTTTTTTTTTTTAATTTTTTTTTTCAACGTTTATTTATTTTTGGGACAGAGAGAGACAGAGCATGAACGGGGGAGGGGCAGAGAGAGAGGGAGACACAGAATCGGAAACAGGCTCCAGGCTCTGAGCCGTCAGCCCAGAGCCTGACACGGGGCTCGAACCCACGGGCCGCGAGATCGTGACCTGAGCTGAAGTCGGACGCTTAACCGACTGCGCCACCCAGGCGCCCCTTGACTTTATTTTTTATTAAATTTTTTTTTAACATTTATTTATTTTTGAGAGAGAGAGAGAGCGAGGGCAGGAAGGGCAGAGAGAGGGAGACACAGAATCTGAAGCAGGATCCGTGCTGTGAGCTGTCGGCACAGAGCCTGACCCGGGACTCGGACCCACGAACCATAAGATCACGACCTGAGCTGAAACCAAGGGTTGGACGCCCAACCGACTGAGCCACCCAGGCGCCCCTCCCCTCTTGCTTTTAACTTCAAGTGAAACTCATTCCCAGGCCACCTTTCCCCAGGTGATGGCCTGTGCTCGCTACCTTCCCCCGAGACCCCGGATTACCCACCAGCCCTGTCCCAAGGCCCCTTTCTTCCCCCTCTAGCCAGGCCCCAAGGTTGCTTTGGATGGACTCCTTCTGGGCCAGGTGTCCACACGGGGTCAACCGCCATGGTGGAGGCGGGCAGAGGTTGGCTGGCCGGCCAGGCTTTCGCACACAGCTGGGGAGGGAGGTCAGGCCACGAACCACAAGAGCTCAGGATTGAGAGCGGGTCCGCCGCAGGGAAATCAGGGTGGTGCTCCCAGAAGACGAAAGACACAGGACGAGAGGCGACAGACAATAGTGGCCCCCGCGCCGAGGAGGCAAAAGCTTCCAGGAGGCCTGAGTAGTCAGCGGTGGCTGGCGCCTCACGCACCAGAGAGGCCAAAAAGAGGAGGACGGAGTCCTGGGCTGCAGGTGGAGACACGCGAGGAGCGGTGTCCCGCGGGGCAGAGAGCAGACGCCACCACATGAGGCTCTGGGATGGACGGGAGGGACAAATGCTCTTTCATTTGTCCTGTAGATCAACTCAGACGTCCGTCCTCTGTGGAGCCGTCCCCAGGCCCTGATCAGAGTGACCACGTCCCCTTCCGCTTCTCCACACAGGGCCTCCGTTCACACATCCCACTTTCACCCCCGACCCCGTCCCCAGGGCTGGCAGCTCCCGTGCGCACGCGTGTGTCCCTCCGTCCCCGGTGCCCCTCGGTGCCCACATGGGTTCTGGCATCTGATGAGGCTGCAGCAGGTGTCCCGCTGGTTTGGACATGTGGACAGCTGCGGCCGGGCCGAGCAGGCCTGGGCCAACCGGTGACACCTTGCAGATCGTGGATATTGTTCATGCAAAGTCACAAGAGCCGTCAATAACACCTCTGGGGATGACACCTCCCATCAAAAGCTCGCCATAAAAATAAATAACGTGCCAGAAGTCACATCAAGAAACCACTCCCCTGGCTGCAAGGTGCTGTTCATCCCAGGGTGAACACACAACAGCCATCTGACACGATGCGGCCACCAACAGAGGCTGCAGGCTCAGCGGTGAGGCGAGGAAGCTGGGTCGCAGAGAAGATTCCGGAAAGCCCAGGCGGGAGGCCCGGTGCAGCTTGGGCCCTGGGATGGCATTGCCAGCCGGGCCCTCCCCGTTCAGGCGTGTGTCCTCCAGTGGAGAAGGGCACAGGGCAGGACAAGGCCCGCCTGGCCTGAACCCGCCAGGTAAGGTTGTCGGCCCTGCTGCCCTCAGGACTCTCTGCTCTTCCGGACTCCTCCAGAAGGTCCGTCCTCGCCAGGCAAGCCAGGGGATCTGGAGGCTCACCCCTCCTTGTGCGTGGCCCTACGGCCGCACCCAGATGTGCCATCAGCCCGCCCCCTTTCCAGCCCGACCTCTGGGTGGCCCAGGCCATGTGGCCTTGCTGGGGCTGCTGGGGTCCGAGACCCTGCCAGGTGGGACCGGGGGGGCTTTCCCAACACAGACACCCTCCTCCTTCCTCCGGTGGCCCCCACCATGTCCTGGTTGACCACGGCCACAGCCAACACTTCTTGCGTTATTGTGTTTTCCCTCCTTTCTAGCAATCTTGACTTGGTTGTTTTGGTGATCCCGGCCCTAGAGCCACGGGAGGGAGGGGGAAGCTTCTAGCGACAGCAGCTATGTGGTCACTGCCGGCCTGCCCACGTGACCACGACCCCCCATCCTGCCACGGAGGGGGTGGTGGTTCGGCTGTGGCATGGTGCTCGTGTGTCCTTATTGTGGCTCGTGGTCTCTCCCTTGCCTTGTCCCCTGGAGGGACCGTGCTGGTCCCTGAGCACTTCTTACTCTCGGGGCTGACCACCTGCTGGTCTGAGGAGGGAGCTCCCGCCCTGCTGCACAGGGCTCGCGCATTTCCCCAAATCTTGTCGTTTCCCCGGGGCCGCTGGCGCTCGCGACCATGGCATCGGGCAGACTCCACTCGTTTTGCCCTCGTCGCCTGAGCCAGGGGGGCCGGAGCCGTCACCCCATCGCGTTTCTCCCAAGGTGTTTCTCCGGCGGCTGCGCTGGTCCTCAGGGCGCCCTCCACCTCCAGCGGCCGGACACACGATTTGTGTGGTACCCTGCTGGTCACGGAAACGTCTACATGCACGTTTGGTTTCCACATGGGCCGTGTTCGCGCTCCCACTGTGCAGACGAGGAAACGGGCTCAGGGAAAGCCCACCTTTCCCTGAGGGGGCCCCGCTAGCCGGAGGCAGAGTGAGGGCACACTGGTGCCCCCAGCCTCCACCCCGGCTCTCCCCTCTGTGACGCGGGGGCCCGTCTCTGGGTGCCCTCTTCCACCCCCAGAGGCTGGACCGCATGTGTCCTGGGAACTTGGCCGTCCCTCTCGACGTGGCAGAAAACACTTGAAAGAGCCTCCTTTTCGCAGCAGACGCACCTCCCTTGTAGCGTCTGTGAGCGCAGTGGGATGTCTGGGCCGCACCCCGGGCTCCGTCTTCTTCTCGGCCCCTGTCCGGACCCTCCTCTCTGCTGGCCTGGATGAACCCAGAGCTCGGTTTCCGCTCTGGGAGTGAAGGGTGGTCTAAAGAACGGTGCATTTATGGGGCGCCTGGGTGGCTCAGTCGGTTAAGCTTCCGACCGGCTCAGGTCATGATCTCGCGGTTCGTGGGTTTGGGCCCCGCGTCAGGCTCTGTGCTGACAGCTTAGAGCCTGGAGCCTGTTTCAGATTCTGTGTCTCCCTCTGTCTCTGCCCCTCCGCTGCTCATGCTCTGTCTCTGTCTCAAAAATAAACAAAACATTAAAAAAAATTAAAAAAGAACGGTGCTTTCAGAACCAGATGATCGGAGTTCAAAGTCAAGTTCTGTTGTGTGCCAGCTTAGTGGTCACAAGGAGTTGCGCAGGCTCGACGAACCCAGGCGTCTTCATGGTGCAGTGTGGCTTCTGAGAAACAGATGTGCCCTCCCAGGGAGGTGGCCGGGAGTCACCAGAAGCCCCGGCACAGAGCCGGCGTTAGAATTTGCGCCCACGTGTTTTCCTCCTACTGGTCACGAAATAGCTCTGTCTTCCTTTCCTACCGTTTGCTGGGTCTGGCTCACTTCCTCTGGTAACGTAATACTGAAACCGGGATTTCCCTTGGGTCCGTGGGGGAGGGAGGGCCATTGATGGGCGAATGCCCGTCCTGCCCGGCGAGAGGGACGGAAGGCCCCCAGTGCCAACTTCCAGGAGGGTGGTGGCTGGCCCACGGAGGGCGGTGATGGGCAACCACCCCTCTGCAGGGGCTGGTTTGCATGACAAGTCACTGCCAGGCTCTGCAAAGCCCCACGGCCACTTGCTCCTTCAAAGAGGCAGAGGCACATCCCCCTTCGCGGACCGCCGTCCGCCGTGTGCCCCCCGTGCCCCGCCTGAGCACTCCTGGCACCAGAAGATGGCAGATGACCTCCCGCCACCAGGGCGCCCTGCACCTGCTACTCGCTGTGGGCCGCTGACTGCTCAGAGCGCTAGCCAAAGGCAGCAGTGGGCGTCACGGCGCGCCCCAGCCCAGGTGGCTGCCTGGTCACCCAGTCACCAGCAGTGAGCGAGCGAGCAGGATCGGATGGGAGGAAGAGCCCGCGAGAAAATAATTGTTTATCTGGGCTGCAATACGTTCTTCTGCGTGTCCCGCTGTGGCCGACACGAGCTGCTTGCCAGGTCTTCAGCCTGTGCGGCTAGAAGGCCATCGAGGTCCCCATATGCGTGGGAGCCCCTGATCACGTGAACCGTTTGATGAAATCTCTGAAGAACCGAGAATGTGTTCTCCCCTCCTCCGCTCTGACGTCCGCACGTGCTGTAAGGCTACGGCAGAATGGCCTCACGTTTTGGTCCCGTCCCTACGGGAAATCTGGGAGGCAAGGTTCTGGTCAAGGTGTGACGGGTTCCTGATGGGCAGGGGCGAGGAGGAGCATTCCCTCAATTCCTGGTGGGTAAGCAACGCAAAGGATGGCTGGTCCCCTCGGGCATTCTTGTCTGGGAGCGAATCCAGAAGGTGCCCTCCTCCTTGGGATCCAGGGGAGACCCGCACGCTGCCGACAAGGGCCCCGGACGGGAGGTCATCAGAAGGAGCCGCCCCACGGGATGACCATCCCACTTAGGGCTACGCTCCCGAGCTTCCGGCAGCCTCACCCACTCGAGGAGGTTGGATTCCAGCTACACCCGTGACCTTCCCTTTTTCTTTTATTTTTTATTAACGTTTAAAAATATTGTTAATGTTTATTTGTTTTTGAGAGACAAAGGGAGACAGGGCACCAGCGGGGGAGGGGCAGAGAGAGAGGGAGACAGAATCCGAAGCAGGGTCCAGGCTCCCAGCCGTCAGCACAGAGCCCGACGCGGGGCTCGAACTCACGAACCATGAGATCATGACCTGAGCCAAAGTCGGACGCTTCACCGACTGAGCCACTCAGATGCCCCTTGTTAACATTTTTTAAGTTCGAGAATCGCAGGGCAATAATTTATGTTTCTGAAACATCTCTGTGATTTTCGGAGCGCGGGGACTCGTGGGTCGCACTTCTAGTCGATTGAGGGATCGTCCCCCAATCGTGGAGGATGGAAATGTCTTTCTTCCCTGTGTGCTACATGCGGGTTTTCGCTTTTCTTTAAAGTGGGTCAGGCAACCCCGCTTCCAGGCTTCTCCATATGCCTTCCCTGCGACAGCCCCTCCGTCCTGACCCCTCTCTGGGAAGCTGTCCACCCGCCCACCCTCCTCTCCGCCCGCAGGGGGCCGCCCCTGACGTCTCTCGTAAATACAAGCCTGTGAGAGAACCTTCCTTCCCCGCTCTCTTTTTCCTACTTCTCTGCATTTAATCCCCAGAATGTGTTATGTTGTGTGTGTTCTCAGCTTCTGTTTTTACATTTAGAATGCTCTTGCCTGTTTCCTGCAGGGATGAGACATTTTGGGCCGGCTTCAATTTTATAATTCCGAGCTTGGAGATGAAACTTTGGACTCGGAGCCGAGCTCGTCCCAGGTCTGCTGAAGTCCTGGGCCCTCGGGTTCTGAATCCAGCCAGGAGACAAGTGTCACATACACCACGTCTGCCCTCCAGATTCCGGGCAGTGGTGGCGTAGTGGGCAATTTTGCCCGGTGTTGGTTGGGCAGGTAGCTGCCTGTAATGTGTGTGGCGTTTGCACGCGTGCGTGTGTGGGGTGTCAGGGTGCACAGGTGTGTGTCTTTACTGGGTGGTGTGAGGGTGCTGGAGACGGGAGCAGAAAGAAACGGTTACACCGCCATCGATGTTTCCGAGCAGAGAGGACCCCGCTCTCCTGAGGACGCGATCAGGGGCCCTCGTACATACACAAGGCCGCCTGGCAGTTGGGAACAGCCCCAACGAAGTGCTCCTTGTGCAGAATCTTTGCGAAGAGAGTTTGTAGGGGCCACATGGGCCACCGTGCCACCCGCTGTCCCCAGGAGGGAGGGACTGCTATTAGTGGAGGGATTTCTCATGGTCCGGGGGGAAGGGGGGGGCAGGAAGGCCCTTGTGCCCTTCTGGGCCCCCAGACCACCGGTGTCCTATCACCTCTCGGTACAGTTATTTTTTATAGCAGCCATGGTGGGTTCTGAGATGTGTTAGTCTGTCCCCGCAGCACAGAGCCTGCCCGGAGGTGTGGGCTGGAAGAGCGACAAGGGGTAAATCAGCGCCAGGAGTGGCGGGGGCTGCTGGCAAGCTCCTTGTGAATACGGCCGAACTACCCACAGGCTCATCAATGTGTCCCAAACCTTGGTGACTCCTTGAAGAAGAAGCGATGGGGTCACGTAAGTGAACAAAGCAAATTCGTTGCAAAGACGCTCTTCAGAGGCCGGTGGTTGAAGGACCAGCGACTTCTCCAGGGACCTGGTGCCTGGCCATGGGGGGCGGACGGCCGTGCAGGGCTTGGACCTGGAAGGGCCACAGGGTCAGGGTATCGTTTACTCCGGGCAGGCCGGGATAGCGGCCCCTCGCAGACCGGCTGGGCCAGGTCCCTGAGGTCCCTGCATAAAAGGGAGCTGCTTCCTTGGGGTCACCGACCTGCCCCTGACTTTTCTCTTCTTTCCCCAATTTGGTCAGCCTTTTCCAGGAACAGGGACTTGCTCCGTCTCCAGGCAGCTGGGTTCACTGGGCGCGGCTCCCACTGAGGCACGTCCCCCACGCTGACTCCAGATCCGTGGCCCCGAACTGGCACGAGACCCCCAAGCCATCACCCGCCTTCCTCCCCCACGCCGCCCTCCTTCCGAGGTCATGGTTCTCGGATCCTTCGGCCCCCGTGTGTTAATATCCACGCTCCACGTGGATACGGAGCCCAGTGGGTACCGACCTGCCCAGGAAATGGGGGCCCTGCCTGCGGGGCGAGCGGCTGGGATCACATCGTCACTATGTGTGTGGTCTTTTCTGACACCAACCGATCGTCCAATACTCCAGTGCCAGCTGGGCGTCCGCTCTGACCTGTGCGGCCCCCACAGGACGGCCCCACCTCCGACACCAGCCCCTGTTCACACTTGTGACCAGCCACACGCTGGGGCTTCCCGGGATGCCTTCCTCGGTTCCGTAATTTGCAAGAATGACTCAAGGAACTCAGGAAAACACTTTATGCACATTTACCGGTTTATCACAAAGGCTCCAGTTCAGGAAGAGACACGTGGAAATGAGGCCCAGGGCCAGACAGGGGCGTGCACCGAGCTTCCCTGCCCTCCCCGGGCACGCCTCCCCCCCACCCCCCAGCACCTCCACGTGCCCACCCACCAAATCCCCTTGTTGAAGAGTTTCTAGAAAGTTCCGCCTGCAGCCCCCTCCCCTCCCTGCAGCTTGGTGGGCGGGGTTGAAATTCCCACTCTGCTCCTGTGCTTGGCCTTCTTGCACACCAGCCCCACCCTGAAGCCCCCCGGGGGCCACCTGAGTCCCCTCATCAGCACAGACCCAGCACAGACACAGACATCAGAGGGGCTCCTGATGAACAAGGGAACAGGGTCTTCAGGGAATCCCCAGGGTTTCAGGAGCTCTGTGCCAGGAGCCGGGGACAAAGACTGAGCATATTTTTTAATACAACACAGTAAGACATTTCTAAAATGTTAACCGTGAATTAGGTGCTGGTTGTAAGATAAGGTTTCCTCCCCGATTGAGAGGTTTATCTACACAAAAGAGAAAATGCGTTTGGACACACCTTCCCATCCCCCCTCCGGGAAGACAACCTGAATCAGCCCCAGACCTGCAATGTCCTTCCAGCCCCCATGATCCTGCTGCCAGATGGCCACATTGGTCAACGGGTCCCCAAAATCAATAGTGAAAACGCTTGGTGAGTTCTCTGGGCCCGGGCCCAGTGTCTCCTCTCCTCCACCAATGAAGAAGGGCCATCGGGGAATATTGAACATCGGGGAATATTGAACAGAAAAGAAGTCACGTTGATAGGGCACAAGCCACCTGCCTGAGCTGTTTTTTTTTTTTTTTTAAAGTTTCTCAGCCACCCGCCCTCTGCTGGTCTCCTGACTTCTGCTCCGTCGGCAAAATTGCTTTAAATTGCGCTGTTGCGGGCAATCACAGCCTGCTTTTGTCCTGAGTTTTTCTCTGGGTTGTCGCTTAAATTCTAATTAGGCTGCAGAGGGGAGGCCAGGGGAGAGCCCCCTGTGTGGTAGGAGGTGCCCTGGGCTCTCGCTTCTAGAAAACAGCAGGGGCTCGGCGAGGCCTGGGCCGTTGGGACAGGAACAGACCCACCACCCCTGCTACGAGCCCTGTGTTCTTTTCAGTAAGACCTCGGTTTCGTGAGCATAATTCACCCCGGAAACACGCTTATAATCCAAAGCACTCGTCTATCAAAGAGAATTCCGAGAAGCATTGGCTCAGTTGTGATCACATGACGTTCGGCATCACGTACGACTAGTATCGCAAGACATTGCTTGTTTATCAACGCAAAATTTATTAGAGATGTTTGCGCGTCTTGTGGAGCCCTCGTGGGACAAGTTACCCGCCATCCGAGTTCTCCTGTATTTCTTTCCTCTTGGGTGAACTGTAAATGTGGCTTTGGGGGCCCCGAAGCGGGGGGGACCCACCATTCCCACAAAGTGGTCCCGGAGCCTCGCCTGGCACACGGGAGGTGCGGCATTAAGAAGAAAACCACGGGCCCAAGATGGCGTCACTTAGGTTGGGTCCCCAAGTCGGTAAACTGAGACTTAACGCCTAACCTGACAGCAGTTTCAGCCCGCTCAGAAGTGCATCCGGTCAGCACAGGGGTCTCCTGGTCAGCGCTAGGACAGACCCCTTCCGCTGCCCCTAGGAGGGTGGCCTTGCCTAAAACAGTGGACTCTCTGCTATGCGTGTCTTCTTTTCTGCTCCCTCTCTGCCTTTAAAAACCTTTCCTTTCTGTAGCCCTCTGGAGCTTCCCTTAACTTACAGAGTCAATTAATGAAGCCGGTTAGAGCTTACAAATGTACTCCGTTGAATTTTTGTTACTTAACAGCTGCTTAGACCTGACAGGCCTCGCGAGATTCCCGCCAGCACTGAAATGTCAGGACTGTGATCTGTGAGGCTTCTGCGCTGGGACTGGGAATGTCCCGGAGGCTGAAACCGGTCACCCCATTGGATCTCAGCAGGAGAGCCCGCCGCCCTCTGGGACGCTGGCCACGGGCTCCAGAAGGTCCTCTGTCCCCCTGACCTAGCACTTCTTGGGCCACCCCCCAACCTACCCTCCAGGTGACTCACCGGGAAGATCCCAACCCCAGCCGCAGGGCTGTCCCAGATGTGGCTCTCAGCACTGCCAGCTAAGACCGATCAAATGTGGGAATGTTTTATCCTGAGGGTCCCGACATGACCTTGAACAATTACTGTTCCAGTGTTTCCAAATTAATGAAGGGGTTCAAAAGGGACCCCTCGTTCCTTTCACTTAAAACAGCTGGGTGAGAGTCAGAAAGTCCGTTATACCTGCTCCGACATCGAGGGGCAGATGGAAACCTAATTTATTTCGGTGTTTTGGGCGGGTTCTACGGGTTCTTCCGGGCTCCAAGGAGAGAAGTGCAACAGCTCAGGTGTGCAAAGGGTTTTACAGTCGGCAAAAGACTGGCCCTAACTTGGGCGCATAGGAAAACAGACGTCAGCCTCTCTCGGCCCCTTAGAGGTGGAGCTGGATGCGGAGGAGCAGCCAGGGGTCCGTCTGGAAGGCAGGGGTGGTCCATGCGGAGGCCCCGGATACATGAACTCAGTTGCTCCTGCCGGGGAAGCATCGTTAACCCTCGAGACTGCAGGCTCCAGGAGGTCAGGGACACCCAGCCCTGGCCGTGTCACGGGGGCACAGCATATGTTAGGGAGATGACTGGTTTTTGCAGCCAGGGACACGGAGGCCGACGCAGGTCAACCACCTTGATGTGGCCGTAGGTCATAAGGCCTTGAAGGCGCTGTTTCCTCACTGGTACCTTTGTGGGCTCATAACCCAACTGTCACGGGATGAACTATATCCCCTCCAAATCCATGGGTTGAAGTCCTAATGCCCAGGACCTCAGATCTCTGTGGACACAGGGTCTTTAAAAAGGAGATTGAGGTAGAAAGAGGTCGTATACGGGAGTCCCTGGTCCAACATGACTGGGTCCTTATAAGAAGAGGAGGTCAAGACACAGACACGCACAGAGAAGTGACCAAGTGAGGACACGGGGAGGACGGCAGTCTGCAAGCCCAGGAGAGAGGCTCGGAACGGACAAGCCCTGTCCACACGCTGATCTGGAACCTTCAGCCTCTGGAACCGTGAGGAAGTAAATGTGGTTTAAGCCCCCTCCTCTGTCCCCACTGTCTGTGGGACTTCATCAAGGCAGCCCTGGGACACTAATGTGGCACCTCCCAGGGCTAAGGTGACCATTCGGTGGCCCCACAGGGTAAAATGCTGCTTGTGAGCGGTTTCCGAGGGACGACGGGGAGCCTGGTGCCTGGAGCCCATGAGCGTGGCACCTGCCACCCTCTGCGCCCGGGTTCTGGCACCCCGGGGACGTGTCGTCTGTGGTTCTCCAGGCCCCGCGCTCCGTGCCCGCCCCTTCCAGCACACTTCCAACCTCCCGGCCGCCAAGTCTGACCAGCCATCTGACCTCCCGCCTCCAAAGTGCTGTGTGGGGCAGGGGGCCCGTCCTCGGGGACGTCAGCTTCTCACCACGGAGACTCAGCCCGCGGGATGTTTCTCCTGTTTCTTTTCAGCCTTCATCAAACTCTAGAATATTCATCTACTTTCCGTCAACCCAGAAATCAGGTGCTGGCGTCTGGCCGCCCGCTGCGCGGCGGTCACATGGAACCGGCTGCCGCCGGGGCACGAGGGTCCCTGCACGTCCTCCGTTTGGACTCATTAGAGTCACTGGAAGCTGATACTAAGGACGCTGGTGGTAATGGTGACATCAGCCGTGTCCCCCCTGCGCCAGGCCCATCGAGGTTCGCCGCTTCCACGTGATTGCCGCAGACATGCCTGGGTGCTGCCGTCCCCTCGCGGGGCAGGGGACTGTGTCCTCCAAGGTGAGGTGACCTCCCGAGGTCGCGCGGCTCTGGGGTCCTGCGGGACCAGGGCCATTCCCGCGTGCCTCCTCACGACCCCACCGGCTGCCGACTTGTTATTAATTTGCTAATTAAACCCTGATATTCGGGGTGTTTTCATGTCACATCAGGCCGGCGAACGACAGAATCCAAACAGTTCAAGCCATCTGCTCCTTAAATCTGTCGTTTCCACTTTCCGTTAACCCTCCGCATCCCTGCCACTCCGTGGGAGCGCCGGGGCCGCCTGGGGGCGCTCGCCTCCAACCGCCAGGCACTTAGGCGCGAACTGGCCCGAGGGGACGGGCAGGGTGGGTCCCAGCCTGGGACGTGGAGGAGCTCAGTTCTGGGGGCTCAGTTCTCCCGAGCTGAGCTGCCGCCAGAGGGCCCGAGCATCCCTGGTCCCCCACGCCCCGCCTCCCCCCTCCCCCCATGGAGGGGCTGGAGGCCAGGTGCGTGGGCTATGGCGGTACAGCAGGTGCAGGGGCAGACCGAGGCAGCCCTGTTATCTTGGTACAGATATTACAGATTCTTTTTCTTTTTTTTTTTTTAATTTTTTTTTTCAACGTTTATTTATTTTTGGGACAGAGAGAGACAGAGCATGAATGGGCGAGGGGCAGAGAGAGAGGGAGACACAGAATCGGAAACAGGCTCCAGGCTCTGAGCCATCAGCGCAGAGCCCGACGCGGGGCTCGAACTCACAGACCGTGAGATCGTGACCTGGTTGAAGTCGGACGCTTAACCGACTGCGCCACCCAGGCGCCCCCAGATATTACAGATTCTGTGAAAAACTAGGGAAGTTGGAGACACCTGTTCCTTTATCGATCGCCCTGGAAGCTGTTAGCTCTGGGACTGAAGCAGGGAGCCCCACACCGGAACGCAGGCCTTGGCAGGCGGAGCTCTGGGTGCTGAGCGGCTCTGTCCCCTGAGCTGGGAGACCCCGGCTCCCAGTCCTGCCGCCGTGTCCCTCCCTCGCCTCCGCTCAGGGCTGCGGGGGCTCCACGGGACCCTGGTCCAAGTGAAGACCAGAGGAGGCCAGCCTGCGCTGCCCTGGGGGGGGTCACTGCAGAGGGCTGGGCCCACGGGCCATGCTCCCCTTCTGTGGAAGCGGGCCCACTGCAGGACTGCACGTGAGGCGCGGTCACGGCAGACCAAAGGCACGCGGCCCCTCTTCCCAGGAGCCGAACTTCCATCCGTCCCTTTTGGATGTGCTGCCCACCGTTTTCCCGAGGTGATTTTGTGATTGACTGGCTGACGGGAGCGTGAAGGGCTCCAAACCCTCGTGGGCGGCTGTCCCAGGGCGGGGGGGCACCCTAACCTTCCCTTTAACGGATTCCGGCCGCAGCGCCTTCTGGAAGTGGCCCCGAAGCCGAGGGGTCATTTTCTCCGAGGCCGATACAGAGACAGACATCTGAGCGGGAGGCCGAGAGCGCCACCCCGTCCCCGCCAGGCCTCTCCCTCCCGCTCCTCCAGCCGGTGCCCATCACGCAGAACGGCGGGGACACTCAGGCCACCTCTGCTCAGGGACTGTCACCTGCTGGCCACTCACATCAGAGGCAGGAGCCCGGTCCCTCCCCCACTCATCCCCGCGACCACTGAGTGCAGCCTGAGCCCCTCCAGGGCGCGGACACCCACAGGTGCAGAGGGAGGCGGGAAGCGTGCCTCCTGGAGACCCCGAGTCCGAGGCAAATGGGGCAGTACTGGGGAGCACGGAAACATACTCCTTTCGTATACCTGGGTCCCACATGCTTCTCCCGTCACTAAAATCAGAAGATAGTAATCACTCAGTTAATAGTTGGGATCCGTGTCTCAGGGGGACTCCTGCATCTGTGTTTCCTGAAGCCCTGCTCACAGAGGGCGGGACGTGGGGGCGGCCTGAACATCCGTGGACGGCTGACGGATGAAGGGAGACGTACACACAAGGTACGTATTATTCAGCCTCACAGAGGAAGGAAGTCCCGCCGTTTCTGCAACATGGGTGGACACAGAGGACACGATGCTAAGGGAAATACGCCTGATGCAGAAAAACAAACACTGCCTGCCCTCACTTACACGGGGACTCTAAGACAGTCAGACTTGGGGCACCTGCAGGGCTCAGTCGGTTAAGCGTCTTCCTGTTGGTCTCGGCTCAGGTCATGATCTTACGGTTCGTGGGACTGAGCCCTACATCAGGCTGCAGGCTGACATTGCAGGGTCGCTTGGGATTCTGTCTCTCCCTCTCTCCCTGCCCCTCCCCTGCTTGTGCCCTCTCTGTCTCTCAATATAAATAAGTAAACTTGAAAAGAATTAAATAGACTCTTCGAAGCAGAGAACAGAGCGGTGGCTGCAGGGCGGGGGAGTGGGGAGCGGAACACAGAGGGGCGTTGGTCAAAGTGGGCGAAGTTTCGGTTATGCAGGACAAGTAACCTTTAGAAACCTGCTGTGCAGCTTAGTGCATACAGCTGACAACCCGTGCTGTTAACTTCAACATTCGCTAAGAGGGTGGATCTCGTGTCAGGTGTTCTTATCACACACACACACACACACACATCATATCAAATAAAGGAGGCGGGAGGAACCTTTTGGGGGTGATGGAGGCGCCTGGTGACAGTTTTGCAGGCGCACATGAGCTCCAGGCTCAGTTAATCACAGCTCTGTATGGGGGTGTAAACACTTAGCAGCTAAACTGTCCTGGCGGAAGGGTGCATGGTGACCCAGGCTCTGGGCAGGGGCCCATGAGCGCCCTGACCACGGATGGCCCAGCCTGGTGTCCCCGAGGGGACTTCCCGGGGGACAGTGCCCATGCTGAGTCTTGGAGGATGAGTGGGGTCAGCCTCTGTTCAGTTTCTGTTTGGTTTGCGAAGCCCCCTCCTCCAGGGTCACCAGAGCTTCCGTGTGTGGACCAGCGTGGAGCGGGGGGAGGTATCTGCTCGGTTTTCAAGACGGGCTTCGCCACGAGGGCCCTGGAAGTGCGGTCCTGCATACGGACCGGGTAGAGTTCCCTCGTTCTAGACTCCACAGGCCCTCCTCGACCCTCTGCATGCTCACCACCTGTCAGATCCTTTCTGTTTGCAGGTCTGAGCTCTTTCGGGGCCGGGGGCACGGGGACCTCAGCCCAGCACAGAGCACGCGGGGCTGTGCGTGGACGAGCCGCCCCATGAAGACTGGGGGCAGTCTCTGCCTCCAGAGGCTGGGGTCAGCCTCGCTCTCAACAGTTATGGCTCCAGAGGACGCCCAGCAGGAGTGGGGACACCACGGGACGGCGGCCAGAGACCGAGGAGGATGAGGGGCGGGGTCTCTTGCCTCCGGATCTCTGCGTCCAGGTGGATGGCTGCTCGGGAGTTTTGGTCTCCCATGCCTTTCGTGTCTTGGATTATGCCTGTCAATTGTGGGTCGTTGTTGTTTTTTCCCAGCAGAGCTTGCATTCCAGGGAGGGCGACGTTTTCCCAGCACGGAAACTGGATTTAGAGCAGTTTTGTTATCAGTGTTAGCTGGAGACTGCTTCTGAACGTGACAGGACCGGGAAGGAAACGCTGATCAACAGAACCGGTGAAGGGAGGGCCGTGGTGACTTCAGAGGGGCCGTCCGGCGGCCGCACGGGCTCTCCGCGCCAGCCTGCCCCTCGCACCTGCTCTGCGGGCCCCTCCCAGCTTCCTAGGAGGAGCCCTCCCTCTCTGGAGTAGTGTGGTCCCCTGCCTCCCTCATGTTCCCGCTGGGCTGTGCTAACGGGCCAAGTGACATGATAGAAGGGGCCACGGTTCCCCGTAGGGCGTGCGGGGAGGTCCCGGCTCCTCCCCGCGGTGCTCCCGGCCCTTGGAGGTCCAGCCTTACCCGCCACTCTGCCAGAAACTCCCTCGGCTCTCACGGGGCTGTGTGCCTTCCTCCCCTCTCCCAACCCTCCCACTAGAGGCTGGTGTCCTCAGCCTCCAGTCTTGCCCCTGGGGTTGCTTCTTCCAGGTCTCCCTGCCTCCTCGCCCCGGGGCGCCTGGTCCTCGAGCGCGACTCCAGTCTACCTGCACCTCAGGTGAGCAGGTGAGCCGCTTGGAGAATCTGGTCCCATAAACAGACAATTCAAGGCGCTGTGCGTCGGCAGCGAGGCGGTTTCCGTCTCAGACGTCTACGTCCTTGTCTTGACCGTCCGCTCTTGTGGGAATTTTGTGGCTGCAGGGGACGAGGACAGTCCCTAATTGTACTACCCTGCCCTCAACTCTGTACTTCTGTTTATAAGAAAACAAAATATGGGGCGCCTGGGTGGCTCAGTCGGTTGAGCGTCCGACTTCAGCTCAGGTCACGATCTCGCGGTCCGTGAGTTCGAGCCCCCTGTCGGGCTTTGGGCTGATGGCTCGGAGCCTGGAGCCTGCTTCGGATTCTGTGTCTCCCTCTCTCTCTCTGCCCCTCCCCTGTTCATGCTCTGTCTCTGTCTCAAAAATAAATAAATGTTAAAAAAAAAAATTAAAAAAAAAAGAAAACAAAATGTGATTGAGCATTGAGTATTTAGAATTTGGACCCCCTGGAGGAAAGCAGGTACAAAACCCCTGGGTTTTATAACCCAGACAAGTTAAGGGCATTTCCCATTTCAAGAAATGATTCATACCTTGAAAAAAAAAAAATCCTGTGTGGGACACTTGATCATTGCGATTTCATACAAAGACCTAGGAAGGAAACACAGAATTTCTTTTCTTAAGGAACCTCTCATTAAAAAGTTTTAAAAAGCTCTAAAACTTAGTGCTTGGAAACAGTGCTATATAACCCTAACAAGGAGAAAAGGTGTATATATGCAGTTTTTTTTCTTCTCACCAAAGAACTATATTTAGAATCTACCTGAATATGTTCCACTAATTTGGGGGAAACTGTTATTTGCCTACCCAGTGTCCATCTTCCTGTCCTTTCTTACTAAAAGAGCTTTGCTCTTGGGGTAAGAGTGAACCTGTGGGGATAGCTGTGCATCCCGATCCCCTTTGCAGCCCGGGGTGACCCTGTGATACGTCCGGCCAAGGAGAGGAGAACAGACATCACTGGGGAATTGCAGGAAGTCTGTTTGCCCCATCACTTTTCTCCTCTGCTCCTGCTGGAGCCCGGGTGAGGTGGCTGGCACAGTGGCTGCCATATTGAGGCCTGGAGGGAAGAGTCCGGACATCCCCGAGATGCTGAGCAAACACCAGAACACCAGCCTTGACCTACCTGTGAACATCCCATTAGGTGAGGGGATTGCTGTTGTGTTGGTGGTGGTGGTGTTACTGGCTGAGCAAAACACCCACCAATGGTCTTAGCTCAGGCTGCTATCACAGAACACCATAGCCTGGGGGCTAACCCAACAGACACTTCTCTCTCACAGTTCTGGGGGCTGGAAGTCCAAGGTCAGGGTGCCGGCAGTCTTGGTTCCTGGTGAGCCCTGCCTTCCTGGGTGCAGATGGCCACCCTCTCGAGGAGCCAGAGAGGGCGAGCACTCCAGCATTTCCTTCTCTTCTCACGAGGGCACTTACCCCGGCCACGGGCCCCACCCTCATAAACTCATCCAACCTCATCACCCCCCAAAGGCCCTCCCCCTCCATATGCCATCATATGGGCTGTTAGAGTCTCAGCATAGGAATGTGGGGGCCACACACATTGGGTTCACAACGGTTCCAGTGTCCCGGAGGGTCAGACGCTTGGCCATCATGCAGGAAGGACAGTCTCTGATTTCATGTACAGAGAAATGAGCCCAAAGAAACCCCCTTGCCAATATGGGGGTTCAATAGAAGTCTCCTAAATGAGTGCTTCTGGAAATCTAAACACAGCCATTGAGCCACAGTGTCCTGGGCGTTCAGGGAGCCTGAGGCAGGGTGGGGGGTCACTGCTGACCCATTTTTCCCATCTGAGCGCACGATGTGTCCCAAGGGGAGCGACTGCCCCCCGCTTCTCCCTCCAGGACAGCCGGTGTCCTCCCTCCTGCCCCGCCGACCTCTCCGCCTGCCTCTCATTGTCCAGCACATGCCTTCTGGTTTTCACTCTAATTCCTGCTTCCTTTCGACAGTCTCTGAGCTCCTTTGCTCTGCGCCAGGTGTCCTGCCAGGGCCTGGGGACAGGGGTGGGTAAGTCAGGCATGGCCTTGTCCTCTTGGAGCTGGCAGCTGAGCGTCTGAAGCTGGCATGCTGACCCGTGGCACTGAGTGTCCCCGAGAGACAGCCCCTGGGACCCTGCCTGGCCGGAGGTCAGAGGTTAGGGGGGGCCGCTCCAGGAGGGTGGCCTAGAGGTGAACATCTGGGCAGGGGTTACAAAGCTCTGGGCTTGCAGTGTAGACCTTCTCAGGCAGGGGAACTGCACGTGCAAATGCCCTTGGTCAGTGGCTGAGCCGCTGGGCCCTCATGGGGCCCATGGTGGAGTCTGGGCCTTCACGGCCGGAACACCCAGCATTTTAAGCAGCCAGGGAGGGGCAGATGTCTGCTGGCCACCGCCCGGGAGCAGGTGCCCTGCTGGGTGTGGGAGCCCCAGGAACAAATTGGGTCTGGAGTTGGTTTGAGGCAGAATATAGAAAAAAGAAACATATAGGAAAATCATAAATGAGACTATACTAAAATGTTAATGGTCAGAACTTCTGGGTATGGGTCGTAGGAGAGTTTAACTCTCTGTTCCTCATGGTTCTAGAATGTTTCAAAGTAAAAATGCACTGCGGAGAAATAGGTAAATATTACTTTAAAGGTGTATCTTTTGACTTAGCAACTTTTCCACGCTGTTTTGCTTTAAGAACCGCAGAAGATCCGAGAGGGGTGGCGAGCTGGGCCCATGCTGGACTCGGGCCGTGGGTGCTCACAAAAGTGAGGACGGGGAGGGACAGAGGGCCTGGGTGCCCAGGGCGGGGAGGATCCAGATTTCAAAATGCAAGTAAGGTGGTTGGATCAAACCGGTCATCTTCCGACTTCCCTGTGGACCCATTCAGCAACCCAGGCTGCACTCCCCAAATTAAACCCGCCAGGAAATGAAAGGCAAACACAGCGTTTGCCCGAGGAATAAATCTCCACCGTGTGGCCCAAGGCCGATGCAATCTGCCTTTATGAGCAGAAGCCTCCATTGAGGGAAGCGGCATCAGCCCGAGCTGGCCGAGGGGCGCGGGGCAGGGCAATGCACCTCGAGAAATGAATCACCGGGCCTCACAGCCCGGCATCGGCAACCGTGCTTTAATTGGATTGTGGGGACTAAACACAGGCTCGGGGCTGGCAGAGCCCTCCCTGCTTGCTCTGTGTGGATACCTGGGCGGCAGGGAACCGTTCGTTCTCTCACAGAGGGAAACGCAAAAGCCTTGGGGAGTCTGGACACTTCACCTCGCTGATTTGTGACCCAGAGGCGAGCACCTACCAGCCTCGGCAGCGTGCCCACGCGGTGGGAACCGAGTGGCACGGCCTGCGCGGGGCTGATAGAGCGCTGGGCCTGTCCTGTGGGTCGTTACCACCCCGGGGCCAGCGGGCTTTGCATCCCCTCCATCCGGGGCGTCTGAGCTCATCTGGGGCAGGTCAGGCCTCTCCGGGAAGGACTGTGCGGGACAAGAAGGAGCCAGTAAGGGGGCAACAACCTGGGGGAGGGACACCCCTCCCCGCGGGGGCAGAAGGAGAGCAGGTGTGCAGGCTCGCAGGTGAGCATGGTGTGGACAGTCTGTCGGATGGAAATGGGGGTCTGTGGGGGCAGACGAGGGGCAGAGCTGGGCACGTGGGCCCAGCAGGTGGTGGGAACAGCTACCCCACTGGGGACCCCCGGGAAGAAGGACCCTGGGAGCCCTGGAGACAGGGGGAGCATGAGGAGGAAGCCCTGCCCCTCCCTGGTCCTGGGACAGGCGTTCCCACCCTCCTCGGGCCGTCTCTCTCTCTCTCTCTCTCTTTCTCTAGTCATGAGGGACACCACCCTGGTCAGCCAGGGGAGGAATCTGCCTCGGGACTTCTGGTCAACCCTGCAGCCGCCTGGAGATGAATCTCTGCCCGTGGAGTGAAGGGTCAAACTTCCTCCAACATCCAGACTTCTCCCTCCCCCTGGGGCAGCTTGGGCCCAGGGGCCTCTGGTTGTGCCCCCTCCCCCTTCCCACATCTCCTCCTCCCTCCTGCTCCTCCTCAAGTGAAACAGACACAGGCACCTGTTTTATACTCAGTTACGTACAGGTGAGCGAAAAGAACGTGCAATCCCAGCACAGAGCCTCTGTGGCAAAACGATTGTTTGCATCTGTTATGAAGTCCCCCCACCCCATCTAGGTGGGTGCCGGGCTCCCCTCACGTCCCTCTCCCCTCCCCCAGGTGGGTGTTGGGTCCCCCATGGACCCCTCCCCTCCCCCAGGTGGGTGCTCGGTCCCCCCATGGACCCCTCCCCTCTCCCAGGTAGGTGCTGGGTCCCCCCATGGACCCCTCCCCTCTCCCAGGTAGGTGCTGGGTCCCCCCAAAGGCCCAGTCTCTCTTGCTCTCCCCCAGTTGGTCTCCACATGGCAGCCAGAGTGCTCTTTTGCACAAACAAATGAACCCGTCACTCTGGTGATGAACTCTGTGCCCTCTGCCATCACTATTGGGAAGGACAATATGCTGATTGCCTGCTGACCCCATGGCCTGTGGATGTGGCTCTGTGCTCCCCTCAGCCTCCTGGAGCACCGGCTCCCAGCGCCCTCCCTGGCCCTCTTGGGGGGTGATCTCTGCCCTCTTCCCTCTCATGGGTCCCTTCTCCCAGTGCCCACTCACATGCACCGCCCACAGAGCACTTTCCACCCCCAGAGATGGCCTCCCCCAACCCCAAGTTCAAGGGCTCTCCTAGTGACACTTGCGGAGTCCCAACACTTGTTTACAAATGTGTCTGTGGCTTGCCTGCCTCGGCCTCCGTCTCAGGTGGACACGTCCTGCCTGTGTGTCCACGGGCCTAGGTGTGGCACCGTGTGCACGTGGGACTTGTGTTCGTGACGGTGACCTGGACGCTGACCACAAGCCCCACTGGGTGCACACCCTGGGAGGCTCACGTCCACCTGAGCCTTTGCAAAGCTTCTGCCCCGAGGACCAGGTAGAGGGGAGCAGGGAGGACGGGGTGGGGGCTGGGGATCCCCCTGTCCTGTCCCCACGCTGGGTCCCCACCATGCTGGCCCTCCTCCAGCGGGACTTGGGGAGGGAGCGATGGCTGAGCCCCAGTGGCCCGGCCCGGCCTCCCTGTGACGTGCGCTCTAATCAGAGTTTACTCATCACGGTTTTCTCCTGGAAACTGACCAAATGGAGTCCAAATATCTTGGGGGGACTACAAAGAGGGGGTTAAGCCCGTGCGCAGCCGGCGGCGATGCCGAGGGTGAGGGAGGGACTCTGCTGTCCAGACGGGCCTGTGCAGGAGGCGGCCTTTCCACCAGGACTCTGGACCGGCTGTCCCCAGCGGAGAAGCCCCAGGGATGGATGCGATTCCCCTCGTAGGCAGAGCCGTGACCAACTGCAGGAGCCAGACTTTCTCCAGGTTTTCCTGTGAGGAAGGAGCAGGATTGGGGACCGGCCTGGGTTTTTCACGGAAATCACGGTCTCCCGCACGGGGACGCAGATGACCGGGTGACGGGGGGTCTGGAGGCGCAGCCTGCTTGTGTCGTCACCCCGACAGCATGCTTGTTCTTTCTGGCCACGCTCCTGCACCCACGCTTCTCCAGCTCCTGGTCAGGTGCGCCTTCCATTTGTGCGGGCCGTGTGGCCCTGGGTGCCATCTGGGCGCCCCTGTTCCATCTGTGAGGTAAGCCGGCGTGGGCGCCCTGCCCCGTCCTTGCCAGGACCGTTGATTTTCCGGCTCCCTATGACGTTTCAGGCAGCCCCGCGCTCCGGGGCGTGAGAACAGGGATAAAGGGTCTGGGAGATTGCCGCCGAGGCCCTGGGGAGGACGTGCCTCTGGAACCAGTGCTCGTGGAGACTCAGCTCCCAAGGTCCCCTCCCCCTGCAGGGCCTCAGGGATGGACTGAACTGGCCGGGGCGGGGGGGGGGGGGGGGGTGGCGGGGGCAGGGGGGAACCATCCTCATCAGAGAGGGAACATGCGCACCAGCCAGTTAAAGGGCTATTATGGAACTTTCTTCCCCAGCCGAGGGTGGATGGCAGGCGAGGCCTCAGGAAGGGCCTCAGGGAGGAACAGAAGTGCAGCTCAGCCTCTGGGGTGTGAGCCTCATACTCTCCGCCTGCCTGAGATGATTCACTGACCACAGCCTGTTACCGCTGGTCGACACTAGTGAGCATGGAAGCCCCATGAGGGAGGGAGTTCACCTGTTTTGTTCACTGATGTGTCCCAAGTACCCGGAACCGTGTCTGGCACG
>NW_024412413.1:2585285-2587876 GCF_014898765.1 Herpailurus yagouaroundi | reverse complement strand
TCTCTCTCTCTCTCTCTCTTTCTCTAGTCATGAGGGACACCACCCTGGTCAGCCAGGGGAGGAATCTGCCTCGGGACTTCTGGTCAACCCTGCAGCCGCCTGGAGATGAATCTCTGCCCGTGGAGTGAAGGGTCAAACTTCCTCCAACATCCAGACTTCTCCCTCCCCCTGGGGCAGCTTGGGCCCAGGGGCCTCTGGTTGTGCCCCCTCCCCCTTCCCACATCTCCTCCTCCCTCCTGCTCCTCCTCAAGTGAAACAGACACAGGCACCTGTTTTATACTCAGTTACGTACAGGTGAGCGAAAAGAACGTGCAATCCCAGCACAGAGCCTCTGTGGCAAAATGATTGTTTGCATCTGTTATGAAGTCCCCCCACCCCATCTAGGTGGGTGCCGGGCTCCCCTCACGTCCCTCTCCCCTCCCCCAGGTGGGTGTTGGGTCCCCCATGGACCCCTCCCCTCCCCCAGGTGGGTGCTCGGTCCCCCCATGGACCCCTCCCCTCTCCCAGGTAGGTGCTGGGTCCCCCCATGGACCCCTCCCCTCTCCCAGGTGGGTGCTCGGTCCCCCCATGGACCCCTCCCTTCTCTCAGGTAGGTGCTGGGTCCCCCCATGGACCCCTCCCCTCTCCCAGGTAGGTGCTGGGTCCCCCCAAAGGCCCAGTCTCTCTTGCTCTCCCCCAGTTGGTCTCCACATGGCAGCCAGAGTGCTCTTTTGCACAAACAAATGAACCCGTCACTCTGGTGATGAACTCTGTGCCCTCTGCCATCACTATTGGGAAGGACAATATGCTGATTGCCTGCTGACCCCATGGCCTGTGGATGTGGCTCTGTGCTCCCCTCAGCCTCCTGGAGCACCGGCTCCCAGCGCCCTCCCTGGCCCTCTTGGGGGGCCTCTCATGGGTCCCTTCTCCCAGTGCCCACTCACATGCACCGCCCACAGAGCACTTTCCACCCCCAGAGATGGCCTCCCCCAACCCCAAGTTCAAGGGCTCTCCTAGTGACACTTGCGGAGTCCCAACACTTGTTTACAAATGTGTCTGTGGCTTGCCTGCCTCGGCCTCCGTCTCAGGTGGACACGTCTTGCCTGTGTGTCCACGGGCCTAGGTGTGGCACCGTGTGCACGTGGGACTTGTGTTCGTGACAGTGACCTGGACGCTGACCACAAGCCCCACTGGGTGCACACCCTGGGAGGCTCACGTCCACCTGAGCCTTTGCAAAGCTTCTGCCCCGAGGACCAGGTAGAGGGGAGCAGGGAGGACGGGGTGGGGGCTGGGGATCCCCCTGTCCTGTCCCCACGCTGGGTCCCCACCATGCTGGCCCTCCTCCAGCGGGACTTGGGGAGGGAGCGATGGCTGAGCCCCAGTGGCCCGGCCCGGCCTCCCTGTGACGTGCGGTCTAATCAGAGTTTACTCATCACGGTTTTCTCCTGGAAACTGACCAAATGGAGTCCAAATATCTTGGGGGGACTACAAAGAGGGGGTTAAGCCCGTGCGCAGCCGGCGGCGATGCCGAGGGTGAGGGAGGGACTCTGCTGTCCAGACGGGCCTGTGCAGGAGGCGGCCTTTCCACCAGGACTCTGGACCGGCTGTCCCCAGCGGAGAAGCCCCAGGGATGGATGCGATTCCCCTCGTAGGCAGAGCCGTGACCAACTGCAGGAGCCAGACTTTCTCCAGGTTTTCCTGTGAGGAAGGAGCAGGATTGGGGACCGGCCTGGGTTTTTCACGGAAATCACGGTCTCCCGCACGGGGACGCAGATGACCGGGTGACGGGGCGTCTGGAGGCGCAGCCTGCTTGTGTCGTCACCCCGACAGCATGCTTGTTCTTTCTGGCCACGCTCCTGCACCCACGCTTCTCCAGCTCCTGGTCAGGTGCGCCTTCCATTTGTGCGGGCCGTGTGGCCCTGGGTGCCATCTGGGCGCCCCTGTTCCATCTGTGAGGTAAGCCGGCGTGGGCGCCCTGCCCCGTCCTTGCCAGGACCGTTGATTTTCCGGCTCCCTATGACGTTTCAGGCAGCCCCGCGCTCCGGGGCATGAGAACAGGGATAAAGGGTCTGGGAGATTGCCGCCGAGGCCCTGGGGAGGACGTGCCTCTGGAACCAGTGCTCGTGGAGACTCAGCTCCCAAGGTCCCCTCCCCCTGCAGGGCCTCAGGGATGGACTGAACTGGCCGGGGGGGGGGGTGGTGGCGGGGGCAGGGGGGAACCATCCTCATCAGAGAGGGAACATGCGCACCAGCCAGTTAAAGGGCTATTATGGAACTTTCTTCCCCAGCCGAGGGTGGATGGCAGGCGAGGCCTCAGGAAGGGCCTCAGGGAGGAACAGAAGTGCAGCTCAGCCTCTGGGGTGTGAGCCTCATACTCTCCGTCTGCCTGAGATGATTCACTGACCACAGCCTGTTACCGCTGGTCGACACTAGTGAGCATGGAAGCCCCATGAGGGAGGGAGTTCACCTGTTTTGTTCACTGATGTGTCCCAAGTACCCGGAACCGTGTCTGGCACGCAGTAAGCCCTCAGTGACAATTGTCCAGGGAGGGAAGGGAGGGAGGGAGGAAGGAAGGAGGAAGGAAGGGGGGGAGGAGAGAGGGAGGGATGGAG
>NW_024412413.1:2572099-2585185 GCF_014898765.1 Herpailurus yagouaroundi | reverse complement strand
GGAAGGAGGGAAGGAGGGAAGGAAGTTAGGAGCACATGAATGAATGCATTGGGCTTTCTGGCCAACCGTTCCACCAAACCTCTTCCGGTCCTGGCCACCACTGACCACCTTGCTGCTTACCCGGCGGCCACTCTGTGGCTTCTCCCTCCGAGGTCTGCTGGTGGCACCTGACACCCCTCCTCTCCCTGAGGCACTTTCCTGCTGTGGCTCCCTTGGTTCCCTGTCTGCAGGCCGTGCCTCCTTTCTGCTGCTCCCTCCTCTCGCGGCTCCTGAGGCTGAAGCATCCCGGACTTCACCCTGGGAGCCCCTACTTGGCTCTAAAGCCGTCTCCACACAGGGGCCTCCTGACTCCACGTGTCCCACCCGACCTCCCCTCGATCTCCGGACGGGCCAGTCTGACCGCCCACCTCACCGCGTGGTCGGACCTGCCCGCGCCTGCCCAGCTGTCACGCACAGCCAGTCAGCGTGGCCCCTTTCTGGCCGCTCAGGCCCCAACCTAGACTCACCAACCTCCCCTCTTCTCTGACATTCTCACGCAGCCTGTCTGGAAGTGCCCAAAATGCGACCGTTTCTCACAGCCCCTGGCTGGGCCAAGCCACCCTCAGCTGTCCCGTGAACCGTTAGTCTCCTAACTGGCGTCCCCGCTTGGTGGCCCGTCATCTGACCCCAACCCTGTTTCCAGAGGCTGTGTTCTCTCGCACAGACTCCCCTGTGCCTGAGTCTCCGTCTCGACTGCGGGGAGGCACAGTCTGACGCGGGACACCGGGGCTCCTGGGGACCCGGAGCCCGTCCACCCTGCCCTCTCCTGCCACTCTTCCCTCATGGCTTTGCAGCCAGCCACGGGGTCCCTCGGGCTTCCTGCCCTTGTCCTCCTCGGATCCTTTGCTCCCGCGCCTCCCGCTGCCCCTGACGGGCGCCCTCGACCATCCACACGGGCCACCTGACGCCTCCTCCCGATCCCGGTCACGGCGTCTTCCCCGTGAAGGCCACTGGCCACGGGGCATCCCCTACCCCAAATCCACCTGCTGCCTGTTGGGAGGCAGGCCTCTGTCAGGTGAAGAGGTCATGAGGGGGAGTGCTCATGTGGGACTAGTGTCCTTATAAAGAGGTCCCTCGAGCTGCCTTCCCTGCCACGGGACACGGCAAGAGGTCGGTGGTCGAGACCGGGCAGAGGGCCCTCACCGGATCCGGAACACAGGGACTGCCAGCCTCCGGAACTGTGGAAATAAACGTCTGCCTTTGATAATGTCGTAGCCGGCCGGGGCCACCTCCTGATGTACAAGGTAGCTTTCCTTCTGGTCCTGGTCCCCTGTTATCCTCCTCTGGAGCGTGAGCTCTGTGGAGCCGGGGTGTCTGTCCCTGCTGTCTGCTATCCCCCTGACCCCGAAGGCAGTGCCCGACTCACAGAGCACCCTGGGGGAGCAGGCAGGGACAAGAAGGTCTTCCGGGAGCTCCTCCGCCCTGCCGCGGAGGGACGCGGTTCCCAGCCGGGTTCTGCAGCCGGATCCCTGCGTGTGCGGCCGGCTCCTATGGCCTGTGTGACAGTCACATCTGCATAGATGATGATCCAGCCCCGCCCCGCGATCTGGATCCCCTTCCTGGCACTGCACACGTCACGCTCGGGCTGGTGACGAGCCGGCCAAGAGCAGCGAGGCGTCGAGATCGGCCGCTGCTCTATGCGCCGCTGAATCCCAACACAGGCGGTGAGAACGAACGCCCGGGCCTGGTGAGGAGCCCTCTGGGGGCAGGCCAGCGTTCTGCCTACAAGCCCCCTGTGTCCCCAGGGGTCCCCCAGCCACCCCTCACCCAGCCCCCCTGGGCGGGACTGACTCCCAAAGGCCAGCCCAGCCGCCCTGGCTCCCGGCCATGCTCACGGGGTGGGGAAAGGCGTCTTTTGGACATCCCATCGGCGGTCCTTGGACGCGGTCGGTCCCACGCTGCGTCCCCCAGTCCTCCTTTATTGCCGCCACACAATGATTTGTTTTATTTCCCACTAAGAAACAAGGTAGGAGATTCGGTGGTAGGTGAGCCGGGAGGGGAGCCATCTGGGTATATAAATGGTTTAATGGTATCTTTCTCCTGCCTTCCTTGCACGGATTGGAGGCTAATTAAACACCAGTTGTGTGGTAGAGTGCTCTCAGGATTATTCTGATTTTAAGTATTTATCAGCTCTTTTTAGACCTCTCTGAGTGGCACTAAAATGAATAAGTTGCCCACGAGAGCACCATTCTGTTAGTTTGCTTCGTACAGCCAAAGACTCCTTGTTAACAGGCTTTTAAATAGCCTGCTCGGGCTGCCGGCAGCTCCTGCCTAAACCCTGCGACCTCGGGACGAATAGACGCCCCGGGTCCCGCTGTGAGGTTCTGAAGGGACCCGGGCAGGGGGCCGGCTGGGCTGGCCACGGGCCCTATTATGTGTGTTATGGGCAGCGACGGAGGGTTTGGGCTTGTGCTCAACAAAGACAGAACGAAATGCCATAAATAAGCCTCTTTTATGGAGGAAGCCTTGATAAATCAGGCCGTCACACAGATGGGATATGGCTCAGCCCCCACGAACGCAAACGTAGGGGCCTGCTCATTGCCAGCCTGCGTTTGCGGAGAAGAGTTAATGGTTTAGAGGAAACAGATTGCTGTAATAGGATTTGGAGGGCCGGCCCCTCTCCGGTCTCTGTCTCTGTTACTCATTGTAATGCTGTCCGGCTCATCAGTTATTTCCTTCATGGATCGTGCCTATGGCGTTGTGTCTAAAATGTCATCACCAAACCCAAGGTCGTCTAGGTTTCCTGCTCTGTGATCTTCTAGGAGCTTTATATAAAGTTTGGCATTTTAGGTCTATGATCCGTTTTGACTTAACTTTTGTGAAGATTGCAAGGTCCGTGTCTAGATTCATCGTTCTGCACGTGATGTCTGGTGGTTCCAGCGACATTTTCCAAGAGCCTGTCTTTGCTCCATCGTCAAGGTCAGTGACTATATTTACGTGGCCCTAGTTCCGAGCTCTCCATTCTGGTCCATTGAACTGTTTGGCCTTTTGCCCTCAGCCCCCATCTCGATTACTGTAACATTGTCATAAATCTCAAAGGTGGGTTTTGTCAGGCCTCCTTTTTGTTCTTCCCGCTTAGTATTATGTTGGCTATTCTGGGTCTCCCGTCTCTCCACGTAAACGTTACAATCAGTTTGTTGAAATCGCTCAAAGAACTTTCTGGGGTTCTTATCAAGCATGCATTGACTCTAGAGATCAGGTTGGGAAGAACTGAGATCTTGAGGATATTGAATTTTCCTGTCCATGAACATGGGCTACCTCTCCTTTTATTCAGTGCTTCTTTGATTTCAGTCATTGGAGTGTTTTAGTTTTCCTCACACGGACCTCAAACCAGCAGCTGTGTCACTAGAGAGGAAATGTCCTTCTTGCTCAGAGCAAAAGCCCACGGCAGGATTCTGAGTGGCTTTCCTTGGTCGACCAGCTGTCAGCACGGTGGGCTCTGTGTTGGAGCTGCAAATGGACAGAAGCAAGTTCCCTGCCCAGGAGGAGAGGCTGGTTTTCCCTGGAGGAAGGGAGGGCACAGGATGGGCAGCACACCGGACACCTGCTCTGGATAAGATGGTCCAAGCACTTCCTAGGCAGATCACCGGGCAGGAGAGCAGTGTCGTGAGCAGGGACACAACCACGGGGCATGGGCACTTTGGATCATAAATGCCGGGAAGCACAGAGGAAAGGATGCAGTGAATCTGGAGAGATGCCCGAGGCCTACGGGCCTTGCTGAGGGGTCTCGTCTTCACACCAGCGTGCGGTGTGGATGGCATGACCCGGACAGAGTCTGTGGCAGCCAGAAGGGATGGAAGGTGAAGAGGGGCCTCTGCTGAGGGGAGGCTCTTGGCTGCAGAGTGTGTTAGAGTTGGGGTGTCCTTGGGGGGTGGGAGGTCCACCCACAGGCTGAGGGCTGGGCGTGAGGTCCAGACCGGGGCCAACCACATGGGGTCAGGGCAATCGACACCCGCAGATCACGGCTGCCTCTGTGCGTTAGGGTGTAACCTCCCCTCAGAGTAGGGTCCCCTTCCAGCTCGTGTGCTGAGCACGGGGGGCCAACGGGGTTTAAGCTGAGCACCCAGGTGAATGGATGGGAGTGTCCAGGCTGAGCAGGGGGAGCAGGAAGAGGGCGAAGGATGAGCCCCAGCCGTGCGGCTTTCCCCACCCCCGCCGGACCCCCAGCTGTCCGCACAAGCTGGCCGTCCAGCAAGAGCACTCTGACTAACTCCTGGAGTCAGAGCAGACCCTGCAGGGTACAGCCTTGGCCCACAAGAACACCCCCGCTTCGGACACCAGCTGCAAGTCCCAAGGACCACCTGTACTTCTGAGCAAACTGCTATAAATCGGGGCTTCCTGTAACCTTCCCTTCACGTTCCGTAATTTGCTAGAAAAACTCAAGGAACTCAGGAAAACACTTTATGCACATTTACCAGTTTATCACAAAGGCTCCAGTTCAGGAAGAGACACGTGGAAATGAGGCCCAGGGCCAGACAGGGGCGTGCACCGAGCTTCCCTGCCCTCCCCGGGCACGCCTCCCCCCCCACCCCCCAGCACCTCCACGTGCCCACCCACCAAATCCCCTTGTTGAAGAGTTTCTAGAAAGTTCCGCCTGCAGCCCCCTCCCCTCCCTGCAGCTTGGTGGGCGGGGTTGAAATTCCCACTCTGCTCCTGTGCTTGGCCTTCTTGCACACCAGCCCCACCCTGAAGCCCCCCGGGGGCCACCTGAGTCCCCTCATCAGCACAGACCCAGCACAGACACAGACATCAGAGGGGCTCCTGATGAACAAGGGAACAGGGTCCTCAGGGAATCCCCAGGGTTTCAGGAGCTATGCCAGGAGCCGGGCACGAGGACGGAGCCACCCCAGAGGACCCTGCGCTGCGGGGTGTGGCCGAGGAGAGGAGAGGTCGGAAGGCAGCCACGGGGAGTCACCAGGAACAGGACGGGATGCGGTGCAGAGTCTGAGGGAAAGGGGCTCCTGGTGAGCGGGTTGGGGGGCGCGATGGTGTCACACGGGTCTCATTGTGTGGGTCATGTTCTTGGAAGGAGGCTGGGCTCTGCTCCTGGCTGTGCCCCGCACCTCGCACACCCCAGAGATGATGATGAGCAGATTTTCAGCCCAGAGGATCTTCATCTTGGGTCTCCTCCTTGCCCTTTGCTCCTCCCTCCAGCGTCCTCCTGAGGCCAGGGGCTGGCCGGAGAGCCCGAGGGCAGAGTCTCCTTCCCTGAACCCCTCCCCCACCCCCTCTGCTGCCCCTCCCAGTCCAGCCTGCCCACCACCCAGCCGAGGGCCCGGCGGGAGCAGGTGCCCCAGTGACCTGGCTGAGGCTCTCCGGAGAATTCCGAGGATGCGGGCTGGCCATCACGCGCCCCCTGCTTGGCGCTCCCTGTGGCTTTGCCACCCGCTGGTGAGGCTCGGCTGCCGGCCCCGAGGGGGGCCGAGGCACCCTGCCCGGGCATATGGGGCTGGGGGCGTTGGTCTGACCTAACAAGCTGCAGCGATTGCCCCGAAACGGGGTCTTTTCTCTCCGACATAAACACAATCTGTTTCCCCAGAAGCCCTGCCGTAAACAGATGCCAGGCATCGTGAACCAAGACTGCACGCGTGGAGCGCCACGCCGCTCTCCCGTTCCTTCCCGGGGATTCCTGGAAACCCGGCTTGGAGAGAGGCCTGCGGGGTGACCCGGCCTGGCTGTGCCGCCCCTCAGCCCCTTCGCAGCGCCCTGTCCCCCGGCTGTCGCAGCCTCTTGGGGTGGGACACGTGCACACCCAGGCCTGTCTCCCTGCAGAGCCCAGCTGTCGGAGGCTAAGACTGTGCCTCCCTCGGCCCCTGTTCCTGCCGCACCCGGTCCCCTCGTGTCGTGCATCATACCAGCCCGGAGTACTCCATGCGCCCTCAGCAAAGAGGGGACGAAGGTTCAGAGAGGTCAAGTCACTGACTGAAGATCACACAGTGGGAGGCAGCAGAGAAACGTTCAAACCAGCGGCTTCTATTCCTAAGCTCATGCCCGTTACTTCTTAGTGTGAACAAAGGGGACCCGGTGGCCAAGGCTTTCTGTACTGAAGATGCTTCCAGATCTTTCCAAGGAGAGCACAGACCCGGCGTGCAGACTCCTCTCCTCTCACTGCTCCGTGTTATCCATTTCCCTCGTTAAGTCTTAGCCTATTAATAACCACCCATTTGTCTTAATTCAATAAAAAGATGATTGATCGTATTTGCAACGGTTGCGTCGAGCTCCTGAAAGTGATGGATGGGTCCCTGCGTGTGGCAAGGGAGCCTCCAGAAAAAACCATGTCCTTGCACTTGCTTGGACGGAGTGAGTTTGCTGTCTCACCAAACATTCTGAGACGGAAATTTTTAAAACATATACCCATTTGCTCCCCTCAGGAATCAAATGCAAAGCGGAATCTCACCTTGACACTGGGCTGTGAGTCCTCGATCCTGGGGTGACGGGCCGAGGCCTGGCTTCCTTCTGCGAGGGGCCTTCCCCATACCCCTGTCTTCATTCCGTGGTTCACTGCGAAATCACTAAATTGTGCATTTATGGGAAGAGCGGGCTGGTAGTTTCTGCCCTGGAGGTCTGGCTGCTCTGCGAGGGACGGGCGGGGCCCAGACTCAGACCTCTCCTTCCCTGTGCTCGCTTCAGCAGCAAGTGCGTGTCCGAGGGGCGGCCCTAGGACATGCCTGTCACCAACACTCCTGTGCTTATGGGTCAGTCAGCTCCCCAGCAAGTGTCCTTGATGCCCAGTTGGGCCTTCCCGACCTGGCTGCACACCAGTCCCCGTGGCCCACGGTGGTCTCCAATCCTGTGCCCTGCACCCCGTGGGACCAGACCATCTGTCCTTCCAGAACCTTCCAGACCATCCTGTAGGGCTCTGCATGTGCCTGCCACTTCATTGCTGTGTGAAGGATCACTCCCTTTACCTTAAATGCCGAGATTCTGTGCACAAGTCCCTGGTCTTAGGGCTCCACTCCCAAGTCACCGCACACCGACCTTGGCCAGGGGGCATGCACGTAGCCGCCTGCCCGTTTCTGGCCGCCTCCTCCCTTCAGCCCGCCCCCAGCCCCATCCAGGGGGTCATGCTGGTCAGCCCCCTGCCGGCGGGCTGTTCAGGGAGCCGAAACCAAAATGGACGAGGGCAATGGCAGAGCAGCAAAGAGTGTGGCCACCAGTGCCTTCCTTCCGGTCAGAGGCTGGCACCAGCTGCCCTCTGAGACATCCCAGCGCTGAGTTATTCTGTCCTTTATTTTAGCCAATATCTCAAAACCCCGGAAAAGAGCTCTAATCAATAGGCCGTGAGGATGATGAGAAAGGATTACTGGGAAAGTAACACATTATTAGGAAGATCAAAGGATAATAAGGCTGCAGGGAAAGAAGGTGGGGGTTCTGGGGGCTCCTGACTCTGTGGGTTGATGGGCATGTGCACCATGTTTCCTCTTAAGGGCGGATCACATGCTTTGGTGGGTTTTCTTTTATGTAGCTTCTCTTCCGTTTTGTCTCCAAAGATGAAATCAACAATTGTCAATAATACTTTTTTTTTTTTGCTACAAGTTCCTGGAAACCAGGAGAGCAACCGATCTCTCTGTTCTGTTCATAGAGGTTGCGATGCCTCCGTGCCTTCCAGAGGACACGGGGACGGGCAGCCTGGTCCTGTCCATATGAGCAACCCCATCATCGCGGCGTTGACCTCGAGTCCTCCCAAGTGGGGGGCCGGCGGGGCAGACCAGCGCCCATCCCCAGCACCTGGTCACCTTCTTCAAGGAGGGCTCTCCCAAAGTCCAGGGGGGAGTGGGGGACATTGACTGAGGGAGGACAGGAGAAGGGAGCAAGTCCCACCACTGAGCTCAGACCCGTGGGGTTGGACGAGAGGCGTTGATGCTTCCCAAAACATCAGGCAGGAAATGAAGTCATGAGAGGGAGATCCACCAGTCTCACGGCAATGAAGACCCGCGTGTCGGGTGCCATATTTGGCCAAGAAAAATATAGGACGCCCAACTGATTTTGAATTTCAGGTAAGCAACAAATACTCTTCCCAAATCTTGCAAGAGACGTCCTTCTACTAAAACACCACTTTCTGTTTGTCTGAAATTCAGAGTCAGTTCGGTGCCCTGTGCTTTATGTGGCCGCCACACTCAGGTCCCTGGCCCTAAATCTGAGCTCTCTTTTCTTGCGAGCTCCCTGCAGTGAAAGCCTGGGCCAGAGTGGGTTCCCGTTCACGCGTTCACTCCCAAATTAACTCGTTCATTTACTACAGTTCTGTCATCTGATAGATGTCGGGGATACGTGTGTGAATAAAGCAGGGTCCCTCTCTGATGCGCTTGGATGGAGGGCGTAAGGGTCTGCTAGAGCACACGCATCTCAAAGGTCAGGTTGCCTCGGAGTCCCGGGGTCAGGGGCACATGTGGTCAACAGAACAACCGCCTTCCAGGTAAGTCTGCATTCTAATCCCTGAGCCTGGGAATACGGACTCTCGTGGCAGAGGGGACTTTGCAGAGGTGACTAGGGCTTTGAGATGGGGAGACAGCCGGCCTACCCTGGTCGCTGGGGCCCTTCCACAGATCTGAGGGCCACGTGACTGTGGAAGACGCTTGGAAAGATGCACGCTCCTGGCTTTGAAGACAAAGGAAGGGCCAAAAGCCCAGGGGTGCAGGCGGCATCCAGAAGCTGGAAAAACAAAGGACAGATTACATTCTCCCCTGGAGCCTGAGAAAGGACCCAGCCGCTGCCGGCACTCGGATTGCAGCCCGTGTGAGCCGGTCCGACTTCTGCCTGCAAAGCTGTCATGTACGTCACCGTGTCCTAGTTTGTCCCGGCAGCAATAGGAAACAAACACAGCTTGTTAAAACACACACGACTGGCCCACCGCAGGGCCTGGGGGAGGCAGAAGGGAGTTCGCACGACTAACAAGCTCCGGGGTGATGCGGCTGTTGCCGGCCTGGGGACCCCGCTTTGAGAGCCAAGGCCTGAGGGGAAACAAGTAAGAAATGGAGCCCCGCCCCCGCTTGCAGAGGAGAGGGTCTGAGCCGTCGGTCTGACTGACAGCTGTCCCCCTGAGGCTGAGGTGGGATGTCAGGGGCCGCACCTGCACAATAGACGCCAGGACCCCCGGCCCGGCCAGCGCCGGAGACCCTCTACCAGCCTCATGGTCAGGCACGGACACCGAGTCCAGAGAGCGGGCTGCCTTGGCCGGGCCTGGGGACAGTCAATGCCAGGGCCAGTGGATTCCTTGAATCCAGAGACTCTGTTGGGGCCAAAGCACAAGACAGTGAAGTTCTGGGTTTCCCAGGAGCGAGAAAACAGGGGCTCTGAGTCCTGAGGACCCCACAGGATGCAGAAAGCCCGCCAGGGCGGAGGGACGGCTCGCACCGTCCCCCGCATACCTGCAGGTGCAGCTCGGCCTTGCGCCCCGGACCGTGCACGACCGTGGGCGTAAGTACGACTGCACACAGGACGGGGGCCACAGCAAGCCGCACTAACGAGTCCCCCCCAAAGGGAGGTCGCCCGAGGTCGCTCAGCGGCAAGGGGCGGGGCCGGCGCTCGGGGCTGCTGGGCACCACGGCCCCTTTCGCCTCTACCAACAGCCTTGGACGGTGACAGAGGGGACGGGTTTGGCTTGAGGCTTACACGCTTCGTTCTTGTCTCCTGCCGGCCTCCTTCCCTCCCCGGCTCCGTGTGGCTGGCGGTGGATTTATATATAACAAGGTGGCCGCCTCTCCCTGTCCATTCCCGCAGAAGCCTCTTTGAAGGCAAAATAGATTTCAGAATGATCGTTCACTAAGAGACATTCATCAGTGAGATGTCCTCCATAAAACTGAAATATCATAAAATCGTACACACGTGGGCCCAGAGCTGGGCAGGAGCCATATTTCAGCGGAGAACACAGCCCGCGCAGAATACAAGCGCATGTTTTTGATAAATTAGACCCCAGTTTACACTGTTACTTGCTTGTTGGAGAGAGTGAGATGGCCATTCAATCAACATTCTGGCTCCCAGGACGGCAGGGACAGAAGCCTCATCCCCAATCAGTCACCGGCACAGCCGTGGACACGGCTCTCTGAAGGGCCCGGGCCCACTCCGGACGCCCGGGAGAGCCCGCTCAGAACAGCGAGTCACGGAGACAAATGACATCCAGGAAGGCTGCGATCCCGAGAGCGGGCAGCGGGCATGCGTGCTGGACCCTCGGTCCGGCCGTGCTGGGGGCTCTCCCGCCAGGGAAGCGCCACTGGCCTCTGTCCAGGCCGCCGGGACGTGCCCGTCATCTGTGGGGAGGCGGCCGTGCCCACTGGGGCCCAGAGCCTCTCTGGCACAGCAGGGACACAGGACTGGGCCGGAGGGAGGCTGTCCGCACACCGCCCACCAGCCTCCTTCTCTCTGTTGGTGCTCAGGCTGAGTCTGCCGACCTGGAGCCTCACCCTGCCCCCCAGGAGATGGCCCTGAGCGCCACAGCCACCCTCCCAGAGTCACAGCTGCCCCAGGCGGCAGCTTTGGGATCCAAAGCCAGACTCTTTCCGGGTCACGGCACATGATGGTGGACCCTGGCCTCCGCTAAGTGGCTCTTCGGTGATGGGACAGCCGTGCCACCACAGAGCCGGATCAAGAGGCCCCGGGTGACCGGGGGGCCTGGGGGCTCAGTCAGTGGAGCTCCTGACTTGGGCTCACGTCACCATCTCACGGTTCGTGAGTTCGAGCCCCGCGTCGGGCTCTGTGCTGACAGCTCGGAGCCTACTTGGGCTTCTCCCTCTCTGTCCCTCCCCGACTCACATGCTCCCTCTCTCTCTCTCTCTCTCTCTCAAAATAGACAAACATTAAGAAGAAAGAGAGGCTTGGGAAAGTCAGAATGCTTGCTGCAGGGCCCTTTTCGTATGCGTCTCACCCTCCCCCGCCCCCCAGCCCTTTTGAGAGAGGTATTCTCACCGGGCCCATTTTGTAGGTTGGAAAACCAAGGCTCAGAGCTGTAAGTGAACTTGCTGATGCTGGTCATAAACAGGGAGCAGATGGGGGCTGGGGACCTGGCTGGATAACAGAATTTTCCATGCATTTCTGCCACAACCCCCAGTGCATCTGGACCACGGAGGGTGTGAGCCAGGTCCACGGGGTCCTGGCTCCCCTCTGCAGGTGGGTGGGCCGTGAGCACCCAGCACGTCTGGCCACAGGGGCGCCCCGGGACACGGATCCCACACCTGGGCCAGCAGGGGCTCCAGCCGCAGAGCTCGGAGAGCTGCTCTCACCTCCGATTTCCAACATGCTTTATAGACATCAATTAAATATTGATTGATAAACGAATGTATTAAGACCCTGAGAAACGGCTCCAGGCACAAAGGTAATGACTTGTTACTGTGAAAAATAGGCCTTGGAGGCCCAGTGATTTCTCACCCGCCGATGCCCCGACTCTGCACCTGCTCCACGCAGGAAGTAAAAATGGGCGAGAAGAGATTGGGATGAGACCTGGAGAGACAGGATTTTGAGTCTGGAAGGGAAATCAGACCGATGGCGCGGGGGAAATGTAACCTCCGCCGCCTCGCCAGAGGAATGTTCTCCTCTCACCTCCCTGACCTCCCCCACCCCCCACACTTGCCGGCTTCTCCTCTTCCTCCAGCGCCTACTTGGGGGCAGTCCACCACACTTTCCCAGGGCAGCCCCCACACTCCCACCCCGGCCTCTGAGGGTCCGGGAAAGCACCAGTCCCCGTACGGAGGGGGCGTAAGTGATCAGGTCTGCGGCCCTGGTGTCATACTCCTGTAGCCGCAGAAGGAAGGGCACGAGAGCCAGGTGCCCCAAAGGGACTCAGAGAGTCATAGCCCAGGACCCTGGCTTTCACCCTGCACTTACAGTTGAGGGGATACTGGCTGCCGTCTTGGTAGTAAAGGGCAAAGCCCACCAGGCGCACCCAAGCTGAGAAGAACCCCTTGCTCAAGCCACACCTGAAGCCCGCCTGCTGCTGAGTTTTCATTGCTGTGTACCAACACTTCCCTTCTGCGTCGGCGAGTTCTCACTTGGGCTGTTCTCACTCGCCCCTGTCCGAGTGGCACCAGAGGGTGCATTGCCTACACCAGGGGCTTGTGGGCTGAGAGGGGGTACAGTCCCTGTCTGTGTGTCCTCCAGGAGCACCTGCCAGGCTGAGCAACACTTCCAGAAAGTGGCCAACGCAAGACCATGGGGCAGACCCCAGAGCCCAGGGCCGACCTTGGGACCCCGCGTTTTTGCATCACCTCTGACTGGCCTCCCCGCACGTCCCAGGGGGCGCTGCCCGGCAGGGAGGTGCCCCTTTCCATTGCACCATTTTTCTGTGCTGGACGAACGCCAGCCAGACCTCTCTTTCTGGCCCCAGAGGTTGATGTGAATCGTGTACTTTTGGCAGCTGAATGCACTGATTATACAGCTCCCAATTATAATGGGCATGAGCATGAATGTTCTGGAAAATATATGTATGTATGAGCTGCCAAATATGGTGAGTCATCACATTTCCCAACTTTTAGGCAAGTTCGGGTGCCAGGCTACACGACCCATAAATTAAAGAGATGAAATCCTTGCTTCTGGGGGGTGGGGGTGGAGGCCCTGGTGATCTGTTGGCTCTGGGGGTCGGGAGAGGGAGGAAATCTATTCCTCTCTGTCGGGGAAGCTCGGGAAGTGATAAAGATGGGCTTGTTATTCCTAGGAAAATGGAGACGGGCCTGACATCTCGTCTTTAATAAAATGTTCTGGGAGGAGAGGAGAGTAATTGGGGAGAGTCAGGTCGGATCCTGGCAGCCGCGTCAGAATGACACCCGCTTGGAGGCAGGCGTGTCCAGCTGCCTTTGCGAAATTGTGGCACTGCTGTGTGCGGGCGTGCCCGTGTGTGTGCGTGTGGAGCATGCATGTGTGAGCGTGCGTGTGAGTGTGCGTATCAGCCTGCACGTGTGCGAGCGTGCACGTGTGTCTGCGTGTGGGAGCATGCATGTGTGAGCGTGTGTGTTGTGTGTGAGTGTGCGTATCAGCCTGCACGTGTGCGGGCATGCACGTGTGTGTGTGTGTGGGAGCATGCATGTGTGAGCGTGCGTGTGTGAGTGTGCGTATCAGCCTGCA
>NW_024412413.1:2523636-2571699 GCF_014898765.1 Herpailurus yagouaroundi | reverse complement strand
TATCAGTCTGCACGTGTGCGAGTGTGCACGTGTGTGTGCGTGTGGGAGCATGCACGTGTGAGCGTGAGTGTGCGTATCAGCCTGCACGTGTGCGGGCGTGCACGTGTGTGTGCGTGTGGGAGCATGCATGTGTGAGCGTGCGTGTGTCAGTGTGTATCAGCCTGCGCGTGTGCGGGCGTGCACGTGTGTGTGTGTGTGGGAGCATGCATGTGTGAGCGTGGGTGTGTGAGTGTGCGTATCAGCCTGCACGTGTGTGAGCGTGCACATGGGCCTGTGTAAGCTGGAGTGTGTACAAGCGTGTGGAGCGTTGCCCAGCCATGTGTGTTGTGTGTTTTTACACCTGCAGACTCACCTGTAGGTGTCACGCCTGCACAAACCAGGGTGTGTGTGTGTCAAGCGTCAGGAGTAACCCCTACACCCCGACCCGCCTGTGGAAGGGGCCCTCGCCGAAGGCGGGCTTCTTTCTGCACACAGCCCGGGTTCTGGGAGGGCACCTCCAGATACAGGCTCGTCCCGTGAAGCCCAGGCCACGCCCCTTCCCAGGAGTCCCCAGGCCTGGTCCTTGCCGACTCAAGACAGGACCCAGCGGGTGACCCGGAGGCGTCCGTCTCCCCTGTTCGCCTCCCAGCCGTGTCCCAGGGCCCCGGGCAGACTCGTCCACCTGCCCCGCCAGGCCTTCCCGCCCACCCCCTTTTGTCCGGCCTGCGTCCTCTCCCCGCTGACCTGGTAGAAGCCTGCAAGGCCCACGACAAACGCCACGTTCTCCCCGGAGTCCCCTCTCCAAGCCCAGAGGGCTTCTCTGTCCCCCAGGCCTGGCGCTTTGTATCCATCAAGCTGGAAAGGGACCTTCGTTTGAGCAGTTGGCCCTTCCAGGCCTGTTTGCAGTCTCCTTGGTGACGGGGTCTGGGGCCTCCCGTCCTTCAGCAGGTGGTGGAGACACAGTCTGGTGGAGACACCGGCTTTCACACCTTTGAGAAGGCGATGTTGTTGGCTAGGGTCTCGACAGTCTCCGGGACAGGGCGGGGCGGGGATTGCCACTCTGACCAGGGTGACCCTGGACAAGTGTCTCCCGGGACGCCCTCGTAGGATCGAGGTGGATTTGCTGAGTGCCTTCCCATTGTGGGTGACACGTAGATTTCTCCGGCACCTTCTGCCGGAATCCGGAGTCTCCTGATTCTGCCTGTGCCATCCCATCGCCCAGCGGTGGCTGGAAGGTGGCCTGAGGTCTTGCAGGTGTGGCTGACCAGATGTTTCTTGCTGCCTCCCGGGCAAACCCACCAGTCCTCACTCGCTTCCTGCAGCCCCACGGGGCTCCAAACCATCCGTCGACCGACCCACCATCTGCAGGGAAGGCCCGCTGAGATCCTGAGCCTGTCCCCCATCAGTGGCTGCCTCCACCTTTGCGGGGGCATAAGGCGGAGGGCTGGGTGTGAGAGGAGGCAAAGGCAGAGGGGGAGTGGTTGGGGGGTGAGGCTCTGGGGCTTTGGGACCCAGCAGTCAGGTGCACGGAGGTAGGAAACCCAGAGGAGAAGGAGGTGGACGTGGGGTCGGGAGTCCGCGTTGGGGTCTCCTGGTGGAGAATGGCAGCCGCGTGCCCCACGTCCGCACTCCCCTCTTCCTTGGCAACCGAGGCAGCAAAGACGGCCGCCGGTGAGAGGTAGGCAGTCGTGGGTGGCGGGAGCTGACTGAGCCTCCCGCCACGTGCCTTCGCCCTTCCTTCCTCTTGCTGCTTGGACAGGAATGGGACCCGTGAGGACTGTCACCAGCAGGGCCTTAGAAGATGCAGATGTCAGAACGGAGACATCGCTGAGCTGCCCCACCGGCTCAGACAGCCGAGCCCCAGACCTTGTCGCGGGACAGAGAACCGAGCCTGTCTCTGGCGTGAGCCCAGCGCTGCCGACGGGGAAATACGAGCATTCGGAAAACACAAACACAAGGTGATGGAGAGGACGGGGCAGGGCAGGTGGGGCAGGTGCAGGTGGTGCTGGCGCGAGACCTCCGCTCTCTCTCTGAAGTGCAAGGTGCAGCCTGAGCTGATGGTGGGTGAGCGTGCACGTGTGCTTAGTGAGGAGCGTGGAGGCCGGAGACCCGCCTGCCCACGGAGATGAGGACCGTTTGAAGGTGTCGAATGAGGTTGCCGGCCACCAGTCAGAGCGATCCGGCAGAGCAGGGGTGCTGGCGATGGGGGGTAGGGGTGTTGAGCTGATGATGCCACCGGATGGCACGGGCCTCCCAGAAGGGGGAGTCGTTGCTACCTGTTTGCTTAGATAGCAGGTGGATGGGGGCTGGGGCCGGGGACACCCAGGGCATTGCAGGAGTGTAAGCCAAGGAGTGACACAGTAGCATTTAGTTTTAGAGATGTCTCTGGTCGCGATGCCAGGGAGAGACTGAATAGGTTGGGGGCAAGTGGCAGGACAGGAGGCAGACACACACCTGGGAGTGCTGAGCCCAGGGGGCAGCAGGAAGGACCTTGACTAAGGAAGCCATCCCGGAAGCGAAGGAGTGGGGCCCCCTCATGAGACTAGACAGCAAGAGAAAAGGAATCCTCAGGACCCATTATGAAAGAGGAGCCACCAAGTTTATTTCAGGCATTTTACGTTCTTCACTACGGGGAGAAAAGAAGCTATAAAAATTGTAGGCAGGTGCGCATCATGTCTTGGTAATTTCCAAAGGATTGCTTTTAATATGATAGGCATATAAAAGATTTTAAAAGCAACTGCTTTGCATAGACATTACCTGCTGCTCGTGGAGCCTTATGGCGCCAGGGGAGAGCTTCACCATTAACCACAGCTCCTCGGTAGCCGGGCGATGCTGGCAGGGAGCAGAGGGGGAAGGCGAGACCGAGATTCTGCGGCATCCAGAGTGGAGTTCTCAGGAGGTGAGACCCTGCAGCTCAGACCTTCTGCCCCCACGTTTAACGTACCTGCCCCAGGATCCATCATCCTGCAGAGTGAGCAGCGAGCATGGCACGGGGCTGGCCCTCAAGAGCCCTCCATCCACAGGGAGGAAAACACGCCAACATCAAAGACACAAACCCTCAGCATCAAAGCACATGGATTTGCTGGGCATCCATAGAGTGAGGTAGGGACATTTTCTTCTGCACCATCGCCTAAATCTTTTCAGTGGGGGTGAGATGGGGGTGAGATTGTTTTTGCTCTGAAGAAATTTCTGGAAAAGCCTGCAAGAAGCAGAATGTGGGAACCAAATGGCTGGGGTGTGAGCAGATACTCAGTTGACCACGTGTGAGCTATGGGGAAGGGGTTTGCCTGTTGTCTGGAGAGAGATGGGAGGCTGGAGCTGGAGGGGCAGAAGGCTCCATGCTCCCTAGGGCCACACTTCCTGGGCTCCTGAGCATCTGGGGTCATGTAAATTCTGGCCAGCTTGGCTGTTGAGTGGGTCTGTGGGGAAGCAGAAGCCTTAGCGTATAGCTGGGGGCACAGACCTCCCATCATGCACGTGAATGCTGAGCCAGCCAGAGATATGGGACTTGAAGTCTCCCCAGATCCCCAGTGGGCAAGATGGCCCTACTGACACCTGAGCTCCTCACACAACTTCCTGTGCAAGATGGGGCGATGACACACAATCCAAGCTATCTACAGATAAGTCAGTAGGACCAATTGGAGAGATCACTCATTATATTCTCCATTTACTGAAGTTCCATTTCATTTCTTTTTGAATTTTTTTGAACGTTTATTTATTTTTGAGAGAGAGAGAGAGAGAGAGAGACAGAGCATGAGCAGGGGAGGGGCAGAGAGAGAGAGGGAGACACAGAATCCGAAGCAGGCTCCAGGCTCCGAGTTATCAGCACAGAGCCTGACATGGGGCTTGAATTCATGAACTGTGAGATCATGACCTGAGCCAAAGTCAGACACTTAACTGACTGAGCCATCCAGGCACCCCATTCATTCTTTTTTGAATCTATTTGTTGCAGGTGAAACTTTTGAGCCTCACTCATGCCTCCAACTCCCTCTTTTCTCCTCTTTACCTTTGCTTTATTTTACATTCTGTGCATGATGGTCAAAATCTCTGAAATTCGTGTCGTGCTGAGCTGTGCTCCATCTGGGTGGCTTGTTCGTTTCTGTGGTTACGCAGGTTTCACTTAAGAGGCTGTGTTGGTTTGATCTCTATTGTGGAAATAAGGGGAAGGATACATTTGAGAACATGTGGGCACTTGGGTTTTCAGGTAGAGTCCTCTCTTCCACCGAATCCTCCTCTGGTAGCCTATAAGCCCTCCTGTGTCCTGGCACCTCGTGGGGGTAATTTCCAGTCCAGCTATCGATAACCAGAAGAGATGGGTTAACATTTCCCAGACTGACTGTAGATTTTCATTGCTTCTTATTTCATGTCAGTAATTGCTTTATATATTTTTAAGCTAGATTATTTTGTGCCTACAAGTTTGTAATTAAAAAAAAAATTTTTTTAATGTTTTATTTATTTTTGAGAGAGAGAGAGAAACAGAGTGCGAGCAGGGGAGGGACAGAGAGAGAGTGAGACACAGAATCTGAAGCAGGCTCCAGACTCTGAGCCATCAGCACAGAGCCCGACACAGGGCTCGAACCCACGAACCATGAGATCATGACCTGAGCTGAAGTCGGATGCTTTACCAACTGAGCCACCCAGGTGCCCCACAAGTTTGTAATTTTTATATCTCCTTGGTAAAACACTCACTGCTTTCATCCTTTTACTTCTCATCCAGGTGGGTAGGGTGAGTAGTCTAATTCTAGTGTGAAGATAAATGAAGTCATCCTCATGGGGGTGGACGAGCCCTGAGCACGCACTCACGTGCGTACCACTCCCTCTAGCTGCACAACCAGCAGGAAGAAGGAAGATAAGAATTATCTTGACAAGGGAGGACATCTTTCACACAGAAATTCATCTGCTGCTTTTAAGAAAAAGGAGGAAGGTCCTCCTGCCTCAGCAACAATGCCACCAGCCACGGCTTGCAGCTGGTACGAAACCACCACACTTTGAACTCCTGTTCTCCAGCGACCGTTTGTTCAAAACCACCCTCCTCAGTTTCCTCCTGAAGCCTGGTAAAAGCTGACCCTCTTTTTGTCTCTTTGGACTTGCCTGTGGTTTACCATAGCTTGCTTGTCCCCAGGTTCACTTCCTCTGCTATCCCCACAGAAACTCATTTTGCTGGCGCAGTAAGTGGCTAGTTTAGTGTTAAAGTTGGCGCTAGCTCCGCTAAGGAGATAAAGAAAGGGAGTCGTTATTACGCGTGTCCTTTGGTGGGCAGAGAGCACCAAGTTTTCAGGGCCAAGCCCCGCTGCTCTTGCCTCCAGCCCTGCTATTATCCTTCCTGGCAGAAAGCATAAGCCCCTGAGGGTTCACCCACCCACACAGCCACACCTGTGAGCCGTGTGTTTACAAACAGCCTGTCTCCTGGAAATAAATCTTTGCACTTTTCCCAGGAAATATAGTCTATAAATCACTGTGACATTTGAGATGAGGATGGCCGGCCCCCGTGCCTCTGCTTGTCTTGAAAGGCCCCCCACGCTCGCCACAGAGCTTGGGCGGCAGCCAGCCCGGCCCATGCTGGGTGAGGCAGGGACAGTCAGTTAGAGATGAAATTCGTGGCATCTTCAAATGTCAGCTTTGTCACTACAGAAATGACCTTGCGTTGCGGTGGGGGGAAGGACGACTTTGGGAACCGTTAAATAGGTGAGTCGCTCCTATTTCGGGTTCATCCGGGCCTCAGAGGGCCACCCGTGTCACAGATCGCGTTCGCTTTTTTATGCCGTGGTGGTTAATTTCGTGTGTCGACTTGGCTGGGCTGGGGAGCCCCGTAGTTTGGTCTAGATGTTGTTGTGGAGAGATTTTTTTAGATGTGATTTACATACAGACTTTGGAGTAAAGGAGATTACACTCCATAGTGTGTGCATGGACCTCATCCAATCAGTTGAAAGCCTTAAGGGGGAAAAACAAACCAACAACCAGCAACAACTGAGGTCCTCTGAAGGGAATTCTGTTTCCAGATGGCCTTTGGACTCAAGACCCCAGCATCACCTCCTACTAGAACTTTCAGCCTGCTGGCCAGCGCCGCGGACTTCAGACTTGCCAGCCCCCACAGTCGCACGAACCAGTTTTTAAAAATGAATCTCTCTTTCTGTTTCTCTGTATATAGATACATCCTATTGGTTCCATTTCTCTGGAGAAAACTGACTAATATGGATGCACAGGGAATGGTGCACAGCATCTCGAATGCACGCATTTCCCCACCAGTAGTAGGTTCGGGTTAACACACAGCTAACCCATATCCATGAACACGAACAAAAAAATATGCTGGGGCCAATTTCAAATTTTTGCCACGAGAGAGCTCGAAGGAATGACGTTTTACGCAACTCGCTCAAGGCTCTAGGGCGCCAGACCAGGAAGGGAAAATAAACTACCATGAAGCAATCCTTCCTGACCCCGTGCCTCTGATGTCCTTCAAGACTAGTATAGTACCTCGATGGCTTAGCCGACTCTCGCTGGATGGAGGCACCCCTACCCTCAGCTCCCGCTGGATGGCCTTTAGCGTGAAGGATTTACCACACCGTGTGTTTACTTGCTAAATGGCCTTTTCTCTAACGGAAGTGTGAGGACCCAGTGCCTCTCACACAGTAGGTGCTCAATTCAATTTCCACTGAAAGGGATGCAAACAAGCGAATTATTTCTGAGAATTAACTATGCGAGAGGCAGCACTGGCTCAAGTTCAGGGAGTCAAAGTGCTTCGGACTCTGAGTTCAGAGACCAACCAGGTTCAAATCCCAGCTCATGGAACCTCTGTGTGTCCTCTGGTTTCCACATGTGGAACAAGGGTAACATCATCTACCACGCCGGATGGGGTTCGGGATTCAACTGGATAATGACACAAAGCATGTTAAGCAGAGCCTGGTGCGTTACCAGTGTTCAGGGTGATGGGCTGTCGGTATCACTGTTGGATCCTGGAACACGCGGCTTGCAGGCTGTTTAAAGCACCTTCCCCACCTTAGAGGTTTTTCATGATAAGTACAGAGACCGTTCTGTCATGTGCTTGGTTAACATTTACATTCATATCATAAAACGTCCTTTGTCTCTCTCCTGCCTGTTGTGGTGCCAGGTTCAGGCTGTCGCATGTTAAGCGCTCAGAGGGGGCTTATGAATGGATGTGTGAACGGGCGGACGAAGGGTCAGCAGATTGTATGGCAACGCTTCTTCTCCATCATAGGTGTAGGTGCCGGCTGCCCTGTCCTTTTGCAGATCTTAGGCGAAACTCAATTTGCAGAGGGCTCAGGAGTCAGCATCCAAATCAGAGCCGTGTCTGGACACCATGCCGGGCAAGCTTGAGTGCGGTCTGGAAGGGGAGCAGTGACTCTGGGCGGCATGCTTCTCTGTCCTGCAGGCAGCTTGCTCCAGGGAAAGGCACAGCAGCCAGGGAGCGTGGGCGTGCCCAGGGCACGGGCTCCCCCGTGCCCAAGTCTAAGGATGGCTCTGCTACGCAAAAAGTGTGGGGAGGGTTTTAGCCGCTCAGCGTTTGTGTCCCCCTCCACGTTCATATGTTGAAGCCCCAACCCCCAGTGTGACAGCATTTGGAGATGGGCGCTTGGAAGGTAATTTGGTTTCGATGAGGTCATGAGTGTAGGACCTCCACCACCCACCCCCAAGAGGGGAATGGTGCCCTTATTTAGGGCTCAAGAGACCAGCACTCTCTCTGTTCCACGTGAGGGCACAGAGAGAAGACAGGAATGGAAGTGGTCCTCACCAGACACCAGCCCTGCTGGCATCCTGTTCTTGGATTCCCAGCCTCTGGATCGGGGAGGAATAAATTCCTCTTGTTAAGCCCCCCACTGTACCGTATCTTGTGATAGCAGCCTGAATGCCCTACAATAGGTCTCTAGGGGAAAGAAAAGAGAGAGTCCAGATAAAGTGGGGGAAAGGAAGAAGAAAAGGCAGATCTCCAGAAAGGCACAGCCATCTTTTGGAACACCAGCTGATAGTATCGGACGAGGCAGCCTTGCAGCTGTGACGCTACAAAGGATGTGGAAAGAGCACTCTTCCCTTCCATTAATCCTGGAAAATTATCTCCCTTAAACATTGTCGGCAACAAGAGATGGTCTTGAATTCATGCAAAGTTAGGATGATGAAAAAAAAAGAGAGAGAGAGAAGAATTAGCATAATAATATCCTTACAGACAATAAGACCTAACAGAAAGACATGGCCACAAAAGAACTTTAAAGCTTTAAATAAACATTTCAAAACAATCTGAATTTTTTAATACAAACAACAAAATTAGGGAAAGAGTGGAATACCATGGCACTAAAATGGTACATAAGTCAGATGATTGAAGGGAGGGAAAACAGAGGCTCGTAGAACTCAGTAAATAATTAAAAACAGAAGAAAACATTATTGTAGTAAACAAGGTGAAATTAGAAGGCAGACCAGAGTACATATCTATCACAGATAATGTCATAAGAAAAACGTAAGGGAGGGACCATACTGAAAAGAGAATTAGGAAAGACACTGATAAAAATGTAAAAGTACTAAATATGAAAGACTGGAAATGAAGAGTCAACAGATATGTAACTGGAGATGTTGAGGCAGAAGGAATCCTAAACCCAATATTTAAAAAACACTTTTTAAACTAAGAGAAAACTTCAAGTTGAGAGTTAACAAAGGACACACGCTGCCTGTGAAAAAGTCTACCCAGAACGGTCAACACAAAACATGCTGGCAAAACTATTGATCTTTAGATTAAAAGACAATTATTTGGATATTCGTGCAGAAAAATCAGGACTCACAAAGGGAAGAAAATCAGACGGACATCAGACGTTTTGAAAACAAGTGTTTATACTGGAGGAAAATGGAGAAGTATCTCCAGATGGGAGCTACTGGAGGAAAGACAGAAGCCAACCAGCCAGTTGGCTGACTCTCACATACAAGTATATATATGTAAAAGTTTGGAAAATATGGCTGCCGCGGACCCTCTGGAAGCATCTAGTTGAGAAGCAGTGTCACACAACAGGGATGCTGTGTGTGAGGGAGGCAGTAGTGGTGACTCAGCAGGTGCACCTGCAGGGGTCCCACTGAGCCCCGACGAAGGGGAGGAAAAGGAGGTGGGCGTCGGCCATATGCTCTGACGACGTAGAATCTGGGCACCTTGGCAAGATTGGGGGAGTGGAATAGTCAAAAGCAGAAGCTGGCTGATTACTGTATAGGTGTGCACTGAGGGAGAAAAAATTCATCACTTCAAATGAGTTGCTTTGGCGTAAGAAGGATAGAAGGATAGTGGGGTCTTGGTCGATGCATCTAAGAAAATAGATGGCACGGAAATCCACAGGTATTAGTGCAAAACCATCCGTTGGAACAAAAATGCAACTGGAGACCTAAAGATATTCTCAAGAAAGAATAAACAAACAAATAAAAAGAGGAAATTGACCATAGTACACGGTGGGTGAGTATATGTGTCTGTATATATGTCACATATCTGATGTATCAAAGTCACGTACATGTGTGTGTATGTCATATGACTATGGCAAAATGAAGACATTGATTATAACGACAAATACTGCATAGAAATGGGTTAAGCTCATTATTTTATTTCAAAAAAAAAAAAAAGAAACCATTTTTAGATCGGCTAACAACATGTAATCCAGTACTTTGCTCTATATGTGAGACCTGCTTAAAATAAAGACATTTGAGAAGATTAAAATGAAAGTACAAATAAAGATATCGCAGGGGGAATAACGCAAATAGAACACAGGTCTAACAGCCGCGTTATCTAACAAGATCATAAAGCCTTGGAAGCCATTCAGAAGGAGGCTTTTTTGTGATGCCGAGGCTACAATTCACGAGGAAGGTATCACACTTATTAACAAATATGTACCTGGTAACACAGAAACAACTTTCAAAGAGTGGGAAATCACAGAAGATACAAGGGGAAATCGACAGAAATTCACTTACAACAGAAAAATCCACAATGTCACTCCATCCATTGGATGTCAAGAGGATGTTCTTAGTAAGGAGATACAAGACTTGTGGGACGTGACCAACGGGACACTGTACAGACCTACACTGAACTCTGAACTCTGGTAATGGCCGGTATGTCTTCTTAAAAGTATGCGAAACATCCCCCACATTGACCACATCTTTTGCTTTAAAGACAATCTCATTAAGTTCCAAAGCATAGAAATAATACACCCATCATTCTCTTTTTACAAGTAACCAAACTAGAAGTTAATTATAGCATTAACCAAACAAAAAGTCCTCCCTACCAACACCCCATTAAAGAGCACTTGGAAGAAGAATATAGAATATAGAATAAAATTAGAATAAAATATAGAAAAAAAGTACAGAATTTCATAAAAATAATAATAATGAACATTGGGGCGCCTGGATGGCTCAGTCGGTTAAGCGTCTGACTGCAGCTCACGTCAAGATCTTGTGAGTTCAAACCCTGCGTTGGGCTCTGTGCTGACAGCTCAGAGCCTGGAGCCTGCTTCGGATTCTGTGTGTGTGTCTCCCTCTGCTCCTCCCCTGCTTGTGCTCTGTCTCTCCCTCAAACATAAATAAACATTAAAAAATTTTTTTTTTAAATAATGAAAACAAAAAATATAAGAACCTCCAGAATATGGTCAAGCAGGAATAAAATGACCCCAGCCTTAAATAAAAAGGAATATCAATAAAGATGAAAATAGAAACATAAATAAATATCCAACAGAAAAAGCTAAAACAGGAGCAACAAGGTTAAGCCAAAGAAAGTGGAAAAAAGAAGTAACAAAAGTACAAAAGAGTTAAAACAAATGTAGTAGAACCGGTGAGTGCAGCCCAAATCTGGTGCTTAGCTGAATTATGAGGGGATCAAATAAAATAGTGCTGGGTTGGGGAGGGGTGAGAGGGAGGAAGCCCACAGAGACAAAATTAGAAATAACAAAGGGTAAATAGCCATCGAATCCAGAAGAACTTATTCTTTTATTTTTTATTATTTTTTTTTCAACGTTTATTTATTTTCGCGACAGAGAGAGACAGAGCATGAACGGGGGAGGGGCAGAGAGAGAAGGAGACACAGAATCGGAAACAGGCTCCAGGCTCTGAGCCATCAGCCCAGAGCCCGACGCGGGGCTCGAACTCACGCGAGATCACGCGAGATCACGCGAGATCGTGACCCGGCTGAAGTCGGACGCTTAACCGACGGCGCCACCCAGGCGCCCCGAACTTATTCTTTTAAATGATAAGATTACTTTGTAAATCGTATGCAAAGAAAGTTAAATGCCCACATGAAATAATTTCCTAACAACATGCGATGTACCAAAATCGACCCCTTTAAAGAGAAAGAATCTAAATAGGGCAGATACCACCGTAGAAATAGAGGGGGGTAGTTAAAGGGCACTAACCCCCTCCAAACACCATCTCTCCAGGGACAGCAGACTGAGTTTTAGTGAGAGCAATTAATAGCAATGCTACTTAAACCAGGGCCACAGCACAGGGGAGTATGGAGAACTTCCAAATACCTTCTATGAGGCCAGTAAACCCCCCATCACCTGACAGGAATTTTATTAAAAACCCAAAGTACTGGGGCACCTGGGTGGCTCAGTCGGTTGGGCGTCCGATTCTCGATACTGGCTCAGGTCATGATCCCAGGGTCATGGGATTGAGCCCTTGGTCAGGCTTGATGCTGAGTATGCAGACTGCTTAAGATTCTCTCTCTCTCCCCCCACCCTCCCCTGCTCATGCTCCCTCTCTCTCTAAAATAAAACAAACAAACAAACAAACAAACAAAACCAAAGTTCTGACCATCTTCCTTATGACCGCAGATGAACAAAAAGGTGAAGCAGGATTGAACGGAAGTGTGCAGGAAGTGGTCGACGTTACAAACTGTGGGAATATAATCCATCAAGTAAGTAGAACCAAACAAAAGTATCATCTGACCATTCCAAAACCAGGAGATGCTCTTTATGAAGTCGACCCTGCCTGGGTTAAAAACACTTGATAAATCGGCATTTGAAGTATCGAATAGTTAGCACAGCCCTCAATGGACACACAGATAGATGAGAAGAAAATGGTGGTGCCCGCGTCTCTCCGACCCCTTAGAACTGCACTGAAAGTATTAGACAGGGCGGACAAATCGGAGGCCCAGGACCTGGAAAAGAACAGGAAAATATAAAACCAGTTCTGTTTGCGCTTGATAAAATCTTGAAAACATCTCCATTTCAAGGAAGAACTATTACAAAAAAGAAAAGGAGAACTCTCTAAAGCAGGATTTTATAAAATCAGCAAGGACTTGTGCTTCGGGCAAGATGGATTAATTGTTCCTCTTCCTCCAACCAAGTACAGCTGAAGACCCTAGACATTCTCCATGAAGAAAAACCATGAGAAGTCTCTAGGAGGAGAAGAGTAGACCGGTTGGCTTTGGGACCAGGGAGAAACATGACAGCAAGCTCCCTGGCTAGTTTACTTTTTGCCTCCTATGTCCTAGACATGGGGGTGGGCAACAGGCAAGCTGGAAATGTCACTGGGTGCAAAAAACCCAGAAATAACCCCAAGCGCCTGTTCACTCTAACCACAGGTGGAGGAAAGGGGCGGGGGTGCAGGAGAGAACTTTTAGACAATATCGCTCTACCGCAGAAAGATCTGTGGTCTCAGCTCCACTCGCACCAACAAAGGCCATTCCCACTCCGGCGGGGAGGAGATGCGCTCTGCTCTGGCTGGGCTGGCGCCCCGTCCTGCCTTCCAGAGCGGGGTGACAAAGACAACAGTGTGGGCACCACAGGCACGCCTGCTCGGCAGCAAACACGGGCCTACGTGAGACACCGTCATAGGATAAAACAGACGTGTCTGGGTCCCCACAGAGCACCACTCATCAGACCAGGACTTGGGAAGAGCTCATGCCCAACGTGAAGACCGAGGTATCAGTCTGACAAAGACTCCAGAGAAGCTGGCAACAGCTCTTCTGTGAGCGGTCCTGAGCACACTTAGAAGCAGAAGTAGGAAGCAGAGCAATCGAAAGTCGGGCACAGAAATATGCCCGCAAAGAAAGACAAATCAGAACTGAGAACTGAACGATACCACTGAGGCAGGAAGCCCGGTGCCTGGGACCATTCCAACATCACAACGGAGAACAACCTGGAGGGAGGCCGGGGAGCTGGAAGATGGAGCGGGAACAGCCCTGACAGAGCAGAAAGAAAGCCGCAAAAGAGATCCAGGCAAAACCTCGGGGGCCCGTGGGATTACGACAAATGTCTAAACTTTGTGTCACTTTGTTCCCAAAGGAGAGGAGAAAGAGGGAGGGGCTGACGACTACCCAGACTGGCGAGGTACATAAATCTACAGACTCAGGAAGACGAAACAAACTCACGGGGAATAAACCTGAAGAAACCCATGCCACGGTACATCCTAATTAAACTTCCGGAAGGTAAAAGCAAAAAAGAAAAAGAAAAAAAATTGAAAGCAGTCAGAGAGAGGAATGACGCCTTACCTGAAGGGCAAAAAAAAAATTTGAATGACAGTGAATTTCTCATCAGAAACCTTGCAAGCCAGAAGAAAATAACACAATATGGTTCAGGTACTCAAAGAAAATCCCCAAATCCTTTCCATACTCGGTGAAAAGATCCCTCAAGAACGAAGGGAAGTCTGGACATCTTCAAGTGAAGGGAAACTTAAAAGAATCTGTCACCAGCAGACCTGCCTTGAAAGAAGAAGGGGTAAAGGAAGTTCCCAATATAGAAAAGGAAGGATGGCAGAAGGAGCCTTAAAACATCAAGAAGGAAGGAAGAACACAGTTAAAAATATAGACAAATGCAGTCGGCTTTCCTTCTCTTCTTGAATCTTACAAATTATACTTGATGGCCGAAGCAAACGTTATAACACTGTCTGATGTGGCTCTGAATATATGCGGAGGAAATATTTAAGGCAATTTTATCACAGATTGTGGAGGTAAAAGATTGTAAAGAGAAGTGAGGTTTCCATACTCGAAGTCAGTTAGCAAATGTGGACACCAGGAGATTGTGGTAAGTTACCTATGTACAGTACAGTACGAGAGCGACCACCAAAAGTGCTATATAAACAGATACACTTAAAAACACTATGCCTGGGTGGCTCAGTCGGTCAAGTGTCCGACTTCGGCTCAAGTCATGACCTCCCGGTTCGTGGGTTCGAGCCCCGCATGGGACTCTGTGCCGACAGCTCGGAGCCTGGAGAGAACAAATAGAAAACCGGAATTAAAATGGCAGACGTAAAAGCCCTAACATATCAGTCGTCACATGAATACACCGGTCAAGATACAGATGGTGGTAGGGTGGGTTCAAAAGAATGGCCCAGAAACTCACCTCAAATACGACCACACTGGCATGTCCAAAGTAAAAGGCTGCAGAAAGCTCTGCCATGTAAACATTAATCACAGAGAAGCAGGAGTGGTGAAATTAATATCAGATGAAGTAGGCTTTGAAGCAAAGAAAACTACCAGAGAGGGACGGGGACGTTACCTAATGTTATTAGGGTCAATCCACTAAGGAGACACAGAACCCCTAAATTTGCGTGTGCCAAACAACAGAGCTGCAAAGTAGGGGAAACAGCGCCCCATAGAACTACAAAGGGAAACGGGAAAACCCACGGTTGAGACTGGACACCTCTGGACCACGGTCTTGAAAATTGATGGAACAGGGGCGCCTGGGTGGCGCAGTCGGTTGAGCGTCCGACTTCAGCCAGGTCACGGTCTCGCGGTCCGTGAGTTCGAGCCCCGCGTCGGGCTCTGGGCTGATGGCTCGGAGCCTGGAGCCTGCTTCCGATTCTGTGTCTCCCTCTCTCTCTGCCCCTCCCCCGTTCATGCTCTGTCTCTCTCTGTCCCCAAAAAATAAATAAATGTTGAAAAAAAAATTAAAAAAAAAATAAATAAAAAAAAGAAAATTGATGGAACAATACACGGAAAACCAGCAAGGTAGAAAAAAACCCAGCAATACCATCAACCAACGGGACCCAACCGACACTTACAGAGTGCTCCATCTAGCAACAGCAGAGCACATGTTCAAGTGCCCACAGGAATCTATCAAGATGGACAGAAGGCATCACATCCTTGGCCATGAAGCTAATCCTCACAGATGCTAGAAGAATGGAAGGAGTGCGGTGCGCTCCTGAGCCCAACGGAGCCAAACTAGAAACGAATCACAGAACAGACACAGGATATTTTCCAGACGCTTGGAACGGAAGCAACACACTCCTGAATAGCCCATGGGTCAAGAGAAGAAACCTTGAGGGAAATTAAAACAACAACAACAACAACAACAACTTTGAACTCAATGCAACTGCTAATATAATCTGGGCACAGCCCAAAAAGTGAAGGGAGGGAAATGACAATACTAATGTACCTGCTAGAAAGGAAGAGAGTCTCGGGTAACTGGTCTAAGCTTCCACCTCGAGAGCCTAAATCGGAAAGGGCGAGGTGAACCCCCGGAAAGCAGAAAGAGGAAGTGATGAAGCTGGGAGCAGAAATTAAAAAAAAAAAAAAAAGAATGTAGAGAAGATGTCACTTTTACCCAAATTAATATACGGGTTGAATGCAATGCCCATTGGCCTCAGGAAAGAATTCTTTGGTGCAGATAGACAGGATTATTATAAAATGTATATGGAAAGGCAAAAACACTAAAATGGCCTAAATCAGTCTAACTGATATCTTTTTATTTTTAGTTCTGATAAATGATGTACAGCCTAAAATTCGCCGCCTTAACACTTTTCAAGTGTATATAGCACGGTGGCGTTAAGTACATTCGCGTTGTTGTACTTCTGTCTCCAGAAATCTTCCCATATTGCAGAACTGAAGGTCTGTCCCCATGAAACACAACCTCCCAGTCCCCCCACGCCTGTCCCTGGAGCCCACCAGCTGCTTTCTGTCTGTGAATTTGGCCCCTCCAGGGACCTCGTACAAGTACGATCACATAGCTCTTGTCTCCTTGGCGGGCTCCACTTCTCATCATGTCCTACGTCAGGCAAAAGACATGAATGAATAATTCAATTGAAACAGGGCTTAGCCCCGTGAAAAGGCGCCCAGTCCCACCTGTAAAGAGAGATGCAGATCAGAGCGACACTGAGATACTGTCGCTCATCCACCAGGAGGAAGACCCTACAGCACGACAACATACAGAAACGGAGACACTACAGAAGAACAGGGGCAGTGGCGCACTGTGGCCGAGAATGTTTGCACCCCCGATGAGAGACATAAGGCAGTGTCCCACAGAGTTGTATATATACCGTTCCCACTGCTGGGAATCTACCCCAAGGATCCAGTGGCAGACATATGGAAAGACGGTGACACTAGCCAGTGCATTTGCTGTGGGGTTGATGGGTGAGGTTCTGGCTCCTCCCTCCCAGAGCTGCAGCCACGCCCATGCCCCTGCCCCGTGTGTGCACGTGCTCTTTGCAGTTAAGTTTTCAAAAGTAAACTATTTTGTCTTTTTTTTTTTTTTCAAGGAGATACTTCCCAACTGCATAAATGTTGGGTCCCACAAAACCTGGATCGTCTCTGTGCCCCAGGTAGTTCACTAGAACACTGTTGGAAACGGGACTGGACTGAAACAACCCCGAGTGAGGATGGGTAGGAAACATAGACCCTGGGATGGCACAGGCTTATCTCTGCCCACCGTAGGGTCAGGCCAGGTATGTCATCACAACGGAAGAGAGCAAGGTGGGAAAAGTGTATGACGTTGGCTGTATTTCCAATAAAGCAGAGGACATGTGCATTCACATTTGTCTAAATATGTTACATGTAAGCACATATATGCGTGTATTATATATGTATACGTGTATGTTAAAAATAATAGAATGTAAACCACAAGCTAAAACAAATAAACATATAAATACACAAAGTTACCTATGGTGCAAGGGAAGGAACATGGTAGAGTAGAAGACAAACGTCTTTGGATATAGATTTGACTTTGAAACCACACACATATATTACATAATTTAAAACAAAAATAAATATAAAAGGCAATCTTTATGGGGCTCCTGGGTGGCTCAGTTGGCTGAGTGTCCCAACTCTTGATTTCAGTTCAGGTCATGATTTCACGGTTCACGGGACTGAGCTCTGTAATAGCACAGAGATGGCTTGGGATTCTCTCTCTCCCTCTCTCTCTCTGCCCCACCCCTCCCTCCAAATAAATGAACATTAAAAAAAAAAAGTGTGTGTGTGTGTGTGTGTGTGTGTGTGTGTGTGTGTAAAGGTCAATCTCTAGATCCAAAAGCAAAATGAAACACAAGAACTTAATTGTATACCAAGTGGCGACCGAGTCCCACAGAGAGCTATTCCTTCAAGTGACTTTAGGGAAAGCGATTTGGCCGTGCATTCCCGGGGCACGTGTCAGAAGGACAAATAGAATGCCCTACTTGATGTCTCAAGCTGTTTTCAGACATCAAATTGCTGGTGGTGTTGACTCAGTTGCTGAGGCAGCTGTGTGTATGTGTGTGTGTTGAGGGGTAAAGTGAGCTGGTTGCGATGTTGGTCGTGGGAAGGGGATATTGGGTGGATGTAACAAAAGGGAAAGACATCTTCCTTGAAAGGTGTGGAAACGAACGACAATTCAGCAGCAGTGAGTGCCCCGTGTCCAGACTGCGAGCAAGCAGGGCTTCCAGGTGGAATGGTTAGTTCTGGGTGTGCAGCAGGAAATGCAAGAGAAGAGCCCCGAATACCTTGTGCCAGAAAGCCAGGAGGGGCCCCAGCGACTGGGCTGGCGTCCTTGGCGCTCAGACAGGCCACCAGCTGTGTGGACGGCTTCTCCCACACAGCGTGCTGTGAAGGCTCGCCCGTGGTGTAGCACGTGCTAGAAGTCCATCCTTTCTTCCGGCTGAACCCTGTTCCATTCTGTGCGTGGTCCACATTCCACGGGCGGACCTTCGAGCGGTCGCCATCTCTCAGCCGGCATGGCAGGATAGATACGCTGTGAGCTCTCTTGCATGCATTTTGTTTGCAATGGTGACAGGCTCTGGGACTACATAGTGGGGCGGGGGGCAGGGCTGCAAAACCTGGGTGGTGTCCTTAATGCCCCAAACCACATGGTGTAAAATGGCTGTAGGAGTCAACTTTATGTCACGCTGGTTTTGCCACAATTTTAGAAAGTCTTGAAGAAAGAAAAAGAAACGCAAAAGAAAACCCACAAGGGACTCAGAGGCGATGAAGAAGTTCTCCAAGCCAGAGATGGGGCATTTTAGCATCATTAAGTTCACGACTACAGTGAACACCAAACACTGGACAGGTTTTGAGCCTTGAGTTTGTACTAAAAACCTGGTCACTGCTGGAGTATGAAGATATGATACACACACACACACACACACACACACACATACACATATACATGCAATGGAATACTACTCAGCAATGAAAAAGAATGAAATCTTGCCATTTGCAACAACGTGTATTGTGCTAAGCGAAATAAGTTGGCCAGAGAAAGACAAATATCATATGACTTCACTCACACACGTGGAATTTGAGAAACTCAACAGATGAACATAGGAGAAGGGAAGGAAAAATAAGATGAAAACAGAGAGGGAAGCAAACTCTAAGAGACTCTTAAACACGGAGAACAAACAGGGTTGATGGGGGTGGAGGGATGGGGGGATGGGCTAAATGGGTGATGGACACAAAGGAGGGCACTTGTTGGGATGAGCACTGGGTGTTATATAAGGTGATGGGTCACCGGGTTCGCCTCCTGAAACAATTACTACACTATCTGTTAACTAACTCAAATTTAAATTAAAAAAATAATTTTAGAAAACTGATAAAGGGAAAGAAATGAGCATCTATCCCGCTCTGCATGTAAGAGCTTTACTCCTGGGTAAAGAGATAATGGGAACAGGCAGCTTCTTTTTGTACGCATATTGTATCGAAGCTGCTCAGTCAAGAATCGACGCTGGGCTTCGAATGCCGAAGCTTCGACCCTCCGTGTGTCAGTGGACCTACCGTGAGCACCGACGACGGCCAACGTCAACACTCGAGACCCCAGCAGGCGTGGGGCGTCCCTGATGGAATCCTGGCCCAGCGGGGGAATCCTCCGGCTGACAATGAAAATGGGACCCAATCGTGCTTCACAATCTAACTCCTGACTTACGGGAGCCGTGGGGCCAGTGAAACCTGTTTATCATCAGAACCTAGACTCCGGCGAAGGGGGGCTTTGCACGTGCCCCCCCCCACACACACGTGTGCACGCACGTGGGCTTTCAGAGATGTATCTATCAGTTTCCACGTATGGATTTTACTTGGATTCAGATCCAAACTAACAAAATTAGGAATTTAGAGAGTTGGCAAAATGTAAGCGTATGATTGGATATTGGATGTCTATTGTCAATATGCTTTAGATAAAGAACTTTCTTTTAGAGATGCATACTAAAATATTTACGGATAAAAGATACACACCACATTTATTACAGGTTTGCTTTGGGAAAGACTGGAGAGAAAGGGAAAGGAAACCAAGTAAAGGAGAGGGCAAGGTGAGGGGCCCTGTATTGCCCGGTGGGGAGGCCCAGCCCACCCCGGCCCCTGCCCACCCCACCATTTGCTCCCAAGGTCCCAGGGCTCTCCCAGCCGTCCCGGCCTCCTTTCTGGAAGCCTCAACCTCGCTCTGCAAGGAAATGTGGTCGCGTGTGGAAGGGAAGGAGATCCACATTCTGTCCGCCCCGAAAGTGGCTTGCCAGCGTAGCAGAGGGGCTCAGCATTGCATTAGATCTGGGGGTGCAGACACACTTGCGGGGGGGTTACAACTCCTATCAGCAGGCATCTGTGGGGGGCGGGCAGACAGACTCTAGGAGCCACTCTTCTCCACACTGAGCTTGCTGTGTGATACTGGGCAGCATATGAGACCTCTCTGAGCTTCAGCTTCCGCACCTGACTGTGGAGATGACGAGAGCCCTGGGACGACTGAGTGGCAGGGAGCAGTAAACTAGGCCATGCTGGCCAGTTCTCTGCGGCACACGGTGCAGTCGATGCCTGTTGGGTAACAGCCTTTCTTATGACAAGGTTGCTTCCCGGTCTGCAAACACCTGGTAATTGCTTTTGTATGAGACTTTGCCTCACCAGACTGTCATTTTTGCTTTTTGGTGGTGATACAGGTTTTCACGTTTTTACATCTTTCTACAACTTTGAATAGGAAATTGGAAAGACATATTGGTCATTTCGGGCAGGAGCCCACAGATGTCCAGCATGGAGCAGGGAGGCTGTGGCAGAGGCAGAGGGGCAGGAGAGTGAGACGGGTGGCTGGGGAGTGGGGGAGTGGCTCCCTGAAGCCCAGGGAAGCCCATGCCAGCAGGAGAACCACCTGCACAAACTGGCCACCCAGAGGCCAGGCTGTCAAATACCTGAGAGGAACCTAGGATTTGAAATTCGCAGGCCAGGGAACCTTGTGATGGTGAGTTCATGCAGTGATGGGGTGGGGAGCTGGTGTGAGCTTTGGAGAAACGTGCCAAGACGGTGGAGGTGAATCAGGAAGGGTAGGAGACTGGAGGGGCCCAGGAGACAAGACTGAGAGCAGGCTGGCTTGCCTACTGATGGATGCCTGTACATACATCTCAGTCTTATTTATCTGTCCTGTCTATGCCTATCTCTCTCTCTTTCTCTCTCTCCATCCTATCTATCTATCTATCTATCTATCTATCTATCTATCTATCATCTACCCATCCATCCATCCACCCATTCTATCTATCTATCTATCTATCTATCTATCTATCTATCTATCATCCATTCATCCATCCTATCTATCTATCTATCATCTATCTATCCTATCTATCATCTATCTATCATCCATCCATCCATCCATCCATCCATCCATCCACCCTATCTATCTATCTATCTATCTATCATCCATTCATCCATCCTATCTATCTATCTATCATCTATCTATCTATCTATCTATCTATCATCTATCTATCTATCTAAATGTGAGAATGGCTTGAGTCCAAGAAAGCCCAGAGAGGTTTAAAGAGAAGGTGTGCCTCCTTCTAGCCAGGGGGCATTGGCTTGGGAATGCAAGGTGTCAGTGCTCAATGGAAAACCCTGGTGAGTGTGTGCATCCACCACTGTCCCCCTTCAGAGACGTCCCTCTTCATATGCATGCACCTGCTGCTAACAGGGATGGCTGTGGTGCCTGCATCAGGGAAGAGCCCCGGAGGAGGCCTGTGGAGACCATGACCCTCAGCCGGAGTGACAAGTGTAAACCTGGGCCTCACATATGGGTGGAAGGCAGCTGTGACACAAAGCCCATCCGTCGTGGCCTGTGAATGGTTGAACAGCTGGAGTGGAGAGTAATTAAAGGCTATGTCTCCTTCACTGTGCAGGCAGAGGGGCGGGCTTGTGCGTCAGGTTGGAGGGCATGGCTGGGCGGTGCTGCTCTCTGCATGTGGCTGCTTCCCCTTGGTCACATTTTGAGTGCAGCTGCTGCCTGGGCTGGCAGGAGGGGTCTTGGGGCCAGTCTGCGTAAGCCCGAGGGAACTCTACATATCTTGAGTTGGGAGCATCTTGAGATCTCTCGGTGCAGCCCTGATTGCTTCAGAGCAATAAATAGTAAGTCGATATCAGATGCTAGAACGAGCTGGTGCCGGCCAGGCCTGGAGCCCAGAGCTTGGGTAGGTGCTCCCTGTTTCCCTCCCACCATGGGCCTCCCTCCGTGTCCTCAGCTAATGTGTGTGCACCCCCTTCCATGCTAGGGACTGACATTTTGGAAATGGATTGTTATTTCTTGCCCTCTGCCATTATATTCTCACATTACAGCATCTTAAATTCCTTAGACTCTGATGAGGTACGCTCTTTGCAAATGCTTTCATAACTTTGTGGATGGGGTCTACCCTGAGGGGGGTCAAAGAAAGCAAGAGTTCACATCCTCACCCTGCCACTTGTTTGCCAAGAGGCTCTGGGTGCATCGGAAAACTGTCTGCATCCCAGAATCTTCCTCTTCAGGCGGTGGCTGCTCCTGGTAATGTTTTCTGTATCCTGGCTGTGAGCTAAGTGTGCTTTCTAGCATCTTCCATGAATTATCTTGCAGTCATGCAGTCTCTACAACCACCCTGTGAGGCAGAATTGCACACCATAGCTGCCTCACAGTGCGGGTGTGGGGCCCAGAAGCACTGTCATTGCCATCATCTGTCACCATCACTGTCATATTGTCATCACCATTGTCATTGTCGTCACCATCATCATCATCATGTCATCATCTGTCATCATCATTAGCATTGTCATCATCTGTCACCATCACTGTCATATTGTCATCACCATTGTCATTTCGTCGTCATCATCATCATGTCATCATCTGTCATCATCATCATCATCATCATTGTCATCATCACTGTCACCATCGTCATCGCCGTCATCTCTTCCATCCGGGCTGCATTGCTGGATTCCAGTCCAGCTCCCGCACTAAGCCTGCACTCTTAGAATTCAGGGCTGTGGCGTGGTTGCTCGTGACAGTGTGCACGTAATGCTGACACTGATGGATATTTGTAAACGTTTGCTCTCTGGCTCCCTAAATGCATTGTGGTTAAGATGAGATCAACTCTGCACCCAAGGTTGCTGAGCAAAGTGCCTGATATAAAGCATCCAGAAAGAGCTGGTTTGATGTATGCATGCAGAATCCTCTATGTGCAATTCTGGGTGAGTGAGAAGCCTCCCTACAACTCCCTGGGGCTCCTCTTCCGGCACAGTCCTGCTCTGCACACAGAGCAGCCAATTGTGGAGCAAGGGGGTGCAGGACTGACAGGTTCCGTCCATCACCCACCCTGCTGGGTCCTCTCTGGGACTCCCCGTCTCTCCAGTCTCTCCAAGGGAGATGGCTACGCAGAAGAGTGGTCTGACTGCAGACTGTCCAACACGGTGGCATCCAGAGCCTGTGATGGTGGTGCATGCACCACCCTCTCCAGGCAGGGCAGCAGCAGGCTCAGAGAGGGGCATGGTGGAGGGTGCTGGAAGCTTCTCACACAGAACCTGTGAGCTCCACCAGCACAGAGAGGCCCAGCGTGCAGGCCACACAGGCTCTGCCTTTGACAGACAGCTGCCAGACCACAAGTGATGTCTGAGAGGGGCTGCCCAGGGATTTCTCCCTCTGTCAGGCAAGGAGCTTTCGGGGAGTAGGGTGGCCGGGAGTGGGCTATGCCCTGTTCTTGTCTGAGTGCTGACAGGGACAGTTTAGAAAGGAGACATTATGGCTGAGTGGGGCCATGGGAAGAGTGTCGGATGGACTCAGGCTAAACTTGCTACAATTCCTGTTCCGCTGGATGTCATTTTTGAGCAAACGATCACCTTAGCCTCAGTGTCCCCTCTGTAACAATAAATGCCGTCTCAGATGCTGTTGAAAGCACTAAAATGCTGATTTATAGTGTCTGGCATATTTTAGGTGCCCCCCCCCCCCCGCCTTTTCTTGCCAGCCAGGCGGATCTGTCCTCACATGGACGGCTCACTCTGCCGTTTGACACATTGCTGACTTAGGACCTCACGGTGGACCTTATGCCGCAGACAGCTGTTTCATGAGCCTCAGAGCGGTCTGGGGGATGGCATGGCAGTGCTGGCATCTGATGTCATTGATTCATCCACCCAGTACATATGGAGTAAGTCCTACTGTGTGCTGGGCACCACCACGGGTGCCAGGGACACAGCAGAGAACAAGACGAGGCCCGTGCCCTAGGAAACTACCCTCCAGTTGAAGTTGGGGAAAGCAGAAAACCAACAAATAGGTGAACACACATTTATACGTCACAATGCATACTGTGGACCCTGACAAGAGAGACACCTGGTTTCAGCTCGGTGGGTAGGCATGCCCTCCAAAGGAAAGTGACTTTTGACCTGAGACTTTTGACCTGAGACAAGGGGTGGGGGGTGGACAGAAGGGACAGATGAGGCAGGGTGAGAAGGGCTCCCAAGCCCCATGGCTGCAGCACTGGAGCCCTTAAGGGGGAAAGAATCGTTGGGTGTTGGAGTTGTGCACGTGGAATTTGCTGAGGGAAGGGAAGAGTGGCCTTAATGAAGGTGGAAGGGGACAGACCACAGAGGGGCTTGGAGGCTATAGGGGCCATTTTGGATGTTGGAATCTACTGCAGGCTTTCTGCCTGACACTCACATGTCAGGTGCATGACAGAGGGCAGACAGGTGGGGGTGCGGGACAGGAGGACATTCAGGAGTCTACTGCAAGGGTCCAAGTGGCAAGAAGGCACCAGGGCTGTAGAGGTGGCGTGGAAGAGTGAGAGTGGTCAGTCAGGTTGTACGGTGAAGCTGAAGCCGATGAGATCTGCTGACTTTTGGGTCCAGGGCTTGAGGAAAGGGAGGAAAGGCCAAGGGTAGTTCTGACGCTTCCTGTGTTTTTTTGGCTTTCCTTGAAACCGGGTATGGGGCAGGACCATTTCCATAGCTGGGTAACACAAGCAAGGCACCTCGTCTGGGAAGGTGATGTTGAGGGAGCTTGGAGAGAGAAGAGGGAGGGTTTGAGAAATACTGTGAAAGTAACCCAGTAGATCTGGTAAGGTATTGGATGGGAGACAAGAAGGAAATGAAAGGTCAAGACAGACTCCCAGAGTGTCAGAGCGCTGAGGCTTGTCTGAGGCTGCCCAGCCAGTTAGTAGGGGGGGATGACCCCAGACGTGGGTATTCCTGACACAGAAGCAGGTATTTGGCTCCCTCATATGAAGTGTCTTTTTAGCTGAGAGTAGGCCAACACTGTGCTCATGCTAGTAAACATTTCCCGAGCACCTACAAGATCCAGGTGCCACCGAGGTAGGTGAGAAGTCTCAGCCCAAGGTTGTCCACAGAGTGACCAGCTAAGAAGAGAGGTCCCACAGAAGGTGTGGTTTTGCAGAGGCATTCACCAGAGGCCACATTGTGGAGGAGAAACCCAGACAAAGCTGAAGAACTCAGTGAGAAAGTAATTTCTTTAGTCATCCAAGAGGGCAGCAAGCTGGCGGTTCAGGTCCCCTGTCATCGTAGTGATCCATGATTTTGAGTCAATTTAGCACATTAAGGAATGAGCTGGTATGATGGAAAAGGTTAGAGAGTCTCACGGATCTGTATTAAATTCTACAATTTATAGCTATTGAGTCTTGGAAACGTCACTTGAACCCTGCTAAGCTTGATTTGAGAACAAAAAGAATCTGGTGCTTACGAGATGAGGTTGCTGTGATGACTAGAGATTGTGTACGAAACATCCAGATCATAGAACTGGGCCTTCGGCAACTGACTACCCAATGGGTATAGACAGCAGTGATGATGCTGTAACAGCAGTGATGATGTTGATCATGAGGACGATGGTGGCAGCGGTGATGGTTATGAGGGTGATGCTGATGGTGGTGGCGGTGATGACACGGTGACGTTGGCGGTGATGATGGTGATGGCGATAAAAGTAGCGATGAGGGTGATGAAGGTGACGAAGTTAACGAGAATGGACACTAGTCAGCAAGCACATCCTATCCCCAGGAAGACGGTACATCAGTCCTAACATTTAACGGGGCCAATGCCTCTTCATAACATGAAGAGTGTTTTGCACTTACCCGCGTTGCCGTTGTCTTGGGTGTGAATTTTCCGCCTGATGCCAAACATCTTAGTGAACATTGAAAATGCAGTCAAACATCGGGACGTACTCAGACGTCCAGATGCAGTGATACTCTGCCCACCGAGCACAAGTATATGCGACGGTTATTTTTTCCAGTTTTCCTTCCGTCGTTTGGCATCGGACTGACTTGGGCACTGTAATAATAGCTATCAAGAGGTATGAATGTGTCGCAGACACTTGAAAAGAATTCAAAGAGAATGGCATATTGTTGTTGGAATCAGATACATTAGGAATAAATGCAGGCGGGCTGCTGCTCTCGCATCAGGCTAAGTGGTAGTTGGAGGGAGGAAGAGCGTGTCTGCTTGGCACACGGTGTCTTTTCTGCACAGACTCTTAGGTGTGATACAGTCTAAAAATAGCTGTGCTCTGTGCTGGGCTGTCTGGGGAATAGATGTTGGACTCTCAGCTGCTGCAGCTACAAAAAGCAATCTGCTCTCCGGAAAGGTATTAGGCTGGGGCTTTGTTCTGCCCGTGTTGCTTCAAATTGTCTCTCCTGGAACAAACAGTGCCTGCCATTCTTTCCTCCCAATCGGCAGAGGAAGAGAGAAGGGGGTGAAGGCGGGGCTTTCAGACGAACCTTGACTCCGAGCCACACACCTGCGAGGGGCACGTGTGCGCAGATCTGAGGGCAGGTGTGCGACTGGGCGCTCCGTCCGGAGGACCCGTGTGCACGCGCACATGCCTGGTAAGTGAAAATTCTACCTGTGGCCTTCTGACTCATTTGTCCAAAATACGCAGGTAGTTGGGGCAAATCTGTGATGGGTCCTGGACGATTCCTGCCGTTCGAAGATGCTTTTAAATGGCCATAGAGTGTGTTCCTCGTTTTCAATAGAATGTTTTCACAGCAAAGCTTAAATGAAAACCCCTGAAACCCTTGAAAATGAGATTCAGATTGATGTACTTAAATAAGGTACCGTAAGCAAAGCTCTGAGCAGAGTCACTGTCACGTAATAAGGACAGTAAATGCTGGTTCCCGTCATGCCCACCCCCACCCTCACCTCCCCCACCATCACCTCCACCACCATCACCATTACCCATCTAACAGAAACCAAGTCTATTCGAAGAGGACCAGTTATGTACCAGCCCAGCCTGAGTGTGCACACACACAAAAGGCCACATCGGGAACCTCGGCAAAAGACAGACTTGCGACCTCTCTGGAGCTTGGAGTCAACCAGGCCTCGTGTGTGAGCAGGGAGGAGGGGTGGCCATGCTGACCACAGGCCGGGGGCTCGGGAAGCCCGGTGTGTCCTCACCAGATCGGTGGTCCCACTGACCAGAGCGGAAGCAAGGCGCGACTGATTGGCCAGGATTAATCGTCCTGGAGTCGGGGGACAGGCTGATGGGAGGCTGAGTCTGCGAATCGTTTGTAGCTCTAATCTCTTCAACGTGAAACGAAGAGTTTCTCTCTCTCTTTTTTTTTTTTTTTTTTTTTTTGTTAATTCCTCGCTGAATTGATGATCTGAGACGGGACACTCTTCCACAATTGCTTGGGCAGATTAGACAAAGCTGAGAGTTAACTTCTAATTGCCTTGAAACTGAGCCCGAGCCAGGCCATCGGCGAGGCTGACTGGTGCCCCTGGCGAGGAGGGGGAGAGGCGGATGCCGAGGAGGAGCCATTGTAATGGGCTGGGTGATTTGGTGAGTTCTGAGCTCCCTTTCCTACTGAAGCCTCTGCTTGGCCTCATCTGAGGCTGCACACGGCACATGTCACTTACAGTAGATGTCAGGGCCATCCCCGTCAACACACTGGGGTTCCAACCCCTGACGGTGCTGGCTCCACCTTGGCAATAGGACCCTCCCACCTTCCCGCTCCCAGGAGTGCTGAGCGGTTGGAGACACAAACCCTTCTCTGCAGGATGCCCCCGGTTCCGGCCCCCCACCCACACCCCTTTGCAGAGGGTCTCCCCCCACCATGTGCTGCACAGGCTCCAAAGGGGAAGCCATCGCTGGAAGAGAGCTGCCCTCCGTCGGAGCCGTCACTCCGTCCTGGCTTCCTCGTTTACCTGGCTGACCTGGGCACCCAGTCCTGAGCGGATCTTGCCCTGGGCTTCTTCAAACTTCCTACCATCATTCTGCCAGGGACATCGTGGCTAACCCAGGGGACACCAGCCCTGCTCTCTGAATGACCGGGGCCTCAGGACCTGAGCCTGGCACTCGAAGTAGAACGGGACAGAATCCCATGACAGACCACCCCCGGTCCAGGCCCAAAGCACCACCTGCCTCTCGCTCATCTTCCCTGGGCCCGTTTCCATGAAGCGTCTAGTGAAAGGGTCTCACCTGGGCTGCTGCGGAGGGGTCCGTGGCTCATCTTGTCACTGGCCAGAGCCCAGCCATGAGCCCACAGCCATTAGCGTGACTGCTGTGTCGTGAGCTGGGACCAGCACTGCTACCTGGAGGTGCATCCCGTGGTCCAGCCATTGGGCACATCTGTGGGCCGGCAGATCAATAAAGACATTTCCAGTGCTGTCCCAGCACCACTCAATTGCTGACGGCCACCTTGGCAGGGCGAGAGTTCCGTTCCATCGAGCAGGGTTGAACTTGCTGCCTGAGTCATCCGGTTCTGTCCCCTACTTCTATGGTTTGGGAGACTCAAAGAGGGGTGTTGAGTACAACACGTTGATGGGGGTCCCCTATGCTCACATTCTGCAATGTCACTCTTTTGTGCACGCAGAGCACACTGAGAAACAGGCAACGAGGTTCGGCAGGGTTGAGGGCCCTGGAACTGGAACCCAGTTTTCCCTCAGCCCAGGACTCCTTCTACTTTGCCCCAGTGTCCCGCGCCCCCCCCCCAAGTCTGTACACTGGACTGTTCCGGAAATGTAGGTGAGAGTCCCTGGTGTGGAGGTCCTGCCTGTACTTGCTTACAGGAGGACTGGGCAAAGGTAGGCACCCGTCCTAAAGGAAGGTGGTGTGGAGATCCTAGGCAGGCTCACTGTCCTTCCTGGTCACTCCGAGGTGAAGGCGTCTGTGGTACTGAGACGGGATGAGAAATGTATATTTGGTCTTCGTCCCCGTTCCTGGAACAGAGCTCTTGACAATCTTGGGATTTCCTGAGTGATGGGGTGAGAAGGGGTGTCCTTGGTATTGACGATGAGCCCCCTTCAGCCACTCCTGAGCTTATGCTAACGAGGTGACGCCAGGCGCGTCCTCAGGTAGCCGCAGGATGCAGCTTGGTTGCCAGAGGAGCGACCAGGTGGTTTGAGGGGGAAGACTTTCCGCCCCAGCCTCCGGTCTCTGGGGAGGGGAGAGGAGCTGGAGATCGAGTGGATATTGAGTGGCCATTCGATCACAAATGGCCACTGATTTAGTCAGCCATGCCCACGTAGTGAAGCCTCCGTAAACACCTGAGCAATGGGGTTTGGAGAGCTGGTGGGTCGGTGGCCACATCAGGTTTCGGGAAGGCGGTGAGCCTGGGGAGGACACGGAAGCTGGTTCCTAAGTTGTACCCTGTAGAATGAGCCACTAATAGTGAGTTAACCGGGTCCCTGGGTTCTGTGACACGTTCTAGCAACTTATTACACCTGAGGAGGGGGTCACGGGGACCTCCAGTTTTGTAGCCGGTTGGTCAGAAGTATAGGCGGGAACCTGGAACTTGCAGCTGGCATCCGGGGTGAGGACAGTCTGTGGGACCGAGCCCGTACCCTGCGGGGTCTGGCTGACTCTGAGAGTTAGCCGGTGTGGGAACTGACCTGAACTGACTGTAGGGTGCCCAGCTGGTGTCGGAGAGCTGGAGAGCCGGTTGGTGGAGGAAAACCGCACGCGTTCGTTGTCAGAAGTGTTCTGGCATTGTAGGAGACAGGTCACAGCTGCCATGCTTTGGAGACACCTCCCGGGCAGCGGCACAGGTGACGCCAGCCTGTTGTCTGGGAAAGAAAACGCAGCCCTTGAGACCGCCCCTCCCTGCCCCTCTCACCCCCATGGGTCCCCAAGACGTCCCTGTGAGTCCACGCGGTTGGCATAGGATTCTGTGCCAGCCAGAGGCAGGGCAGGGCCAGGTGACAATTCCCTAACACAGTCACTAAAAATTGTCTTCGAGCCTGTCCCCGCGCTGGACAGCGTCTGCTCCGCTAACAGTCACCGAGGGCCTGCGCCTGCCCGTCCCGAGCTGCAGTGGGGATGAGGGGAGCTGCCCTCCCCGCCCTCTGGGAGCCCGAGTCGGGGGCGCCTCACCGAATTCGAACCAGCTTTGCCCGAGCGCACCATCCCTCAGCTAGTTTAGATTCCCTTTTCTTTCTTTTCCGCCTCATTTTTTTTTTCTTTAATAAACGGAGTCTGGCTATTAATAGCCATGGAGAACATCACATATATTTACCGGCTTATAGTTAAAGAATGCTCCCACCACTACTCGCATAATGACTTCTAAGTTAAGCACAGTGTTCTGGAGAGAGAATGGATCTGTCCACAGGAATCCTGCTATAATTTCCTTCTGGTTCTACTGAAGATAATGTAAGATGTTATCGTTGTGGATGAACCGATATTTGGGGATGGCGAGCAGGAGGAAGATGACGGTGTTAACACCAGCACTGCCGATCTGAGTCTATGGGCCTCCCTAAGCTTTCTGAGGATTTTCTATACCTTAGTTTCCTTCTTGCCCTGGGTGGGAGGACGCTGTGTTTGCACACACACCTCTGGTTCATCTAGTGTGTGCTCCGTGCCCTGTCCCCAAACAGGTCTTCTATCTGCATTAATTTCACTCCACAGTCTGCTCATCTTACAAGGGCGGGGGCGGAGCCTCCTCGAAGGGTCGCGGCTTGGCCAGAGTCACGCAGCTGGTGGTGAATGTCGAGCCCAGATTTGGTGCCCAGGGCATGGATATCTTCTCGAATCACGTGAAGGTGTGCGGGAAGGACTGGGAGCCCCGCACACAGCCAGACCCTGGAGTCAGGCTTCGGGATCAGGCCAGATGGACGGCCTCCCTGGTCTCCAAACCTTTGTGCAAACTGCTCCCTCGGCTGGGAATGCCCTCACCCCCCGCAGTCAGAGTCAACGCCTGCTCCTTTGAGGGTCCATCTCAAACTTCAGGGCCTCCGTGAGCCTCCCCTGCACCTGTGGGTGGAATTAATCCCTTCCTGTCTCCACGCACACGAGTTTACATACGCTCTGTTTCTCTGCTGGGCACGGCCCATGGTGCTGAGCGCACAGTCTGCCTTCGGCTGTGTCCAGCTCTGTCAGCATCCTGAGAGCTGTCTCCTTCTCCCCGGTTCCCTGCCCAGGGCCTCATGTAAAGTCAGGGTCCAAGGATCTCTTGGCTGGCCGTGTGGATGCATGAATAAATGAAGAGGCAGGGGAAATCTGCAGAGAGCTTTAAGTGCCGGGCAGTGGAGTGTCATCTGTATTCAGCAGGCCACGGGGAGCCGCGTGAGGCTGAGGAAGGTTAGGAGAGTGGGCTTTGCGAAAGTGCAGAGAACCGGGACTGTGTTGTTGATGTGAAAGGGTGTGGAGGTGTCTGGGACCCATCAGAAGGCCACGGAATGAGCGCGGGGCCACATCCCAATTTGCTACCTCTCCCTGCATACCTGGATCCCAGCCCCCCGCGAGGCAGGGAGGCCCCAGGAGGGACCAGGGAACCGTGTGGATGCCTTCCCCGATGTGAGCGCTAGGTGGAGTCTGTGGTTGAGAAACCTTAGAAATTATGGGGAAAAAAAAATAGGATTGGGTGGTGACTGGAGGAGTGTCCCTGAAGACCATTATGAACCCTTATTAATGGGGTTTGAATCGGTAAAATAATGTTCGCATTATTGTTTGCACTGACCCTGACCGCGGGGGGTGAGGGCACTCCCAGCCGAGGGAGCAGTTTGCACAAAGGTTTGGAGACGAGGGAGGCCATCCATCTGGCCTGATCATGTTTGCGCTGATCAAGCGATCAGTGACGCCTAAATGCGCAACAGGGGTACTGCCCACAAAATCTTCACTAGGGGCTGGGGCCCATTGGAAAATTTTCAGAAGCTCCTTCGTGACAGTTACACTAGGAAGCGTGCAGACCTGCTTAGCTTTGGTCGGGAAGGGGCTTCCAGACCCCGAGATTCCAGGCCCCTCTGTGGTTGGTGTTGCAAATCCCCCTGTCACTTGCTTGTGCCTCAACCGTGGGCCCTCATCGTGTCTTGGGGTCCAGCCTCTACCTGTCTTTGCCTACCTCCCCGTCAGGCCCGGGGCATCCGTCCAGGCTTCAGCCTCCTCCCCGGGCTTCCTGTGTCAACCCGCGTCTCTCCTTTACCCCCCCCCCCCCACCCCAGCCCGCCCGCGGTCCTTTTGGAATCCTCGATATTTTTGTCATACCCAAAGGGCTGCACTGGCTCCTTCTGGAAAACAAACATCCTTGCGTATCGCAAAGACGGTACTTCGGGTTAGCGAGGTGCGTGACCGTTTCCTGCCAGGGAGACGCTCGTTCTGAGTAACGATTTACGTGCTCTGTACCCACAGACGCGCACCTGTGCACGCATGTGTGAGTAGATGCCTGCCTGGGAGGCGACGGCGATGCTTTTTGGCTGCGGGATGCTGGCAGGTGACACAGTGGGGAGATTGTTAGCCTGGATGCCAAAGACCCGGCTTCCGGTCCTGAGCCTGGCGCCCTCTGCCCATACCGGTGGCCAGTGTGAGCACTCCCCTCGCGGATTCTGCGTGGCTCCCCTGGGCTTGTTAGGGACTTGGCGACCACAGGCACCAAGTGTGGGGTCGTGTCTAGAACGCTTGTGCTGGCAAAAGTAGCATTAATCCTTGTTACTTCCTGTGAGCATGCAGAGGTCGTATTCTGGGTGTTCCAGCTCCTGGGTCCTCTGCAGAGTGGCGAAGAGAACTCACGGCTACGTAAATATTTACGGCTCCCCACGGCCTGTGGATCCTCCCTGTGAACCCTGAGAGCCACCTTCCCCTTCATCCTGGGCTCCCCCAACCTCAGAACTCCGGGGCACCTCGCGGCCAGGCAGGTTCACCCACCGCCAGCCGTGGGGCAGAGAGAGGAGGCACCTGGAAAAAGCCCTCAGAGCTTCGTGTGCTGTCCTCATCCCCCCTGGGCTGACTGAGCGGCAGGCCAGCACCGTGCAGGGCCGATAACCCAACCCTCAGTGCAGAGGATAAAAGGGCACTGTCCCTTTAAAAGGCAACAGTGGCCCACAGACACTATTCTCTCCTCCTTTTGGATGTAGCCACTCTTTAGACAGTGGCCACTAACTGACTGCTTGGAGGAACGATGTCAGTGATTGTTACACCGGAGTCCCTCTGCTTGAACTTGGCATCTGGGCTTCTAGGCTAAATACACACTAAATAAATACCCTCCCCACACGTGTAGATAAAGCACATTTACTTGAAGACAGAAGATCAACATAAGCTCACTTTCCTTGTGAACTTCAGCCCGCACGGTGGGGCCCAGCACATCTGCTCTGAGCCCCGGGAGGCTCCGAGGCTGGTCCCCCCCCCCAGCCCCGCGACCGGGCTGGAGGCACAGCTCTGCTCTCCAGAGGGGCACGAGGGCTCACCTCCGCCTCTGCAACGCCAGCGGGCACTCAGCACATCCTCCAGTGCGCAGGACCTTCACTGCCACCGCCCCCCCCCCCCAGGATGGGGGCTGCAGGTGGCATGCTGTTTGACAGGAGTACTGGTTGGGGAGGGCTTCCTCTCTTTCTCATGGTTTTCTTCTTCCTCCTCCTTCTCCCATCACATCCTCCTCCAACTTCTCCATCACGTCCTCCTCCAACTTCTCCATCACTTCCTCCTCCTCCTCCTCCTCCTCCTCCTCCTTCTCCATCACTCCCTTCTTCTCCTCCTCCAACTTCTTCATGACCTCCTCCTCCAACTTCTCCATCACTTCCTTCTCCTCCTCCTTCTCTATCTTCTCCATCACTTCCTTCTCCTCCTCCTCCAACTTCTTCATCACCTCCCTCTCCTCCTCCTCTGTCTTCTTCATCACCTCCTTATCCTTCTTCATCTAGTCACTTTCACTTCTTCCTTCTTCATACCCTCTTTTTCTTCCTTGCCCCCTTAGGAATTCACCCTCAATCATTCTAAAAAAATAATTTTTACTCATATAATTAAAGCAGTAAAACAAATATTACAAGGAAGGTGCAGGGATCTGGTGATGGGTGTTGAGTAGATGAGGGACAGTCACGAAGGGATCCTTTCCCTGTTGGGGTCAACCTCATGTGGATGCTAATGTAAAGATTATTCATGATGCTTGTTAAAGATGGCAAGGCCGACTTCATTCAAAGGGGCCAGTGGGAGGGAGACACTGGGCTCAACTCCAAAAATGACAAAGAAAAGTAGGGACTTGTAGCAAAGGAACAGGGCTCGGGATGGGAAATTGCCAAGAGGAAAAAAATGGGGAATGGGAGGGATTTGGGCTAAACCAACATTACAAGGTTTTGCTGGAGACAGGTCGGATGGTCAGACCTTGCCTGGGGGGTATTGGGGATAAGAAGCCTGATCAGATAACAAAGGCAGGGGGGTCTGAATAAACTGACTTAGCAGGGTTCTTTCTAAAATTGGACAATGCAGGGAAGAACACATACGCCTCAAAGGTCAGGGTCTCACTGGGAAGTGAGCTCAGAGGTGCCTGACTCAAGTCTGGTCTCAGAGAGACCCTGTCCGGAATGGGTGGTTTGGGCTTTTGTGGGCTCATATCTCCAGGGCAGGGGAAGGGCCTGTTCAGGCAGAGGCTGGACAGCCAACCTGGAGGATGGCCGTGGTATAGACGTGGGTCTGGGGTTTAGACCGCATGATCTCCAGGTCCACGTGAAGCCCAACTCTTAATGATTCTGAACTGAATTGGGAGACTGACCTGGGCCCAGCACGTGCCCAGAAGTTCTGCAAACAGATTCATTACTGAATGACTCCACTTCCCATCTCACGCCTGCAATGCAGATGGGCTTACCAAAGCTGGTTATCGGCGAAATCTAATTTAATTTCACTGTCTGATGAAGATGATGTCTAGATGGGCTCTATATTCTCGACTGGCTTTATTGAACGTACATTAATGTTAAGTGTCTTTGAATATTACATTTTCAGGTACTTTCAGGGGCTGTTCTCAGCTGAGAGTTTCAGATCTGAATATTAACTGCCGAGGTCCACTTTCGGACGCCAAAGGAGCTCTGTCACCCCAGAAAAGACCCTTCAGTCTCTCAGATGCAGTTTCCACACTTGAAAAAAATAGGCAAAGGAGACTTGGCCGTTTGCGGCCTTGCTTCAACTCATACGTAACTGTAACCGCTGGACCCTGAGGGGAAGGATCATTGTCCACTTTTTATGTTGGGGGAAGTCTCTCTCCATATCCATGACACTGGTGTGAAAATGTTGCACGCTGTGGTGAGCGGTCAATGTTTTGTGGACAGGATTCTGCATCCTAAGGTCATTCCTCCTGGTCCTGCCCCCCAGGGATATGGTACATTATTTGGGGGCTATTTAGAAACTTATGCATTGGAAACTTAAACTTGGAAAGGGGACTGCCTGGGGTGGCTCGGTCAGTTAAGTGTCTGGCTCTTGATTGTGGCTCAGGTCATGATCTCACGGATCGTGGGTTCAAGTCTCACGTCGGGCTCTGCATTGACAGCGTGGAGCCTTCCTTGGATTCTCTCTCCCCCACTCTGTCTGCCCCTCTCTCTGCCCCCTCCCCCTCAAAGAAAAAGAGTTAACTTGGAGAATTATATGTGCCCATGACTGGGATCTGTTTCTCTCTCTCTCATAGAAGGAGAAGAAAAATCAGGTGAAGGGAAAAGTTCACCCTGCTAGACCCTCCCTAGATGTGTCCTCAGCAAGGGATCATGAGTAAAGCCAAGAGGGTGCTGTGCTTGCCTGGAGGAGAGTGAGCCTGGATGGGGAGCCACTGGGAGGCTCTCAGGGTCAGTGCAGGGATGGAGCTTCCCGGGCTCAGGCCTCCTGGCTGTATCTGTCCTCTTTCAGCCTGGACAAGCTTTCTTGTAAATGCTGCCTCTTTGTATCTGTCTCATCACTTAGGAACACACTGAAACTCTGTCCCCTGTCTCCTGTCCAACCAGGCTGTGAGCTCTGGGGACTAGACTCTAAGTGGCTCCTCTTGCTTCCACTCCAACACCACCTGCTGAACTACATTGGGGTCTACACAGTCCTTCCAAGGGTCACATCTGTATCCCATCTTTACTCAATCACCTTCTGGCTATTGGTGAGGAACGTGGGGCTTTGTGTGGCAGTATGATCTTTGCAAGTCAAATGGCTAATAAGCGACAGGAGTCTTAGATTTTCTGATTTAGGTCTTGTAGTTTGTGGTTGCCTCGAAGTTATCTCCATGGGAGAAATGACTGCCCTGTACCAGGGCGTCTCAACCTCAGGGACAGGGACAGTGGGGTCAGGCAATCTCTGTTTTAGGGGCCAACCTGGGCAGTGTGGGATGTTGAGCAGCAGCCTGGCTCCACCCACAAATGCCAGCAGTGTCCCTTCCAGGTTCAATGACCCAAGACGTCTCCAGACACTGTCAGATGTCACCTGGGACACAAAATTCACCCTGACTGAGAGCCACTCTCTATGATAACGATTTGCAAAATTGTTATTTACAGAAATACACTCACTGTAAGGGACACATTTTGAAAGTTTTTTTTTTTTTAATTTTTTTTTCAACGTTTATTTATTTTTGGGACAGAGAGAGACAGAGCATGAACGGGGGAGGGGCAGAGAGAGAGAGAGAGAGAGACACACAGAATCAGAAACAGGCTCCAGGCTCTGAGCCATCAGCCCAGAGCCTGATGCGGGGCTCGAACTCGCGGACCGCGAGATCGTGACCTGGCTGAAGTCGGATGCTAACCGACTGCGCCACCCAGGTGCCCCGAACATTTTGAAAGTTTTAATAGACTATATGGGGAGCCTGGGGGGCTCAGTCCATTGAGCGTCTGACTCTTGATTTCAGCTCAGGTCATGATCTCATGGTTTGCGAGATAGTCTCTTGTTGGGCTTTGTGCTGATAACGTGGAGCCTGCTTGAGATTCTCCCCACCCCCCCCACCCCCCCGTCCTTCCACTGCAAGCTCTCTTTCTCTTTCTAAATAAATAAATAAAAATTTAAAAATATATGTTAAAAAGAAAGTTTTAATAGAATATAGGAAAAAGGCCTTACTACCAGTTTCTTGCTTACAATCACAGAGGTAGTTTATACGCACGCACATGCACACACACACGTGTGCATATGTGCACACATGCTCACACACACACACGGTCACTGCATTTCTCTCCTAAGACAGAAGTTTTTCTGTTTCCTTTTTTTCATTTAATGATTTTTTGATTGGATCAAAATCATGGTGACACACTGCCCAGTAACTAGTTGATGAAAAGTTCTACCTATTGGAAATGGAATTAAATATACTTACAAGGCTTTTCAGCATCTATGGAATTAATCCTATAGTTTTTCTCTTGTGACCCATTACTAGTAAGAGTTATATTATTTGATTTTCTTTTCTTTAAATGTTTATTTATTTTTGAGAGAGAGAGAGACAGAGAGAAAGTGAGAGAGAGAACAAGCGGGAGAGGGCAGAGAGAGAAGGAGACACAGAATCTGAAGCAGGCTCCAGGCTCTGAGCTGTCAGCACAGAGCCCAACGCGGGGCTCAAACTCACAAACGGTGAGACCTTGACCTGATCCGAAGTCGGACACCCAACCGACTGAGCCACCAGGCACCCCAACCCCTATTTGATTTTCTAAATAGTGAGTCATCACTGAATTTCCTGGAAGAAACTCCCCTGAGGTCATGGTGTGAGGTTCTTTCATTTTGTTCCTGGACCCTGTTCCCTAACACATGGGGGTTTTCTGATGTATTTTACAGTGATGTTACATTCCTAAGTGAGATTAGTATCTTCTTTGTGTTTCCTTTGTAATACTTCCATTTCACTAAGCTTCTACTATCGTGAAAACCATCTGGAAGCTTCCTTTTGCTCCGTGCCCCATGTTAGAATGCATTGGGATGATCCACATTAAGGAGTGGACAGGACTTGTCCTTGAAACTCTCTGGACTCAGTGTCTTTTTATGGTTGATCTTTTACTTTATGTTTTTAATGATATATTTCTACTTATATCATCAGTCTCAAATCTTATGTTTGAAGTCCACCAACATGATATGGAAACACTGGAATGTACATTTTCTTTCTTTTTATTTTAGAGAGACAGAGAAAGAGCATGTGAGCGGGCGAGACGGACAGAGGGAGAGAAGAGAATCTTAAGCAGGCTCCAGACTTAGCGTGGAGCCTGAAATGGGGCTCAATCCCACAACCCTGGGATCATGACCTGAGTCAAAATCAGGAGTGGTACGCTCAGGGCGCCTGGGTGGCTCAGTTGGTCAGTTAAGAACCCAACTCTTGGTTCTGGCTCAGGTCATGATCTCACAGTTCGTGGGTTTGAGCCCCATGTTGAGCTTCTCACCGATAGCATAGAGCCTGCATGGGATTCTCTCTCCCTCCCACCCCAAATAAATAAATAAAAAAACTTAAAAAAATATGTAGTGAAACAGAGTGGGTTCTCACATCAGCCCTTTTGCTGCAGTGTCTCTCCTTTCTCATCAGAATTATATTCCTCGACTCTTTGAATATTCAGAACTATTTGTCTCCTGTTGTGAGATGTGAATGCTGGGCTAGGTGAGAAAACGGAAAGTCTCTGACGACTGCACAGGCAAGGTCTCTTTATCTCCTGGGACTGAACTCTTCTTCAGAGAGGGCCGGGTCTATGTGCAAGTTCTCTCCCCTTCTGAGTATCTCTACGTGTTTTTGTGCATGTGCAAAGGACGCTTCTGGGATCAGCTAACAGTGGTGATTCCACAAGGCCCTGTCTTGGTGTGGATTGTTCTGCACCCTCCTTTTCCCTTCCCCCCCTCCTCCCCGGAATACGGTGAGGCCTTGGTCTTTGGAATCAAGTCTCATCTTATTTTGTGAAACTCGTCTTGAGTTACGTCTGTCCTTCCCTCTGGTTTGGTTGTGCTGTTTAGGGACACCAATCACGCTCTTATCAGACCTTCCCACGTTCCCTATTATTCCCTCTTTAATCACCCTAAATTCTTTGCTCGGTTATTTCGTTGTCTTTTCTCAGCAATGCGCCTCACGCCTTCTCTCGGGAATGTCCGTTTGCTTTTCACGAGTGTTGCTTCCGAAGTGGCGCTCGATGCAGTGAGGAGAGGGTCTCTCTTTCACCCGCTTCCTCGTGCTGTCCCCATGTGACCCCCGCGCCCCCACAGCCTGGCTTAGTCTTGCCACTCTGCCATCCAGGTCTTTGGGTTCATGGTGACAGGTGGCTGTGGTGTTTTAATCTTGGGAGACAACTCCTCCTGACCTCCCAGACCCCCTCGCCCTTTGCTCGCCTGGCTGCTCACTTTTCCCTCATCTGCTTCAATTCCCTTTGTGATAACTGAGCGATTACAGATGTGGACACCATCTGTCCATCTGGCACTTGGTGCCCCACTCGCCCTCCTCTGCCTGGGTCTCTCCTGGATTTTGCACAGAGAACCCGCTGCCCTGGGTACGTCAGGGAGGCTGCTGGTTCTGGTGCTGCGTCCGCTGGTCTCTCTGCAAGAGGCTGTGGAGAGCAGGGTCGAGCTTTACGAGCCGGGGTCCCTCCTGGCTCGAAGCCAGCACTTGGGAGCGAGGCTGAGGTGCTCTGCCCTGCCTCTTGTGGGGACCCCAGGTTCCCAAGCCCCACATCCCATCTATTTGTTTCTTCATACCCCCCCCTTTTTTTTTGGTGGGAAAACTAGTTTTTACAGCATCAATCTTTCTTCCTAAATTAACAGCATCCATATGTTTTTTTTTTTTTGTACTTAAAATATGCCGGTTCTTACAACTCCAAAAGACATTTTTAAAAAAGATTTTTGATATTTACTATGGTTTAAATTTTTTTTTTTTAAATGTAAGTTATAAAAATCCCTACTTCTCGCCTCTGATGGTCAATGTCCCAGAATTTTGGACCTCTAAATTTCCTTCTCGTGGGGATTTTCCTACCCTGCTCGTTTATACCCAAGGAAAGGTCAAGGAGGCCAAGTATGGCCTATGTGAAGGGTGAGGGGGCGGCCGTGATGGTTCTGTGGCCTGAGATGGTGACCAAGTGATGGGCACAGATAGCAATCTAACACACGGTGGCAACGATAATGCTGAATCTGGAGTCAAGGGTGCTGAAGGTGCAGGGGTCAAATCCTAACATGCATCCTTAAGTTGGGCCACCTCTGAGGGAAGTCCCGTGACTGCCCAGGAGGAGGATGAAAGAAAAAGCAGACCTCTGCCAAGGTCACCAACAGGAAGCGGCCATCCCCTTCATCACAGGGCATGGAGGGCCCTGTGTTATCTTGGAAGCCCTAACTCGGTTTAATTATAAGCAGGGATTAACCTGCGGCAGGAGCCCTATCTCTCACGGCTAATGAGCAGGCAGCCGTAAACTATTCTTTATAAATCAATATGCAAGGAATTAAATATGATTGCCTGGTTGAGTTTGGCCCCATAGCTAATGAAGCCATAAAACATGTGATTGATTAGAGGAAAGTTTGCAGAAGGTTGATGAGTTTGTTTTTCTTTTGTAATCAGCTGTGGCAATCAGGGACCTGAGGAGAAGCACCAGCTGAGCCACTTGGTTCCCCGAAGACCTTGGCTTCGGAGCGCTTCACCTCCAATACGCAAAAACACAGAACTGGGCGTCTGCTACCTTGCGAGTGACCCACTGTCACGAGGGAAGTGAGCTTCCTTCTGATATTCGTACATCCTAAAATGTGTCCAGTTTTGGGAGGGATGATGGGGCGTGCGTGTGATGCATGGCCAGCACACTCGGGGAACTCTGTGAGACGTTCAGGGCAAAGGATGCAACTGTATGGAAGAAGGGACAGCGTCCGCTTGCCTCGGGTGGTGAGCAGAAAGCTGAGAATAAGCCGGCCAGTGTTGGCCTAGGAATTCATGATTACCAAATCCAAGGCCACTCCTGTACTGTTTCCTGGATGTTCACTTTGGACCAAGAATGAGGCCAAGAGCTGTCCTGTCAGCTCTAGGGTGAGCCCCAGCTCCTGGGTGAGGGAACCACAGCAAAGATGAATCAATGTCCTTGGGCCACCGAGCTCTCAAGTCGTGGAACTGATGGTCAAAATGCATCAACAGGGGGCTGCCCTGGGAGCTCATTTGAGGGTGTCCAGAGCAGCTGACCTGGTCGTGACCTTTCACAGTCCACCTGCTACAGGGTCCTCATCGGGGACAGGCAGGAGGTCAGATGAGCTGAGGTGGAGATTAGGACCAGCTGATGACGGAGAAGCTCCAATGGCAGCTTCTTCTCCCTGTGGCCATAGCGGGGGCCACTGTGATTTTCATCTTTCTGTTGTTGGTGCCAGGGAGGGAACAATCTAGGAAGGTGGAGACCGTGGAGATGAAACCAGTGTGTATGAGTAACAGAGGCGGGAACGCGAGGCGGGGGCATGAGCCACCAAGTAAGTGTAGTAAGTGTGGGTGTTCACGTCCCTGGTGGAACACAGCAGAGTGCCCACGTAAAGACAAAAATAAATGCGCAGATAGGAAAGGTCGAAGCATGGAGATAATTACACGAGAAAAGCCAGAAATGTACAAAAAGAGTCTGTGCGTCGGCTAATGGCGGGTTCGCTATGGAGAAGTGAGAGATTAGCAGGTGTCCACCCTAAAACCTGAAAGAAAGCAGGTCGAGAAAGCTCACGCCTTCAATGAGTTGGCCATCTGACCGTCCGTCTTCAGGCACGTGAAACGGAGATGTCGGAGACAGTAACTCCAGGCGGAGGTCACCGAGATTCTCTGACGCTGACAGGTGCCGGTGTGTCACAAAATGAATCTCAAACCTCCGGTGCAGGTGACCGCCCTGGTTCCCGCACTCAGGAGACTCGTAATCTGGAGAGAAGACAAAGCCACCACATCAGCAGGAATGACAAGCAACTTCTTGCCAAGAAGACTGGTTCCACCATGCCCGGTCTCCTGGCCCCTGGTCTGTATGCAGGGTGGGGGAGCACAGATTGTCACGGGCAGCTGGGTGGGCTGATGACAGGGCACAGGAACGGCAGGGTGTGGAGTCCACAGAATGGCCACAAACCCATCTCTCCCGCCAGCAATTCTGACCCACTTCACAGGCTCCAGGGAGCATACAGTCCTCCAAATCTTACATTCTGAGCCCTCTGTCCATCAGAGTATCAGGACTTTTCTGAGGAGGATAGGTGGCCGACACTCACACACACTCCCAGGGCTGCGTGGATGTGCACCTGATGGGCACGGGATCCCATCGTTCCATGGGGGGCTGGGTGAGGCCATCACTCATCATAGTGGAGGCAGGTCGTCCACACAGAGCCCCAGACACTGCCCCTCACTTTCTAATCATCTTGAACCCTCTGCTCTGGCCACGCACAGGTCACTGAGTCTTGGCTCACCCAGATGCAATGTCCTGCCCTGTTTATTTTCATTTTTTTAAACGTTTATTTATTTTTGAGACAGAGAGAGACAGAGCGTGAACGGGGGAGGGGCACAGAGACAGGGAGACACAGAGTCTGAAGCAGGCTGCAGTCTCCAAGCTGTCAGCACAGAGCCTGACTCGGGGCTCGAACTCACAGACAGCGAGATCATGACCTGAGCCGAAGTCGGATGCTTAACCAACTGAGCCACCCAGGCACCCCTGTCCTGCCCTGTTTAAAGGGTGGGGGTTTTGTCTGCACTTTTCTTTTCTTTTTTAATGTTTATTTATTTATTTTGAGAGAGAGTGTGTGCAAGTAGGGAGAGGCAGAGAGAGAGAGAGAGAGAGAGAGAGAGTGCCAAGCAGGCTCTGCATTGTTAGTGCAGAGCTCGACATGGAGCTCAAACCCATGAACCACGAGATCGTGACCTGAGCTGAAATCAAGAGTCAGACACTCAACTTACTGAGCCACCCGGGTGCCCCTTGTCTGCACTTTTCTACACCGTATAACTACCTGGTCTTTAACTCATTAAGAGTCTCGTCACGCCCCCCCAGCCACAGCACTGGGCAATCAGACCAGTGTTTCATCAGCGTCTGGGTCCCGTCTTTGCTCCTCATGTGGTTTGGGGTCCCTGCAGTGTGGAGTTTGGTGCCCAAAGTGGGGGAGCCCCGCTGCCTGGACGCCCGTGCCAGGATCTATGATGAGGCCCAATGGTGACGACGCTTTCTGGGTGCTGACCAGGTTCATGCTTCCCACCCATCTTTGGCAGTTCATGTTCTTGGAGTGGAGAGTGGCCATTTACGCAAAGCAGCCTGGGGGTGACCCGGAAGATGCCCAAGCTCCCAGCTGCTTGGTGAACTTCCACTGTGTCGCGAAGCTATGCCTCTGGGGTCTGGTGTTTCTTCTGAACTGGATTATGGTGTATGTACTGGTCAAGAAGGTCCTTTCCTCTGGCATGAGTGTGGGGATGTTCAAGTTTAAGGCTGTGTGACCAGGGAGCAAGGTGTGTCCCTCCACAGTATAATAGATGGCACTCATCCCTCTGTCCCGGAGCGTGACCCTAGCGCCTCTGTATTTCCAGCCCTTCCACGGCAGCAGGGATTCTGGGGTGGAGCGGATTTACCCAAAGTGGCCATGACCAGAAAGGATGGCCTTGCTGTGTCCAGCTAAGCACATCACATGGCTTGTGACACGGGGAACCTGGCAGTACACTTATTCCTTCTGAGTCTGCCTTCGGTTATAATAGAGCATTCTTCTTCAAGGAACTGATCCTCATGTGAACACGTTGGGGGCCACGTCCCCTGGCTGGAGATTTCCTTCTTTGAAGGCTGACGGGCTACCTTTTGGTTCAGGCACCCTTGATGGTGTCTGGTTTGCATGAACGTAGCTGGCATCTCACTGGTGCGCTTGGCTAAAGAACCCTGGTTTATAACCCACTGTACACGGCATGGCTGTTTTTGCGTTTTGGGAATTGGGAGGAGTGTTGGCAGTTGAATCTGTCAGGGTTCAGTAAAGAGAACAGAAGAGGCCTGAGGTGTTTCACGCAGGGTGTTTGAATCGGGACGTCAGATGCTTCTGAAGCCGTCGGAAGGGCTGGGCGTCTGAAGTTCCGGGGGAGACCCCACGGCCACCAGCAGCTCCAGGGGTGAAGCCGCCATCATCTGTGGCCTCCGCTGCCTTTAGGGCCTAGGCTGGAACTCACAGAAGTTTCCCTTGAATCTGCCCGGCTCCGCCGGAGGAAGATAATGGTGCCTCTGTCTGCTTTCCCACCTCACCTGACTGTCCCTCAACAGCGGACTCTTGCAAGCCTGCCGGCAAGGAAGTCTGGGAGCTGTGGCTTCCAGGGTGGCCCCGGGCCACGCGCACACAGAAGGGACTCGGGAGCTGGGAGGACCCGGGTGTCTGTGGAAAACACCGGCCACAGTAGGGAGCCCCTTCTCTTCCTGCACGAGTTGGCAAAGCATTGGTTCCAGGGAGTCCTTGCTAAGATGTCCCACGGTCCGTCTCAAGGTAAAGCTGTCCTCTGGCCATAGGGACACGTGGAAGGTAAGGCCTCAAATGCAAAATGTTCATCAGTTAATCACCCCTCCCACTTGAGACAAAGCGTGTCCCCAGTGATCCTCAGGGAGGAGGGGGTACCTGTGGTCACCATCATCACCACCCACCTCCTGTGTGCCTGTCTGCTCAGCGTCATCTGGGTGCGTGTGTCGTTGATCCCAAAGGGTCACCGGTCGTGGACGACACCCACACCGACCGTGTTTACCGAGCGGTCCATCTGCCCCCCACCGACCCCCCATGTCATGATTAGGATGCTAACAGCCTACAGCTGCGGCTCTTTGCCTTTGGCTTACGGAGGCCACCTCCCAGGAAGCAGATTGTGAGGATGTGATGGCTGCCACCGCCATCACCCTCCGGCTGGTTGGCAAGGCGGACCCTGCTGCCGAGGACGCGGAGAGTCACCGGTCCCCAGTGTGGGGGGCTTTCAGCCGGAAGGGTCTCCACCTCTGGGAACAGGGATCCGGGCAGGTGGAAGGGGAGTCTACACTGGCTCGTGGAATGTCTCCACCCAGGCTGAGCCTGATGGGGCGGGAGTAGGACCCTAGGACTCGGATGGGAGATGGGCCAGATGCAGTTCCCTCCCCTCCACTCTCGGGACCCTCAAGTCATCACTCCCCTTTTAGGAAGATAGAGTGGGGACCTCACCTGAGTAGCTGTTTTACATGTGGGGTTCCCAGATGTCCTAAAGAAAGGACGTCCAGTTAAACTTGACTTTCTGATACTCTGCATTACTTACTTCGTGCCAGTGAGTCCCATTTTGGGGTGGTCAGAGTCAGGGTTGGGGGGCTGGTTCTCCTTCCCCAGGCGGCTATCAGGACCATTCCAGAACCCCGTTTAAGGTAACAGATCCTTCTTAAGAAAACAAAAAGGTAAAACTTAGTTCATTGCGATAAGTTATGTATCACCTATATAGTAGGTGTTCGATTACTACTGAAGACTCTATAGGTGTAGGTAAGAATTGCCAAAACGTGTATTACGTAGACATATAATGTGTGTATATGCATGTATATATGTAAGAATTACTATACATCTATTTTGGTATTATATTTCGTATTTATATCATATATAGTTTTTGGTAATCCTTACTTTTGCTTGTACGAGCTACCAGAGCATTCCTCCTTATTCGTAGTGCAGTTGGAGTTGTTGTTTTCTTTTCTTGTTGGTTGCAAGAGCACTTTATATATTGAGGGCATTAACTCTCATGTATTGTTGTGAATTTGTGCTGCTTCTTTTCCGGATTATGTCTGTTAATGCATTCCGGTATACAAATCTTTTCTGGGAATTTAATCCTTTTTTATCTCGTAGAGATCTGGCTGTGGGATGACAGAAACCATCTCCTGTATTTTGTTCTATTATAAGTTTCATTATCTCGGTTTGCTTCTTCCTGTTAAGCCTTCCAAGCCTCTACGTTTATTTTGGTGCATGTTACGGCAGAGGGGTTGGCTTTGTTGGTGTGGAATTGGCTGCACATCAGATTTTCTTGGCCGCTTCGCACGTTGTTCACCTTCCCCCCCTTGAAATCCCCCTTCTCTTCATATCTGTTTCTGGAAGTTTTCTCTCTTTCTATGGAAGGCCCCTCTGCCACACCGCTTTAATTGTTTTGAATAATAATACTGCCTCCGACTTGACTTGAGAATCTCTTTTCCGTTAATCTCCCTTTTTCCAGTATTCATTGGCTATTCTTAGCTACTTATTTCCCCCCCCCCCCCCGGAAATCTGAGAATCTGTCAAGCTGTACAAATGCTCTAATGGGATTTGGGTGGGAAGTACATCAAATGTGTGAGTGAACTTGGGGAGAAGGTACCAGAGCTGGGTCAGGGGGCTTCTCTGTGGTCTGTGGGATTTCTTCCATGCTTGGCTCTGCTACCCGGGGATCTCTGGGGCAGATGGCACCCCCTTCTTTCTACTTCTGGGACCACCAGGGGCCCCTGACATCGGGTGCCTCCGTCCGCGTGAGCCCTGGACCCCGAGGCTCCCGGGAACCGAGGGCAGGTGCTACCTTGTGGGCTCCTTCCCCTTGTAGCCTCTGCCCTTGTCCCTGCATGCGGGGCCGGGTGGGTGAGCGGTTGATCTGGGCTCATTTTCTTATCTTTCGTGAAAGTGGTGGGGAGCTGGGGAGCGCTAGTTACCAGTTCATCCAGGCGGCCCTCCTGCCAGGGAGCTGGTAACCCGTGGCAACTGTCGAGAAACCAGAGGGGAGAAGGTCTTCCGAGCCCCCAGGTCAGCTGGCTGGCTCGGCAGTAAGGTGGCCAGGACCTAGGCCCCGCCTGCTCCCTCTCAGAACGTCCCTTCCTCCACTACAGGCCGTGCCTTGGCTGACACCGCGAGCTGGGCCACGCGGAGTCAAAGCCGCTGCTGTAGAAACCCGGCACTCAGCGCTGTGCGCTCACCTGCGAGATCCGGGCTGGCTGCGCTCCCGGCACTTGACTGCTCTCTTTTCGCAAACTGAGCGAACCGATTTCCCTCGGGGTTTGTAGCTCAGCTGACATCCAGAAAGTGTCCTCGCTCCAGCTGAATTGTCCCACCGGCAAATTAACACCCTGGCAACTTTTTACAGCAGGTGACAGCTGGCCAGGCTCACTCTCGCTGTGCATTCTTGCCCAGCTGTGCCTTGGTTCCCCGCGCCGCCCCCCCCCCGCCACCGCCCACCCCTGCAGCCCGGGACCCGCTGAGGGCTTGCGCCCCGCGATGTACCGTCCTGACCTCTGAGATCTCTGCTTCCCCAGAGAGCAGGCCAGCTGCCCTTTCTGCGCGAAGGCCTCATCGAGTCGGAAGGAATCTCTCCGTCTTCCCGGAAGATCCTTATTAGCACGTCTTCAAAACCCAATTTTCATCTTGACCCTCACTATTCCTTTTTCCCTGGGAGACTTTGAAACGCTAGAGCTTTGAAGAAGAAAGCTGCCTGGTTCTCGGGGAGAAAATTCCTTAATCTGAGCCCACGTGCATCTTCCCGGAGACACTCTGACACATTTTTGATCGCCGCGGTGATGCTAAGTATCCAGTGCAGTGATCCTTCTGATTTTTATTGACTTTCCTCCTCGGTTTGAAGGAGGCGTCCGAGTGGGTGTGGGGGTGGAGGTGGGCTGCTTTTCCAGGACGGATGAACCTGACTTTGAGCCGGCTCCTGCATTGATAAGCTCACAGCTAGAAATTGGCATCCAGTCCCCTGCAGTCGCCAATCATTGCTATGCAAATTTGATAGAAAAGCACCACAGGTGTCCTCAGCAGCTGGAAATCAGTCTGCATTGAAATAGGAATAGATGCCATCACTGGGTATTAGAAAAGCCAGCATCCGGGCCTAGAAGCAGGGAAAAACCCCTTCTCTGTCAAAACTGTCAAATTACTCACCCAAGGGGAGGCGCCAGGCTCCCAGCTCCCCTCTTCCATTATCTGCGGGGGCAGGCGGCCAGTTGTTCTGGATGCGGCCCACCTGCCCGCTGCTCGCTGGGCAGACCCTGCCAGGAACAGGTGCCCAGGCTGGCTGAGGCCCCTTTCAGGGAAGGAGGGGTGCAAGAACAGCGTTCCCCCCGACGGCCCTGAAAGCTTCCGCTCGCTGGCCTCTCCAGTCAACGCTGATAGAAAGGAGGCTTCCTCTGCTGGGCTCGCCCGATGAATAAACATGAGCCGAAGGATGATTTCATCCCATCAGCTGTGGCTTCTGCAACTTCTGACGAATGTGACTCTGGTTCTGACGGGGGAGTTTTTGCTTTGTTTTTGAATTTCACATCATTAATATTTCTCCCTTCTAAACTTCGTGTCACTGAGTGTCTGGATGTTCAAAGATTTGTCTGCGGATCAATTTCTGGCACAGAGAATGCCACCAGAGACTCTGGGGGCTGGGAGACGCATCTGGACTCCCCCAGTCCTCTCCTGCAGTTCACAGGTGGGGAAACTGAGGCCCAAAGTGAGGATGAGGTCTGCCCGAGGTCGCTTGGTGACCCTACAGGCTAAGTTGCAGCTTTGCAGAAATACCCAAGTAAAAGGCGAGGAAGACTTTCTGATTAATGGTGCTTCCATGAATTCATTCATTCATTCACTCATGCACGCATTCATTCATTCATTCATGTACACGTGCATTCATTCATTCATTCACCCATTCATTCACCCATGCACACATTCA
>NW_024412413.1:2490103-2523626 GCF_014898765.1 Herpailurus yagouaroundi | reverse complement strand
TCATTCACCCATTCATTCACCCATGCACACATTCATTCATTCATTCAAGTACACCTTCCTTCATTCATTTGCACACATTCATTCATTCATGTACACGTGCATTCATTCATTCATTCACCCATTCATTCACTCATGCACACATTCATTCATTCATTCAAGTACACCTTCCTTCATTCATTTGCACACATTCATTCATTCATGTACACATGCATTCATTCATTCACCCATTCATTCACTCATGCACACCTTCATTCATTCATTCAAGTACACCTTCCTTCATTCATTTGCACACATTCATTCATTCATGTACACGTGCATTCATTCATTCATTCACCCATTCATTCACTCATGCATGCATTCATTCATGTACACCTTCCCTCATTCATTCATTCATTCAGTCGGCAGTCAGCCTGGGAGAGCTCTGACGCCCTGTGTTGGATTATGGACCAAAATAAGCACTTAGCCATATTCTCTTCCCTCAGGGTTGCGGGGACTTCAGAGGGAGGGCAGGTGAAGGCCACGGAGCTGGAAACCCTTCGCTTGAAGAGGGAGTGTGAAAAGCAGGGTGGTCCCTGCACTGTGGGCACAGGTCTCACGCGGACGGGACGCAGTTGGAGAAAAATGCCACTTGAGTGAGGAGGTCAGAGGGTGGGCGCTGGTCTGAGAAAGCTGAGGGCAGAGGCGACTTTGAGGTACAGCACAGAGAGGCCAGGGCAGCAGCGGCTGAGAGCGGAGCCCATACCTTGAAAGCTAAAAATGCGGCTCATGCAAATACAGAGTGAGCTCTGGTCCAAGGTGGGCTTACCTGGGTGAACAGGGAGCCAAGACTGAAACTGATTCAAAGGCCAGTCTGAGGAACAGAGGTTTAGCCGCTGAGTTCAGGAAAGGTGCACTGAAATCGGGTCGTTTGTGCCCCCGGGGGTGACGAAAGCCTAACCTGTGGGTTATGCTCTGGAGCAGCCAGAAGACATTTGCCAACCTGCTGGGCAGAAGCATACAGGCTGGCCAGTGGTTCCAGAGTCTGAGCTCCAGTGGGTGGTAAAAAACAGGTCCGACAAAGTGCCTCCTTAAAGCTAATTCACACCTGTGTGGCCCTAGGTTGGAGGTTATCCTTTGGCTCTGTATGTTTTCTCTAAACTGAGGCTGACTCCGGAGTCCGACTGCTGTGCTCACGCCCCAGCCTTCCACTAACCTCGGGACCGTGGGTGCACGCTGTCGCCCTGTTCTGCAAGTCGGGTTCTTCACCGGAGGGGACGGGGAAGCTATCTGCACGCATCACTGATGCCCCCGAAGATTCAGCACATGTACGTAGGAAGCGGTCCCTCAGTACGCATCACCGATACTAAGGACATCATTGGAATATGAACACAGGAAGGTCTGAGCACCTCAAAGGCTCTGAGTAGCCGCTGGGTCGGAGAGAAGCTGGAGGGAGGCACATTGCGGTGTGCATCAGCGGTAGTGGGGGTCTGGCCTGGGGGCGGCTGGATTCCAGCTCGGGGACCTGCACTTGTTTGGGGCGACGGATGCCTTGTGAGGTCTGTGAGCAGGTCCGCGTGGACGGGAATCAGCAGACATCAGGCAGACGCGATAAGGCTGTAATCCAAACAGTGTTGGGGGGCAGGCAGGCTAGACATCAGGAAGAAACTCCAAAGGGACATGTGAGGTTCGGGGGCCTCGCTGTGACCCAGCATGAGAGCATGCAGGGCTAGGGCAGCTGAGGGCCAGGGCTACCCTGGTGACCAGCAGGGACCCCTAGGGGATGCTGAGTCTGCCACCAGCACCGGCCCCCAGATGTGCCTCTGAGACGGTCAGACCCCACACTGTGGCCCGGCACGGGGACGCATGAGGACCCAGGTGCTTTCTGAGGGACGAGCATCCTTGAGCACGCCCTGACGCGGACCATTCCCAGTCTCCTGCCGGTGTGCCAGCACCCTGCTCCCTCACCCTTTTGCCAGCCGTGCTCTGCTTTAGGCAACTTTGAGGCTTTATGGGGTGAGTTTCATTTTAGACAAAGGAGAGGACATACCCGCCCCCCCCCCCCCCAAAGGCCCGCCCCTCCCCTAGAGCCATTCTTTCCAGTAAGAGCAGGTTCTGTGCTGGGCTCGGGGTCTACTGCTGTGTGTGAGCTGTGGCTCTGCTCAGCTGGGGGTGACAGGTGCAGAGACTTCTCCTGTCTCCACCCCCCTCCTGGGCAGGACCCAGCCTGGCGCGGCTGATAAACCGCTGAACTTAAATAACCTTCCACTGAACCCGGGAGCTTTCCTCGGCACCCACAATCCCCCGTCCCTCGGTTCCAAGCATTTGTGACCGCCCAGCGGACAGGGGCAGGGGACGACCTCTGCACCGCACCCCTCAGTTCTTAGACCCTGTGAGATCCTGGGCGTGCAGGGCAAGGCTGTACCTCCCCTGTTCCAGCCTCAGCTCACCCCGGAGAAGGCTTGTGGTCCCCCAAGGCCACCCGGTCACCAGCTCCCTATCCCTCCTCCCTGAAAGGTCCTTTAGCTGTGAGCAAGTGTTTGCTGATCCTTGAGCCTAGGCTTTTCTGCCAGACACTTCGTAAAGGGGCGAGGGCTTTGGGGTTTGATTATTTTGTTTGTTTCTCTGAAAAAACAAGGCGCTTCCCTCCTGGATTCCCACTCTCCACATGCTGATGGGCTGAGCAGCTTGAGGGCAGGGCCACATCAGCAGGGGGAGAGGGAGCTTTGCTGAGCAGGTGCCAGGCCCTCGGGGGCCAGGGTGGGCACCCTCTGCCGCCTGAGTCAGCCCTCCCGTGGGCTCTGGGAGGCAGGCACTCGGCCCTGCAGGGAGGGGCACGGATGGGCGTAGATAATGTGTCCAAGACGTCGTGGCTACTCCCAGCCAACTCTAGCCTGGTTCTCTGCCCCTTCGGGGTTTCCCGCGGTGTTGGCAGGGGAGAGGGAGGGGAATGCTGGAACAACCTGGTACCTGATGTGAACAAAACTGGGTTCTCGGGGGGGATGAAACCGTGCGCAGAATGCTTCTCGGAGTGCTCGCAGGGTCCCGTCCAGCCCAACGTGCTGGCAGACAAGGCAGCAGGAGGAGCTGGGACAGGCTGGAAGCTGGCCCTGAGTGACCGTGACCTCCGAGGCTCACTGGGTCCCTCTGGCCCATTTTCTCTTCTGCAAAATCAGGCGACTGGGTGACGAGGCCTTCAGGGCTTCCGGCTCTAAAGCTCCGTAAGGTGGACCCGCCCAGGCATGGCGCCTGCAGCAGCCCGCAGGCAGGCCCGTGCAAAGCCCCGCGGTGGAGCTCGAAGCGACCAACAGATGACAGTTTCTTCGGAGGGGCTGGGCGTGGCTGCCAAAAGGGGCTCCTGCAAGGGCCTCCAGGGGCCCGTCCCCAGAGTTCAGTGTGGGTCAGGCAGACTCGCTGCTAAGCTACAGCTCCTCGCTGGCAGGTGCTGCGTGCCATAGGCTGGAGGTGCAGGGCGCTTCCAGTTCCCGGGCCAGAGGGTGGAGGCGGAGCTTAGGGTGGAGGCGGGGCCAGAGGATGGAGGCGGGGCTCAGGGTGGAGGAGGGGCCAGAGGATGGAGGCGGGGCTCAGGGTAGAGGTGGGGCCAGAGGGTGGAGGCGGGACTCAGGGTAGAGGTGGGGCCAGAGGGTGGAGGCGGGACCAGAGGCTGGAGGAGGGGCTCAGGGTGGAGGTGGTGCCACAGGGTGGAGGTGGTGCCACAGGGTGGAGGCAGGGTTCAGGGTGGAGGCGGGGCCAGAGGGTGGAGGCGAGTCCAGGGGGTGGAGGCAGGGCTCAGGGTGGAGGTGGGGCCAGAGGGTGGAGGCGGGGCTCAGGGTGGAGGCGGGGCCACAAGGTGGAGGTGCAGAGAAGCTCCCTCTCCTACCTTTCTGGAGGGATGTGGGGGCCCGTGCCCTCTGTGGACCCCTTGTGATCTTGGATTTATTCACCTGTCTTTACCCAGACCTGCTGCTGCCAGCTGTGTGCTCCAGATTGGACGCCGAGGCTGCCCTGCTCCCGCACCGGGAGTTGGGGTAGAGGGCAGGACCAAGGGACCCCTGGGCAGGTGTCCCCTCTGAGATCAGGCAGATGCTTCTCTGCCCCCTCCCATGTTTCCTTGCGCCCCTCTTAGCAGAGACTTCATGGTCACCCTGTCTTCTTATGAAAGGGAGGCTCTTTCTCCGTCTCCAAACTCCAGGACTGTTCAAGGTATTCTGAGATATTCAGAACCTACCCACCCAGGAACACAGATCCGAAGCCTAGCTTTGCCCTGAACTGGGAAGCCGGGGTCACGTCTCCTAACGGTTCCACATCCCCCAGGGGAGGGTAAGTGCAAGTGGTCACCTGCATCTCATCCTTGAGAGACACGAGCAGTCAACCAGGCACTTGCCTCCCAGGGGTGGCCTGTGCCACTTGGGACCCCAGGACGCCTGGGTGTCAGCACCTGCACGGGAACCACTTCTCCACACCTCAGCTGGACGGCTTCCTTCCCAGTAAAGTTTAGATGGTCTTGGAGATGGGTCATAGGGACTCAACTATTTTGAGATAACCATTGCATGGCTCTTCTGATTGTTTTTCTTCCTCCGTGATGAGGTTTTGAAAGTAAGAAAGAAAGATGCCCCGAGGAACGAGATAAAGGGATTAAAACGAAGGCAGACACGACAGCCAGGCAATGTTTCCGAGATGCCCCTGACGACCTGCAGGAAAATCCTTCCTTGTAATTGTCACTAAAGGGTTTATACAATTTCCTGCCCAGATTGGCGGTGTTGTGACCAGCAGTGCATAATTAAAGTGCATTCCAAAGGGAAAGATAGTGACTCAGGTAGGCCTGGGAGAGAATCCCATTTGCGCAGTCTGGTGGCATCCTTATCTGCGGGCTGGGAGACCCAGCCGGGGCCTCGGGGCTGGTGGTAATTAAAATACCTTTAATTGGAAGATTCCATAATGTCTCTGCACGATGGCGCATAATTACTAGTCTGCTCCCCCAGCGTCCTATGGGGAGCCACAGAGAACACTGGAGCTCTCCTCAGTTGGGAGAGGGTTTCCAAGATGGAGGGGACGGTGGCTATGTCTACACTCGCAGCCTAGGAGATGTTCCAGAACCTCGAGGCTGGAGTGGAGAGGAGAGGTGGGCCGGACGGCGGCAGTGGTAGGAAGCTCAGACTGGGCAGTGGGGCCTCTGGCCGTGTTTGGAGATCCCGTTGAGACTGCACTGCTGTTGTGAGAGATCCCCACGACCGAGTGGTTTATCACAGCTCCAGGGACCAACGTCCCCACTGGGCAGGCAGGGCTGCGCTCCTTCCGAGGCCTTGGCATGGGGACTTTGCTGCGTCTTCAAAGCCAGCAGCGTGGCACCTGCCGGTGTATCTCAGAGCGTCTCACTTGTGCTTCTACTGTGACACCTTCTCTGACCTGAAGATCCTCTTTTAAGGGATGCTGATGATTACCATGGACCCGCCAGACGAGCCGGGATTGTCTCTGACTTCAGAACTTAACCACATCTGCAGAGTCCCTTTGGCCAGGTAAGGTCACACTCACGGGTTTTGGGCATTGGGACGTGGACATCCTTGGGGGGGGGGAGGTCACGATTCTGCCCACCCCAAGCCCCAGGGAAGAGCCGGCAATGAAGAAGTCACAGAATCGTGTTTAAAGGGAGACTCTGGGATGGAGGAGGAAGGAAATGTCACCTCCGGAGCTCAGCCGTGTTCCTTTTTAAAATTTGTGCTAAAACGCATGTAACGTAAAATTGACGACACTGACCATTTTGAACCGGCTTAATTTAGTGCCATTAAGTACGTTCGTTCACAACGTTGTGCGGCCATCAGCAGCATTAATTTCAGAATATTTTCACTTCTCCAAAAAGGAATGCATGCCCATTAAGCCCCCCTCCCTCCTCTCCCCTCCCCCAGCCCCTGATGGCCGCCCCTCCACTCTCTGTGTCCACAGATTTGTCTGTTCTGCATGTTTCAAAAACGTGGAATCACACAATATGTGGCCTTTTGTGTGTGGCCTTCTTTCACTCCGCATGGTGCTTTAATGTTCATCACGTTGTATGTGAGTTGGGCCTTCACTCCTTTTATGGCTAAGTGCTATGCCGTTGTGTGGTTAGACCACGCGGTGTGTATCTGTGCATCCGTCGATGGACACCTGGGCTGTTCCCACGTCTTGGCTTCTGTGAACATTCCAAACAAGTGTTTGTCTGAACATCTGTTTTCATTTCTCAGGTTTATCCCCAGGCTGGAATCACCAATCCTACGGTCACCCCACGGTTCACATATTAAGAAAACTTTGTTCTTCTGAGAACAGCCCTGTGAGGTGAGTGTGGTTGTCCCTGATGTTTGGGGGTGCCCCCACAAAGATGACACGTCCCTTGGAGAACAGCAGGTGGGGCGCTTCTTCCCAAGGACTCAGGTGTTGAAGACGAACAGATCCGAGGTGGAAACAGCAGGACATGGACGGAGCCCAGGCTGACGGGGCGGGAGGGAGGCCCAGGAGTGGGTGTCCCTGCTCTGTCCCCCCACCCCTGAGCCCTGGGGACCCGAGGATTGTGGTGACAAGTCCGCCTTCCTTCCTAGGGACCATGGTGGTTCAGTGGCATCTGTGGAGAGCCCGGGCTGTACCCCAGGTGGCCTGGCTGGAGGACCACATTGGAGAGGATAGTGGGGTGGACCGTGCTGACCACACATGGGGAGTGACAAGGACCATGACGAGGACAAGCGGAGTTAGAATGATAACAATGAGGACATTGCCATTCCTGTCTTGTGTGACAACAGGGACCCCGGACCACATCACACGGAGTCAACACGAGGTGTCCTGTGTCCTGGCAGACTGCTCGCCCCCACAGAGAAAGTGACTCACGGACCACTTGGGTCTTCGGCTTTTAAAATTATGATTCAATTTATCAAAATCCCACTTAAAAATAACTTTAAAAAAAATTTTTTAACGTTTATTTATTTTTGAGACAGAGAGAGACAGAGCATGAACAGGGGAGGGGCAGAGAGAGAGGGAGACACAGAATCGGAAGCAGGCTCCAGGCTCCGGGCCATCAGCCCAGAGCCCGACAAGGGGCTCGAACTCACAGACCGTGAGATTGTGACCTGAGCCGAAGTCGGACGCCCAACCGACTGAGCCACCCAGGCGCCCCTAAAAATAACTTTTTTATCCTTTCAGATTCAACTTTGATTAACGTTTGATCTTATTATAAACTTAGACGATTAAATTCCCTGAAGTATTTTATATGGAATGAATGTATCGAATATATTTGATTTTCTTTCTTTTTTTTCTTCCACTGTGTTTCAATTGTCTAGCTAGCAAACAAATCTCCCAAGCATTTAAATAACGCGTGTAAATCTATTAAGTTAAACTAACAAATTCGGAGCATCTTTGATTCTCTGTTGTAATACACTTGAACTTGGTAAACATTCTCGCGCTCCTCCTAAGAGAATTATCTTTTTATTATTGGAGACTAATGGTAAACAGTGCCATCTAAAGTGCCGTATACGCTCATGTTGCCCACACAAAGATAACATGCCCGCCCATGACTCCCCCTGGCCCTCCCCACTGTCCCCCTCCCCAAGTTACTGCTACTGTTACTTCGTTTCTCCCGAAGTTTATATGCACTGCCTGTGCTCCTTGGAGTCTGGCATCATTCAGACACATGTTATGGCGGCAACACTCATCCACGTTGCTGGATGCGCCCATGGCTCCTTCCTTCCCTGCCAGAGTCTCCGTGGGAACCTAGCATGCATAGTCACCTGTCCTATTGCTGAGGGACACGTGATGGTTGCCAGCCACCAAGTCTTAATTGACTAAGACAACGCTGCCCCCATGATGCCCGTGACTTGGCACCCGTGTGGGCACGTATTTCTGTGGGGTGCATGCCTCACTGGAGGATGGCGGGGTTGCGCCGTGGGCACGCATCCTTTTCTGGTCGCCAATGTCGAACACCTTCCTGAAGTTCTGTACCAATCTCTACTTTCAACAGCGCTGTCTGGGAATGTCTGCTGATCTACCCGGCTCAGGCGGTTTTTAAAATTTTACTTGATTACTTGGTGACTAATAAAATAGGCATCTCTTCGTTTTTGTTGGCCATCTTGATGTACTATTTTGCGTAGTATCTGTTCAGGTCTTTTCCCCACTTTTTATTACATGTAATAGTCTTTTTTGTTCTTTTTTGAGCATGAGTGGGGGAGAGAGAATCCCAAGCAGGCTCCACGCTGTCAGCACAGAGCCCGACGCGGGGCTCGAACTCACGAACCGTGAGATCGTGACCTGAGCCGAAGTTGGACGCTCAACTGACTGAGCCCCCCAGGCGTCCCTTGGCTGTCTTACTGTATTAAGAAATTGGTTAGACTCCTTTTTATGTATTGGCCACACAGGTTGCAACACACTGCAAATACCTCCTCCTCGTCTGCGGCTTTATCACTGTTCTCTTTTGAAGTTACTCTTTGATTAAAGAGGCTCTTAGTTTGGTCCTTGAAAGTCTCTAATTTTGGTGAAGCCCCAGTTTGTTTATCTTTACAAGGGTTAGTATTTTTTGTGTCCTGTTTCTCATCCTGCTTCTCATTCATACCAGCTTATCCTCAATCACAGGGAGCTCTCAGGTCTGTCCCCAGCCGTTTCAGGTTGATGGCACAAAATCACATTTTTATACATTGCGCGTCCAAAAGCAGTAATAGATTTCTAGCTCATCACCCTGTTGAATCAGGTAGCAAACCAGGAGTCTCCCTTTCCTGAGACCTTGATTTCTCAGCCCGACTGTCAGGTGCTGCTGACACCCTCCCTTCTCCCGCAGGATTCTGGGAGCTCGGAGGCGGGGCCCCGCTCCGTGTAGCCGCCAACACCGTCATTTCCCTGCTTTTGAGTGCCTTGAGGGTTCCTGGTGGGCTGTCTTCCCTTGGGCACTTGGAGCGGCTCAGTCCGCGGCCGTCGGCCCCTCCCGTCCTCCCTTCTGCTGATCTCCGTCATCACGGGCGATGCCCCACTTTGTCTACGGTAACCGTGTCAGCTCTCTGTGGAGTGGCCTTCGCGTGCTGGATCTTGCCCAGCATTTGTAGTCAACTTCCTCATGTCTGCGTCTTTAACACGCACCTTTGCTAAGAGGCAGACATGCGAGTGTCCTTCTACCACCGAGCGTGACAATCTTGCCCTTTATTTGGAGGACACGGCCCCGTTACATTCAGTACAGCAGCTGACATAGGATGTCATCAACGCTACCGCTTCCTTACTCCTTTGCCCGGTTCTTGTTTCCCAGTGTCAGGCTGACGTCCTTTCCGAAACGTGGTCACAGCGCGTTTCATCACGCCTTCCTTCTTGTGCTTCATTGGTTGCGCTGTGGCCACTATGTCAGAGAAGCCATCTCAGGTTAGTATCTTCAGGACAGCGTGACGACCTGACGTGGCTGGGTCTGGCCGACGACAGTGTGGATGACACCGGCTGGCAGTGTGTGTGTGCAGGTGTGTGGATGACTGTGGACCACAGCGTGGACGTCGGTGCGTGTGGGTGCGTGGAGGGTCCAGGGCAGGCTGGCCGTCTCCGCACGGCTTCTCCTCTCCTGTCTGCAGCTGGCAGACGGGGCTTTGCTCACCGGCTTTCCTGCCCGGCCCAGGCCCCCTGGCGTGGAGCTCTTCCCGGAGGGTGTCGTTCACTGCTCGCGCTCCCCCCAGGAGACAGGCTTCGTTATCTTGTTGGAGCAAGGGGGGGGGTACCACTCAGACGAAACGCTGAAGCCGACAGCCGAGTGTACTTCCTGCCGAGTGAGGGTCGCCCTGAACAGAGTGCTCACGGCACTGGGAGATTGGCGGACTCTGGAAGAGGGCGGATTTGGGGACTGGGTGACCGCGGCCGTGGATGCCTGGTTAGCGGAATGAGGCCGCCACTGGTGGCCGTCACTCAGATGTGTGCCCGCTGAGGGAAACTGTCCTCGGTTTGGGGACTGGCTTCAACCTTTGGACATTTGGACATTACCCGCTGCAGCGACGGAAGAGCCAGCCGCCTTGTCTTCCTTGAATTTGGAGCGTGGGACTCTTGCTCCCGTTTTCGTCACACGCTCGAGGATGCCAAGGCTCAGACAGGTGAGGACTTTCCTAAGGTTGCGTGCCGCCCGGGAGCGTGTAAGTCTTGGGCTCAGGTCTACCCGAAGGACGTGCCTCTACTTACGCGCCGTTATCTGTTGTGTTTTTGGTTCTCACGCCCCGCTCCTCGGTCCCCTCTCCATCAGCCCCTGTGGCTCCTCTGTCGTCTGATTATGTTTGCCCTTTGTCCCAGATCCTGAGTCCGAGCCCCCAACCCCTCCCACTCGATAGAGTCACTCTTTTCTAACGTACTTTTACCTGTCCTCAAATATTTGTGCAGCTGGGAACATCTAATGTTTGGGAGTTACGTGTTTATCTCAAACTCGCATCATTCCGTATCTTTTTTCTCTCAACACTATGCCTTAAAGATGTGCCCACATTTCTGCACGGACCTCTCACCTTTGATTCATAGCAGCCAGTATCTCCTGCCCATTCCCTTCCCCTGGTCACAGACACCCGGGGTGTCCCCCCGGGTCCCCCCGCGCCTGCCCCCAAGTGCTGCAACTTCCTCGTGCATGAGCCTCTGTGGCTTCCCTGGGTTTTCACTCTGCCGGCACCTCCATACCCTTTGGAAGCTTTGCCAATTGGAGGGATGGGTGCAGGATGTCACATCATCATTGTGTTACCTGCGTCCCTACCAGCCCTAATGGCGTCACCATCTCTTTGTCATGCAGTATCACTGAGCCCCCCCCTTCTATGAAGTGCCTGTCAGCACACCACACTCGGTTTTAAAATGTTGTCTTTATCTTGCTGGTTTTCAACAATCCTATTCTATTTTTAACTTTTTGTTTTAATATTTATTTATTTATTTATTTATTAAAGTTTTTTTCAATGTTTTTTATTTATTTTTGGGACAGAGAGAGACAGAGCATGAAGGGGAGGGGCAGAGAGAGGGAGACACAGAGTCGGAAACAGGCTCCAGGCTCCGAGCCATCAGCCCAGAGCCTGACGCGGGGCTCGAACTCATGGACCGCGAGATCGTGACCTGGCTGAAGTCGGACGCTTAACTGCCTGCGCCACCCAGGCGCCCCAATATTTATTTATTTTTGAGTGAAAGAGAGACAGAGAGGCGAGCTGGGGAGGAGCAGAGAGAGGGAGACACAGAATCTGAAGCAGGCTCCAGGCTCTGAGCCATCAGCCCAGAGCCTGACGCGGGGCTCGAACTCACGAGATCATGACCTGAGCTGAAGTCGGATGTTTACCCAACTGAGCCCCATCCAGGTGCCCCTCAATCCTATTCTAGATGTCAATTTCTTGTTGTTGTTTTTTTAAACTTTTTTTTTTTAGGTTTATTTGTTTATTTTGGGACAGAGAGAGAGAGAGAGAGAGAGAGAGAGCAGGGGAAGGGCAGAGAGAGAGGGAGAGAGAATCCCAAAGAGGCTCTGCTCTGCCAGTGTGGAGCCTGATGTGGGGCCTGAACTCACAAACCGTGAGATCATGACCTGAGCTAAAACCAAGAGCAGGACACTTAACCGGCGGAGCCCCCCAGGAGCCCCTGTTGTGGTTTTTTTAAGAGGTAAACTTTTCCCCCAATCTGTCACCTATCTGTCCTTTCTTTTTTTTATTTTATTTTTTTATTTTTTTAAATGTTTATTTACTTTTGAGACAGAGAGAGACAGAGCATGAACGGGGGAGGGGCAGAGAGAGGGAGACACAGAATCCGAAACAGGCTCCGAGCTGTCAGCACAGAGCCCGATGTGGGGCTCAAACTTACGAACCGAGAGATCATGACCCTAGCTGAAGTCAGACGCTCAACCGATGGAGCCACCCAGGCACCTCTCCTATCTGTTCTTTCTAATGGTGTCATTCTACCCTGAACCCAAGTCTTTAAGATCGTTACGCTGAAATCCTTTATTTTTGCCCTAGACTTCATACTTTTTGAGTATTGTGTAAGAACCACAGAGTCAATTCAAGATAAAGTTTTCTCCCACAATTTATTCTGTTAGCCTTAGCATTACACTTTTTTTGCATTTAGGTTTTTTAACCAACCTAGACATCATTGTCCTCAGCATGTGAGGAAGAGTGACAATTTTGTTTTACCCCCAAGGTGGGGGGCAGTCACATTCAGTATCACCTGTCACGAAACTGAGCCCTTTCTCACTGACATATGATGTCACCTGTCTTACACACATGGGTCTGTTGTTCAACTTTCAGACTTCTTCCGTGTATGCACTTAATATTTCTATACCAATGCCACATTAAAAAAAAAAAACTATCATCTTGTCAAATTGTTTCACATCTTGCTAGTCGGGTTCCTTTTCCTTCTCTCTCTTCCCAAAATTGATTTATTTTCTGCACAGACCTTTTTTGTTTCTGTATAAGTGTTAGAAGAAGATTGTTGACATTTACAAAAACCACAAGATTTTATCGGAAGCTCATTAAAAAATGGCTTTTGTGGAGAATTATAGTTGCCATTTCTCCAAATGTTGATCTATCACATCATTGGAATTGGAATATTTTCCCTTTTCTAATCTTCCTTTGTATCCTTTCAATAACTTTAAAACTTTCTTTATAAGGGTTTCATAAATTCTTTCTTAGGTTGAGTCTTGGAAACACAGTAGTTTTTCTAGCCGTTGTGTTACATTGTTTGTTTTCCGGTTCGTTTCTGTTAGAGATTACCAGCCTGAAGACACACAGTGCACCTGTCAATTTCGTGGGACTGTTGTTGATTCCAATATTTTGACTACTGTTTCTGATGAGTTTTCTATCCAGGTGGCCATATTGATGAAGTTTTGGGGTGATAGGGGGGTCTGGAGCCGATGGCCAAGGAAAAATTCTTGAAGATGTCTTTGGTGCAAAAAGGTGATTTTATTAAAGCACAGGGACAGGACCTGTGGGCAGAAAGAGGTGCCCTGGGGTCGTGATGGGTAACTGATTATCCACCTTCAGGTTGGGAGGCGGTCAGGAATAGAGTAAGTCTCTCTAAGAAACTTTGGAAGCAAGGTTTCCAGGGCCTTGAGGGACTAGCTGTTGCTAGGGAAACACTGTTTATTACCGTTTAATTAAACCTCAGTCATGAGACCCTTCAGATGTGTATCAGGGGGGACATAAGTATGATTGCCAGCACATATCTTGGAGGTTGAGATAAAGGAAGTTGACTTACAGGGTCCTCGAGGTTGGGATGATGATAAGCCAAGATTCCCTTTCGCCCCCAGCCAAGTGTCGTCATCGGGGCAGCTGAGCTCCTAGAGGGAGGTCACTTTGCCAGTTTCAAGGACTTGTCAGTGGGCTGCAGGCAGTAAGACCATTTTAATGTCTCATTTGCCTTAGTTTCCCACATCTCCGTGGCAAGCACTTAACCCCTGTCCTTGGTTCTTGGGCGGCCAGGAGTGTCCGAGGAATATCACACAGATGCCACCTGAGGCGGGGGGGGGGGGGGTCCCAGCCTGTGTTTTGCCCTCAGCCCACCCCACGCTCCCTCATCAATATCAGCTGCAAATAAGAGCTTTCACTTTTCTTGATAGATCCTTCCACCCATTGGAGATCTTTCTCTCAACCGTTCCCTCTGCCCAGGGATTGCCAGGAACAGGTGTGTTTCTCTCGCTCCTGTCTTCCGGGAAGCATGTTTCAAACTGGTCCACCGAATACGGTGTGTGCTGTAGAGAAAGTCTCTCTTTGTTTCCAGCTTTCTGAGATTTCATTGAAAAATATGTTGGGTGTTTCCAAGCACATTTTTTTTTTTTTTTTTTTTTTTTTTTCTTCTACAGACCTAGTCCATATGATGTGGGAACAAAGGCAGAGGGAAATGGCAGATAGACCTCAATTTCCTTCTAGGCTGCAGCCCCTTGGCAGATACTGGGGCAGCAGAGGAACACGTTTCTGCGGGATTCCCTGCTGTCTCAACCCCGATGCTTTGCTGGAGGGAAAAACCATCCTGGTTTGACAAGAGCTAGGCCTCCGGTGCCCTGGGAGTCTTTAGCAGGTGAAAACGTCCCTGGAAACTTCCCCCGGACTTTACCTCCCCCGACCCCACAGCATATAACCAGCCTCTCCTCATGGTCCCCGGACAGCTCTTTCTGCCCACGGGTCCTGTCCCCGGGCTTTAATAAAATCGCCTTTTTGCACCAAGGACGTCTTCAAGAATTCCTTCTTGGCCGTCGGCTCTGAACCCCACGAAACCCCTTCACCCCCCAAAACCTCATCAAATATATATATATATATATTTTTTTTTTTTATTTAGCTTGGAACCTTGAGGTGGTAAGTTACATTCATGGATTTTCTGATGCTAAAACTTGTTTTCATTCCTTTGATAAACTTCATTAAAAATTTTTTTTAATGTTTATTTATTTTTGACACAGAGAGAGACAGAGCATGAGCGGGGGAAGGGCAGAGAGAGAGAGGGAGACACAGAATCGGAAGCAGGCTCCAGGCTCTGAGCCGTCAGCACAGAGCCCGACCTGGGGCTCGAACTCATCAACTGCGAGATCATGACTTGAGCTGACGTCGGACGCTCAGCTGACTGAGCCACCCAGGCGCCCCTAAACTTCATTTATAATATTATTTTTAACACAAAGTTCAAGTCAATTAGCAAATATGTAAATGAGACTATTCATAAGTGAAATGAGCCTATACTTTGGTTTTTGAAGTGTTTTTTTTTTTTTTTGCCAGCTTTGAAAACGCACTAGACATTTAACATTAAAAGAACTGCTCTGTCTCTCTCTGTCTCTCGCTCTCTCTCTCTCTCGTTATCTGGGACAGCTTGCAGTGTGTGTAGACAGGAATTCTCTCTTCCTTGAACCTTTGCTGTCACTTTCCTGTGGGTTTTTTAAGTCTGATTCTGTTTCTGTTTTGTTTTGTTTCCTTCCCCCTTGGCGAGGTTTAATTACCCTTGCAAATTTTATATTTAAAATTTTCCACTTCTTGGGGCGCCTGGGTGGCTCAGTGGGTGTAGTGTCCAACTTTGGCTCGGGTCATGGTCCCGCCGTTCATGGGTTCGAGCCCCGCGTCGGGCTCCGTGCTGACAGCTCGGAGCCTGTAGCCTGGTTCGGATTCTGTGTCTCCCTCTCCCTCCGTCCCTCCCCTGCTCTCACTCTGTCTCTCTCTCTCAAAAATAAGTAAACATTAAAAAGATTTTTTTTTTTAATTTTCCACTTCCTGCTCCAATTGGGAATCTTCTGCTTTTCCAGAAATGTATCCATTTTGCCTCTATTTTGAAACGTGTGCCTTTATTCTAACAAACAGAATTTGTTCTTTGGGTTCTGTGTTTCGTAACATTGCATCATCCCCTCATTTTACTGATCAGATTTGCCTGCGGTTTGTCTATCTTCCTAATCTTTTAAAAAGACGGCTTTCGGTTTCGTTAACTTTATTTCACTGATTTCTGTACTCATCTGTGTATTTCCTTTCTTCTTATTTTTTTGAGTTACCTCTCTCTCTCCTTTTGTTTTCTTCTTGCATTCAATGCGTAGCTCACTTCATTCTTTCTAACTTTTCTGGAATCTATTTAAACATATCAGCTGTCACTGCTGTGTGGCCCCCTTGTTTTGTATTTCTCTTACGCTTAGTCTCTATCCTAAATCTTTGTAGCAGAATGATGTTTTTGTTTTGGGACATATGGCATTTTATTTATTTTTAATCATCTTTTGTAACAGATTTCTAATCTGGTTGCATTATGCCCAGAGAATACATTATGCCTGGAGGTATTGTCTTTGCTGCATTGTGGCTTCAGACCTGGTTCCGCCTCTGGGGCCGTGAAAACCCCTCCACACACGTGCACACGCACACGCACACACACGCATGCACACACACACACAGGACATACACACACAGGACGCACAAACAGCTACACACAGAAACGCACAGAAGACACACACACGCACAGACACACTCACATTTTTGCTTTTTATTAATCTTGTCATTCAAATTCTATATCTAGTCATGCTTTTCTGTTTTTTGCTTTTTACCTTTTTCTTTTTTTGTCCCTCTGATCTACCACTTTCTAAGAGGGCTTTGGTAAGATCTTGGACCATAAATTTTGTTGTCTCTATCTTCCCTCATAATTCTGTCAGTTGTTACTTTATATATTGTGATGTGATATTTTAAAGGGTGTATATATTCACAACCACTGTATCTTCTTGATCTATTATTCAGTTTTGTCAGAATCTCACATCGCTCTTTGTCATTATGATGCTTTTCACCTTAAAATCTATTTAGTCTAATAATGGAAAGTGTTACCTTGTGTTTTTACGAAATTTCTCATTGCAGCAACCTTCGTAGACTCCCCGTGCAACAACCTTTTCATGAATCCATTCATCAGCTCAAGTAGGTCGTTCTATCCATTTCTAATTCTCATTATCAATCGAGAAATCTGGGCGTCAGCTGTGATGGTGAATGACAACTGGACTTTCCGTGGGACATACACACGTCAACTTATAACGTTGTACAACTGAAACTTACATAATGTCATTTTCCAATTTTACTGCAACTAAAACAAGCAAAAAAAATCAGCATCCTGGATTCGCTCTTGGAAGGGACCGTGTTTCCTTCAGGAAAAGAGCCCCTGTCTTTCTCGCCAGGGACCAGGTGACAGGACCCTTTGGTGGCCTTCCCGCCTTCTCTCCTCCCCTATTCTTTCTTACTTGACTTTGCCTTTCCCCCGAAATTACACAACAGATCCACAGTCAAGGGCACAGAGCAGATGCACAGGGTGATGAGTAGGTGGGGAGGGGCTTCCCTAACTCCCACCTACAGCCCCCCCACCCACCCCCGGGCTCTGCGCACTGTTAAGGCCCCACCATGGCGCTGACTCTGATATCGCCAGACTTTATGAAAGGATCCATCACTATGTGCGCAGGTTTATCTATTTATTATTATTTTTTAATTTAAGTCTATTTATTTATTTACGGAGAGACAGAGACACCGTGAGCAGGGGAGGGGCAGAGAGAGAGGGAGACAGAATCCCAAGCAAGCTCAGCACTGTCAGCACAGAGCCCGTCGCTGAGCCGGATGCAGGGCTCGAACTCACCGTATGGTGAGACCATGGCCTCAGCTGAAACTGAGAGTCGGACGCTTACCCAACTGAGCCGCGCAGGCACCCACGTCTGCAGTTTTAAACCTACTTCTCAATCTAGGGGGCATGTGCTGGCAAGGTTTTATCTTGCATTTTCCCGATTACTAATGAGAGCATTTTTGTGGTGGGTGTGAGCCGTTTTGGTGCTCTCTGCTGAGGTTTCTGGTCCTGTCTTTTGCCCCCTTCCTTTTGGGGTGTCTTTCACACTGATGGGTATGGGGTTTTATTTTTAAAATAATACACATTGCATATAAATTCTTATTTTTTTATTTTTTTGGCTACAGGTGCTGCAAAATCTGTTCCTCTCTTGAGTCTTGTTTCCCCCTTACAGTGGTGACAGGAGCTCCTAATTCCAGTGTGGCCGAATTCATCAGTGTCTCTATATACCTGGGAAAATCGTGTCTTGTCCTAGCACTAAATCTTAGATTAGCTTGACATGACACGTGGGACATAATTTTCCCTTTCATATTTAAAAATTATTACACTACTGCCCGGCTTGAGGTATTGACAGGTGTGGTACCAACTTAACTCATTCATATTGACAGGAATAATTTAAAATATTTTTTTTTTCTGGGGCGCCTGGATGGTTCAGTCCGTTAAGCGTCTGACTTCGGCTCAGGTCACGATCTCGCAGTTTGTTGAGTTCAAGCCCCGCGTCGGGCTTTATGCTGACAGCTCGGAGCCTGGAACCTGCTTCGGATTCTGTGTCTCCCTCCCTCTCTGCCCCTCCCCTGCTCATGCTCTGTCTGTCTGTCTGTCTCTCTCAAAAATAGATCAACATAAAAAGTTAAAAATAGGGGCGCTTGGGTGGTTCGGTCTGTTAAGTGTCTGACTTTGGCTCAGGTCATGACTTCGCAGTTTGTGGGTTCGAGCCCCACGTCGGGCTCTGTACGACAACTCAGAGCCTGGAGCTGCTTCGGATTCTGTGTCCCCACCCTCTGCCCCTCCCCTGCTCACGTTCTCTCTCTCTCAAAAAGTAAACGTTAAAAAAAATTGAAAAAATGGTATTTTTTTTTCTGAGAGCCATTAGATTTTTTTGCTTTATCTTCTGTGTTTTAAAATAGACTTTAATTTTGTCTGTTTTTGGTTTCATCCGTATTTGGAAGTTTTGTTCACTTCGGGTTCTTGGAATTCACTGTCTACGTGTTTTTCTGTTTCTTATTAACTTTTGCTCGTGAATCTTAAAGACTTTCCCCCGCTCCACACATCCTCCGGGTCTCTCTGGTGTCCTACTGTGCCTTTGCTCTCTGCCTCCCACGTCTGTCCTGCGTTTGCCCCTGGGCCGACTGCCCCGGGTCCAATTTGCTCCCTCTGTGTCCTTGGTAGTCCCTCCTCCCTGCGGCTTTGCCCCGAAGACTGGGGAGGGGGCAGAGGGCATCCCATCCGCACTTTGTGAGTGTCAGAAATGACGTCACTGGGGTTTGCACCCATCACACATGCATGCACACACTCAGGTGCTCACACGTGCACACCCGAACCCGTGTTTAGCCTCACTCTTGCGTGAACCAGTGCAAAGCTCCCCATGTCCGGATGCTGCAGTCCCTAATCTGGCAAATAAACTCCTTCCCCCTTTGCCCTCTGATGACCTGTTGAAGCCCAGCCTCCTGCCGCCCTCTCTCCCTGCGCTCCAAGAACACCAAGCCACACACAAGTCCCCGAACCCCACGTTCTTCCAGACGCCTGTGTCTCCTCCGAGTTCCCTGCAAACTGTAACTGGGGTCCCAGACCACGTCCACACACAGTCTGCTCGGCAGTGTCCTTGGACGCACAGCGGCGAAGTCCGTTGACTCCCCACCCTGCACCCCTGCGGAAAGCTGCCATTAGGTCCTAGATCCTAACTGATGACTACTCCGGCTTGGTGGGCGGGGGCCTCTCTTGAGAAGCAGGCCCTCTGGTGCTGCGCCTGGTTCCCGAGGCGGCCCGCACAGCGTCCTGTGGTCTGGCCAGGGGTGGGGGCCTGGGGGGAGCACCTGGCCCTCTGATCCCACACCTGGGTCGGTTGTTCCTCCGTCGGGGGACGGACGGTGGGTCGGGCTGTCTGGGACACCACCACCAGATCACTGATTCTCAGGATTCAAAAGCACAAACAACACACACGCACACAAACTTCCCCCAACCCAACGTGAGACACAAAAAGGAACTCCTTTCCTGACTTCCTGCCCGGTGCGGGTGAAGCACACCATCCACTGGAGGCCTCCTTACAGCCCCCTCCACCCCAGGGACAGAAATCCCAGTGCCCCGGCCTTGGGTCCCGGCCGGGCTGTGCAGGACCAGTGGCAGGGGATAGGCTCTTTCCTGTGTGCCCACCACCTCCGTGCAGACCGCAGAGCAGCCCCAGATTCAGTGTCCCTCCTCCCGGTGCATCCTCCACACAAGGACTAGGACCATCTAAAGGCAGGTGGGATGGGGTCCACCATGCTGACGGCCCTGCCCAGCCCGGCTCCTGCCCACCTCATCCCCCCTCTGCCCCCGGCTCACTCTCTCCCTGCCCAGCTCCTGCCTACCTCATCCTACCCAGCCCCCCCTCCGCCCCCAGCTCATGCTCTCCCTGGAGCCCCACCTCCCACCAGATGCCACCATTTGTGCCTTTCCCATTGTCTGCGACGCAGAAACAGTCTTTTTCTGTTCGTGAAAATTGAAAAATTATGGCAAAGAGAAATTACTTAAAAAAATGGAATCAAAAGGCATACAGAACAGACTCCACGCTTTTGTTATTAATTTCGACAGACATGAAATTACTCTGTCAGTTTGCTACAAACATTTCTAGATGCTCGCTCCCAATCCTTGTTTTGTTCTTCCCGTGGGCTGCGGCTGCCAGTCTGGGACCCGGCCGGTCTGGGGCCACCCCCAGGGAAGCACCGCTGGACAGTCGGTTGAACACCCCGCGCTGTCTCTCCAGCCCGGGTTTAAGTTTATTTATTTTGAGAGAGAGACAGAGAGAGAGAGAGAGAGAGAGAGAATGAGTGGGGGAGGGACAGAGAGAGGGGGAGACACAGAGTCCAAAGCAGGCTCCAGGCTCCGAGCTGTCAGCACAGAGCCCGACGTGGGGCTTGAACTCACGGACCGCGAGATCATGACCTGAGCCGCAGTTGGACGCTCAACCGACTGAGCCACCCAGGCGCCCAAGGGAATCTTTTCCCTTGTGGCCCGGCCACGGAAGGCCCCGCTGTGGCCCGGAGAGCCTGAAAGGTGACTTAGGAAGACACGTGGCACCAAGCGCCTACACTCCAGGAACTGATGTGCTTTTGGTGTCCATTTGTTGGCTCTGATGAACATTAATGTGATGGCCCTTAGCATATGGCGCATGTGACATTAAAACAGTTATTATGACTGTGATCCATATGCTGAAAAAGTTACATGGAAGCAGAGAAGATATGGAACAGACACGAATTAAACTTCTGGAGACACTGGAGAGTGCGCTGGACGGCGGGAAGGGCAGAGTAGTCTCCGCGGTATTACCTAGAAGGTGTTTCCACAGAAACGCTCCAGGCGGAAACATCCAGAGGCAAGAGAGAACTCTGTGACTGGGCTGCACCCACTGCTCATGGAGATATGGCACTTTCCTTGCCCGTCCAGCAGGTGATGGGCGTTGAGCTGTCCCCAAAGCCACGGCCAAACCTTGAGGTGGAGGCTGTGGGTAGGCCTATGCTTTCATTTTGCTGGGTCAACATTGAGATGTGGGGTCTCTGGGATGCTGGCAGGCGTATGCTTTGTTGTTTGAGAGATTGCCACTGTTTGTAGAATGACGGTACCTTTACAGTCCTGGCAGTTATGGGTGACGGCCCGGGGTCTCCCTCCTCTCCCGTCCCTGGCAGCGTCTCTCGTACGGATTGTGGCCATGCCCGCCCGCCCCTGTGAAGGGCTCCCACACTTTCCGGTCGTCAATTGGCATTTTTAATACCTAATAACGATGCACATCTTTTCACGTGCATTAAACTATGTGCCTATCTTCATGGGTGAAGAGTCTATTCCGATTTGGGCCCATTAAAAAAAAAACAAAAACGGGTAGTTTGTCTTCTTTCTTTTTTGGGTTGTGAAGGTTCTTCACAAATTCCAGCTATAATCTCTTCAGCAGGTATGTGATTTGCATATATTTCCCCGACTCTGGTTTGTCTTTTGATTTGCTTAATGGTCTCTTTCAGAGAGCACAAGTTTTCAGTTTTGATAGGACCCGATTTATCAAATCTGCTTTCCTGGAGCATGCCTTTGGTGTCATATTTAAGAAATGTCGCCTCATCAGAGATCACAAAGATCATCTTCTGTTTTCTTCCTGAGGTTTTAAAGTTATAATGATCACGATCCAGTCTGTGACACATTTGGAGTTAATTCTGCATGTGGAGTGACATGAAGGCCTAGGTTTTCTCCCCCCACTTTCCCTCCTCTTTCTTCCTCCTCCTCCCCGTCCCCTCCTCCTCCCGCCTCCTCCCCTCTGGTGCTCCCTCCTCCTCCTCTTCTGCATATATCTCATTGTTTCAGCCCTATTTCTTGAAAAAAAAATCTGCCCTTTCCTGATTTAAATGTCTTGGCTCCTATTTTGAGAATCAATCGGCCATAAATGTTCAGATTCGTTTCTGGACTCTCAATTTTGTTCCAGTTGTCTACGTCTGCCCTAATGCCAATACCACATGCTCTTGATCTCTGTGGGTTTTGAATAAAGTTTGAAACTGGGATGTGTAAGTCTTTCAGCTTTCTTCTTTTACGAGGTCACTTTGCTGTCCCAGGGCAGGTACATTTGTGTCTATGGTTTGGGATCCGTGTAGCGTAATACAGAGAAAAGCCTGAGATTGTTTTATTTGGAATTGCATTGGGTCTGTGAGCCAGTCTGAGGGAGGATTACCATCTTAACATTACTGAGCCTTCCAGTCTATGAACATGGAATATCTTTGCGCTTAGTTAGATCTTTAATCTCTCTCAGCAGCTTTACAGCTTTTTGGTGTACACGTTTAGCACTTTATGCTCAATTTGCTCAAGTATTTTATTCTTTTTGATGCTTTCAGTGTGATTGTTTTCTTAATCTCATTTGCAGCTAGGTCACTACTAAGATGGAGAAACAAAGTTAATTTTTATGTGTGGAAATTGTACCTTGTGACCTTTCTGAATGCATTTATTTTTTCTATGAGGTTCGGGCAACTCCTTAATATTTGTCACAAATAGAATTATGTCGTTTATGAGTTATATACGTGAAGCAGAAAGTGGCAAAACTAAAGGGAGAAATAGAGCCACAATCATATGTAGAAATTTTAACACGCATATTTCCATATGATTGAACAAATAGACACAAAACCACTAAGGATATGGAAGATTAAAAAAATCAGTAAGCGTGATTTGACATTTAAAAATACTATATTCAATTATATGCTGAATATTGCAGGATACATATTCCTTTCTTCTGTAAAAGTTCACCACAACAGAATGACCACATGCTATGACATAATAGAAGTCTCAGTAAATTGTGTAGGATTGAAATAATAAAGAATACATTCTAGGTGCACCTGGGTAGCTCAGTCGGTTAGGTGTTCGACTTCAGCTCAGGTCATGATCTCACGGTTCGTGAGATCGAGCCCCGCATCAGGCTCTGTGCTGACACCTCAGAGGCTGGAACCTGCTTTGGATTCTGTGTCTCCCTCTCTCTCTGCCCCTCCCCCGCTCATGCTGTGTCTCTCTCTGTCTTTCTCAAAAATAAACATTAAAAAAAATTAAAAGAAAAAAGAATACTTTCTCTGGTCATAATATAATTAAATAAAGGGAGAAGAAAATACTTTATAAAACATTTTATGATGCTGACATAACCATGGTACCAAAACCTGATTAAGACATTACAATTAAATTAGCAATTCATAACAGTAAAATACCCAAATACTTGGCAATTAAAGTACACACTTAAAAAATAACCCACAAGTCAAAGAACAAATCACAATGAAAATTAGAAAATATTTTTCAATGAATGAAAATGAAAGTACCACATAACAAAATTTATGAGCCGAGGTTGAAACCATGCTTAGAAAGAAATTTATAAATTTAAACGCATAATTAGAGGGGAAGAAAGTTTTCAAGTTAATGATCTACCTTAAAAAGCTACAAAAACAAGAGAAAATTAATCCCAAAGAAAGAGGTATAATAAAAACGAGATAAGAGAACAGAATTAAATGAGATAGAAAACCTGCAATTAAGAAATTAACAAAGTGAAAAGAAAAAGTTCTTTGCAAAAGTTAACAAAGTTGGTAAAACCTCAGCAACAAGACAGATAGTAAAGGACACACAGGGACACACGCACGCACCGGGGTAGGAGCAGGGAGGTCCTGCGAAGAATTAATATCGAATGAGAGCAAGGACATCACTCAAGGGTCTACAGACGTTCAGTGCGCCATGAGAGAATGTCATGAACGCTCTTAGGCTGTATTCACAACTTAGATACAATGGACAAATCTCTTGGGGAAAGAACTTACTAAACAAAGAAGAAATAGAAAATCTGAACAGCCCTACATCTTTAGTAACACTGAATTCATAACTAAATCCTTTTTACAGTGAAAACTCTAGACCAGGGTAGTCTGAGTGATGATTTTAACATTAGAGTAAGAGGTATCTGCCATCCCCCACCAGTTCAAAAAAAGAGGAAGAGAGAATATGTTTCAAGTCAACACATGACAGAGGTGTAACCCTGATACAAACACCTAATGAAGATATTACAAAAAAATTAAATTATGGACAAATATACCTCCTCAACATAGACTCAGAAATCCTAAATGTGACACTCGCTGATAGAATGCAGTAATACGTAAAAGTATGATATGCCATGGCTAAATGGAATTTAACCTAAGAATGTGATGTTTGTTTAATATTCAGAAAGCAATCAGTGTGATTCACCACACTAACAGGTGAAGGGCTTTTATGAAAGACAGAGCCGACGACATTCAATGGTGAAACGCTGAATGCTTTTACTCAACGTCAGGAATGAGGCGAAAGTGTGTGCTTTTATCACTCCTAACACTATCCTGCAAGTCCTAGCTAGAGTCAGGACACAAGAAAATATAAATGGGTAAATATTTGAAAGAAAGGAATAAAGCCATCTATGCCCACAAACAGCATTATTGTCTACATGGAAAGTTCTTAAGCAATCTAAAAAACACAAAAATGAAAATAAAAACTAACAGATTATTAAAAACACTTAGCATGGTCACAGGAAACACATTGACACAAAATCCTTTTTTCCCCCCTATATAATAGCAGTTATCAGTTGGGAATGATTTTGAAAAATCCTTTAATGTATGAAAGCAAATGTAATACTTGAGGTTAACTTTAACAAAAACAAACGTCACCTTTTCATGTGAAAAATACAAATATGGCTTATAAGTTAAGGAAGAGCTACATAAATGCAGAGATACACCCATAGATTGGGGGAATCAAAATTATTGATATGACACTTCTTTCTAAACTGATCTATAGATTAAATGCAATTACATTAAAACTCCAGTGTCTCTCTCTCTCTTTCTCTCTCTCTCTCTTTTGCAAATAGTAATAAATGACGCTAAAATTTATGCAATTTAGCATGTAAAGGAACTAGAATAATGTGTTTTTAAGAAACCAAGTTGAAAGATTAATAACTGATATCAATACTTACTATAAACTACAATAAATAGGACAGTGGTTGGGTGTTGTTGGCATATATTTAGGTATATAGTCCAGTGGAAAATAATAGAAAGTCCAGGCAGATTCTCACGTATAAAGTCAATTGCTTTTTGACAAAGATGTCAAGGCAATTCAATGGAGAAAGAAATGCCTGTTTTAAACAAATAGTATTCTAACAATTGGATATCCATATAGGAAAAAAAAAACACAACTCCTATTTCACACTCTTTCCCCAAATCAAGTGCGATTATAGTCCTACATATAAAATCTATAACTATTATAAAGGTTTAGAAAGCAATAAACAAAGAATCTAATTGTGATATTAGAGTAGGCAAGGTTTCTTAGCAAGATACAAAAAGCCATAACCATAAAAGAAAATGAATTGGTAACTTGAGCTTCATCAAAATTGAAAGCTTTATCTCATCAAAAGATACTGTTAAGAGGGGGCATCTGGGTATCTCATTGGGTTAAATGTCCAGCTTCGCCTCAGATCATGATCTGACCATTTTTGAGTTCGAGCCCCGCATCCGGCTCTGTGCTGACAGCTCAGACCCTGGACGCTGCTTCGGATTCTGTGTCTCCCTCTCTCTCTGCCCCTTTCCCACTCATTCTCTGTCTCTCTCTCTCTCTTTCAAGAATAAATAAACATTAAAAAAAAAAGATTCGGTTAAGAAAATGGAAAGGTAAGCCACAGATTGGGGAGAAAATATCGGCAGTACAATATGACAATACAGTACAAACTTTTGTCCCAAAAGTCCCCAAATGGCTTATTTTACAGAATATACAAAGATATCCTTTAAATCATATAAAAATCAAGAAAACGTAGTGCAAAATGATGAATGACTCATAGATATTTCACAAAAGAAGATATACTAATATGTGTGAACAAGGACATGAAAAGGGGTTAAAGCAATAATTAAGAAAATATAAATTAAAAATCACCATGAAATACCACCTCACATTTAATAGGATGTCCATATTAAAGATGGACGCCATCAAATGTTGGCAAGGATGTTGATTTATGAGGATGCCCGTATGTTGCTGGTGGAAGTGAAGAATGAAACCATCATTTTGGAGAGCTATTGTAAATTTCTTGTAAATTTTAATGTATACCTACCCTTTGATTCGGCGATTTCTGCTCCAAGAGGGATAGAAACTTTCTTCAGAAAACTTGCAAATGAGGGCTACCCTAGCTTTATTCATAGTAGCCCGAAAATGCAAACAACCCAAAGTAGCCACCATCAAGAGAATGAACATACAGTTTGAGGAATATTAACACAATCATGTACTACTTAGACACAAAAATCATAAACCATTGCTCTATGGAACCACACAGGTGAATCTCAAAAACATTATGGTGAATGGAAGAAGCCAGGTGCCGCAAAGAGCACATTCCTACAAAATTCAAGAATGGGCAAAGCTAATCAATGACGATGAAAATTACAATGATTGCCTCCGATGAGGAGTGAGGGGAGGGGTGCACGAAGGAATTCTGAGGGAATGAAAGCAGTCTAAATGTTAATAGGTGTGTAGATGTCAATGTTTCTCCAACTGGGCAGTCAAGACCCGTGCATTTCATTGCATGCAAATTTTGTTTCAAATTTTTGAAAAAATAAAATGTGAATAGACTGATATCACTAACTCATAATGAGCCTCCATTTTGTTTTCAATTTTAATTATACATTTCCCTTTGAAACTATGGCCAATTGTAGACTACCGTCTTGCCTCAACTCCTGTGAAGATCTCCATAAAAATAAGGACCTGGCTCTTTTCTTTGATGATCTCTTTGGTCCTCTCTGTCGCAGACCTCTGTGGTATAAGGAGAGCTAGTCTTCTGTCCCCATTCTCCAGTGACAACCCCAAACCACAGTGGCACTCACTTCATTTCGCCCCAAGTTCCTTCCTGCTTTTGGAACCGGTGGAAAAGTCTAATAACAGAGATCTTGTTTTTTCCAATGCTGGAGGAAGAATCAATAAATTCTCACTTGAATGTGATGCTAATGTCTTAGGAGGAAAGTTTCTCTAAAATGCAAATGCCATTCTTTTCTCCACAGTGAAGAAGCAGGGACCCATGGCTCATTGTCATAAGTCCACCTGAGCTGTTCTGATGATTCATTTGGCCCGGTCTTATCCTTTTTTTTTTTTTTTTCAACGTTTATTTTTGGGACAGAGAGAGACAGAGCATGAACGGGGGAGGGGCAGAGAGAGAGGGAGACACAGAATGGGAAACAGGCTCGAGGCTCTGAGCCATCAGCCCAGAGCCTGACGCGGGGCTCGAACTCACGGACCGCGAGATCGTGACCTGGCTGAAGTCGGATGCTTAACCGACTGCGCCACCCAGGCGCCCGGCCCGGTCTTATCCTTATGGGGGCCAGCTGTATGGGAAACCCTACGTATGTCACCTGCGTTCTCTGGCGTTAGTATTGCAAAACAAGGAGGGGCCAACGATGGGCCAACATGTTCCTTTTGTGAAAAGGCAGACTTTTATATAAAGGTATAAAGGTTGCATTTTTAAATAAGATAAATTGAAAAGAAGACATATATTTATGACTCCTTCGTCTCTAAATTCTTTCCACTTTTTGCCAAAGGTTTTTTTTCCTTCCTCTTCCTCTTTTTCTCCATTGTGGCAGTCATGAAAAATGAGCCACTCAGATGTCCTGCTGGGGGGCGGGTGGGCATCACAATTGACTCATGGGCCCAGATGATGCCCCTCTGGATGCACCACCATCCATGACCCCACGCTGTCTCACAGGCTGGTCCTAGTCAGTGGCTGAGACTACAGAAGTGCTACTTCAGGGCCATGCATGTAAGGCAGGGGACTCATTTGATGGGCACGTTGGCTGGAGGACCCACCATCAGACTGGCCAAAATATTTTCAGAAGCATGCTGCAGTCAGAGACTCTTTCTGCCCAGCCCCCCTTCCTTCCTTTTCTCCTTCACAGATGTTTGAACTACATCATGGTCTGAAGGCTCTCCTCGCCTTCTGCTGCCATCTCCCCTTTGCCCTCCCCAGGTATTTGTGCAATAAATCTTCTGCATGTCAAATCCAGCCTCAGGCTCTAGTTCTTAGTGGCTTCAACCTCACTTCAGGATCCGCCTGATCCTCCCTTCCTTTCTCTCCTCTCCATCTTCCTCACAGTCCTCCAATTCCTGCTTCTCTTCCTTTAGTTCTTCTGTTGTCTTCCCCTGGGCTTTTGCTGTGTTTCCCCCACTTGGATATCTGTGGAATTTGCTTTCCAGAGATATTGGAAATCAAACTGTCTATGGGATGGAACATGGTCTGATTACAGGCTAGGGTTGTCAATTTTACCTCTTCCAGCCAGCATCAATAAACACGTGTTTAATTAGAAGCCTAGTAACCATGAAGACACAAAAAACTGGGGAAGGTTAGCCAAGAGGTACAAAAAACACTCGGGTGGAGTTTCGAAGAGCAGGGATTTGTTAGAGTGCGCAAAAGCTCCAGAGGAATGGAAGTCATAGAGGAGTATTTTGACTTGAGATAAGAAAAAGTGTCATGAGTTATACATCAACAAAATAGCTGCCTTAGAAAGCTGTCAGTTCCCCATTAGCAAGAGTTTTCACATTTAGCATTGATTAGAGTTTTTAAAATATAAAACATTTTTAGTTGCAAATTTTTAGTTCTAGGAGGAAAATGTGAGCTCTAAAACCTCGAAGCAGGAGTGCTCCTTCCCTGTAGGAAATGTAAGTCCACAATCACTGAGGAAACCTAAGTATTTTGAAAACTAGCTTTATTAATCAGCAAGTGGTCATGTCAAATTATTCCTTGGCCAGTTTGCTATGAGTTAGGAAATAACAAAAATGGCTATGATAACCACAACACACTTTCTAACTTATGTCACCATCTGATATCAGAAATACAATGACTCAACTTGGTTTTCTATAAGAAATCATGGTATGCAACCCACCAAATAATGAAAATTTAGAATCTTTAATGAGAAGTGAGATATACTGTCATTCAGCATTTTTTTCTGAATATCTTGTCCAATGCGATAAGACAAGAAAAGAAGTTATACATAATAAAGAAGAAATAAACCATGATTTTTTTCAGATAATAAGATTTTTTATCTAGTTAAAAGTACCAGATCAAAGAAAACAGTAGAACACCTGAAATACATTTTCATAATAAAAGAGCTCAGTGAGGGGACTTGATAAAAGATCAGCATTAAAAAAAAATATTTCCTCACACACAAATCCCCAGATTCTTCTTTGAAATCTAGACTCACGTATACTCAATGCCTGCTCAATAGCACTATTGAAACTTCCTCCTTCCTTCCTGCTTCCTTATTTTACCCCACAGACATTCACCCAGCCACCGCTATGTGCCAGCCCCCCTGTGAGTCACTGGTGAAAGAGTATGACAGAAGAGAGACCCCTGCCCTCTTGGACCTTCTACTATAGTTTGGACCTCCCACAAATGAAGATGAACATTGTATACAGAGCACTAGACAGTAAGAACTGATAGTGAAAGCATAAAGTAAGAGGAAAGAAAGGGAGTGTTGATAGAGAGAGAGAGAGAGAGTGCGTGCATGCATGAGCAGGGGAGAGGCAAAGACAGAGGGAGAGAGAGAACATTCCTCTCTTTCAAACCATTACATGTTCTGTTTTCTCTGCATGGAATGTTCTTTCCCATGATTCACGAGCTCACTTAGTTCCAGGCTCACCTCCTGACTGACATTCACAGAGGACGTCCTCTCAGCCATCTGAGTGTCAGGAGCCTCCTCTGTGGTGGCATCTTCTGATGGGCATTCACATGAGACACAAATATCTTCACCGTCTGTTTCATCCCGACAGGTCCATCCACATACCTCTCTGCTGTTGGCAGTCTTGTTCTTTCCCAACCATTAGCACCTGCTCACGAATTAGCATAGGTCTGTACCTCGGGCACCTCTGACTCCAGATTCTGTGTGAGCCAGATGTGATGCGTGGAGTCTGCCCACTGCCGGAGTGTCCCCCCACCTCTGTCCTTCAGGGCCCCCCGAGTGGGCTGCTGTGTTTCAGCGTCCACCTTCAGAGGGTGAGGACCCATTTGTAAACGGTGCTCAAGTTCACTCCTCGTCGGCTGGCTGGTAGTCAGTGAAACCCTGGGATGGCACAGGCATGGCTTCACTGCAAGGAGGCACCACAACGGGCGTTGGTGCTGGATGGCTCTGTGCACCTGCTCGTGCTGCCCGTGCCGAACACACCTGCCCAAACCCAGTCCTTATATCCATTTCCACTTAACAGTCAGCTGCTGCTGTGCACAGCCAGCCGTGCTAGGTCAGCAGATAGCACCGAGCTGCCCGTGGAGAGTCTGTAGGTGGGATGGCGGGCATCGGCACGCTGTGCGATCCTTCGGGGTGGTTATGGCCTCACTTCCTCAGGACGTCTGTCCACTGTTGGTAAACCCAGCATGAACTCGGGCCGGAAGCCACTCCTTCAGATCCTGAAAAGGACCAACAAGAAGTTCTCCCCAGAGCTTCACAAGCAGGTGTCTGAGAACTTGTCCCTGGTGAAAACTCTGCATTACAAAGACTTTTCTTGCTGCTGAAGTATAACCCGTATCACGTCAGACCTGTGTTTCAATGCTGCAGGCACTTCCCAATACCAGCCACGGGGTGTGCAAGCTTCCCGACACGACCTCGGCACCCCAGTCCACACCCCCACTCATGCGTCCCCTCCCCCTGCTATGTGCTGTCCGGCACCATCTTGGAGGGGACAGGTGAAAACATAAGGAATTAGAGTGCCAGGAAGCGAGCGTGTTGTCTCCAAGAGAGGCTCGGAGTGGGGTCCCGGGGAAAGAGGGTCAGCTCCTGGTCGGGGACCGATGGGAGGCCCTGGGCAGTGGTGGCATGAAAGAGAGGGGTGGGGCAGTGCAGGGGCTGGTGGAATCAGAGTGGGGCACGAGGAGCTGGAAACTGGGGGATCTGCCAGTGGGATGCCTGGGGGACTCCTGTCTGTGTGAGCCCGGTGCTGGGCAGTCCCCAGAAAATGGTGAATAGGAACGACGTGCCCCCTCCAGCCGGCAGGAGGGCCATGCCTCGTAAAAATCGCCGAGTGCGGGGGTGGAGCCACCGGAGTCGGAGTGAACGACTCCGGAGAAGTGGCAGGAATTTGGAAGCAGCGGGATTTGGGTTTGAAATCTGGAGCGGCCACCGACCAGCTCTGCCATCCTGGCAGGTGCTTGCGAGCTCCTCTCCTGGACGCCCTCGGGGATGAAGCCTACTGGCAGGGTGGCGGGGAGGCCTCCGGGAGCCACTGCGCGTCCTGTGTCTGGCTCGGGCGCTGCGTTGACAATAATGCCTCCGTTCTGCGGCCGTGTGAGAGCCACTCTTATTATTTGTGACAGGATGTGAGCCTGCTCTCTTTGCAGGGAGTCAGATCTGCACATGGGGTGGGGGGGGGAGTTAAAAATAGAAAAAAATAACTTACCTCTGATGGGAACTCATCAACCTTCTCTGGAATCAGCCCGTGCTTGCGTCAGAGGGCCCAGTAGGTGCCCAGGTGGACGCGGGGTGTGGGAGGTCCCGTGGGCAGGGCGGAGGGGTGGGCGGAGCTCAGCCTGCCCCTCAGAAGATGGGCTGGAGGCTCAGTCTCCAGGGATAAAAGGTCTTTTCCGGGTCGAGATGGGAAACACGTCCCTCACAAAGGGCAGGAGAAAGTCTGTCATCAGTTCAGTCTTTCCTGAGACCTGAGGTCTGGCTGCAAAATTTGGACACTGAGGGCTGGGTGGCAGACAGTCCTGTTAGACCGTCCTGATTTGTACCCTTCGATATGAGTGTGATTTGCGGGGACGTGTGGCCGGAGAATCTGTTCCAATCAGTTCGGATACTTTGGCCACCGAGAGGTTGTCCACAGAGGGGCATGTGTGATCGTTAAACTGAAATTTGACGGAAATCTTCTGGGGGGCAGATCGGGGAGAGTCTAGGTGGAGATGGGCAGGTGGGGCCTCGGTTGCCTGGACCCTCCCTCGAGGCCTCTGGTTCTCAGCATCTCCGTCTGAGAGGGACCGTCCCGCCACACCGGCCCGAAGCTGCCGCCTCTACGGGCGGGCCAGCAGGTGCGTTTGTGAGGCGTTGACAGAAAGACGCCCACTCCAGCTTCTTCCTGAAGGAGCCGAGGAAACAGAATCTTCTGTTTCTGCTCAAAGACTTTCCAAAGCTGCACGTTCTCATCCTAAATGCCCCGGAGTGATGCCCGCCCGGGAGGAGCAAACGAGGAATCTGCTTTTTTCTGAACTGGGGCAGAGGAGCGCCCGTTGATAACGGCACAGCATTGAGGATAACACCCCTTCTCGGTGGCTCCAATCGCTGGGTGACTGGTTGGAAACAGGTTCTCAGCCTCCTCCCAGAAGGAGTGTGATTTTGCTGGGTTTGTGCCCATCTACGCAGGGGCTCCGGCAGGGGGGCGCTAAACCTTGCCCTCCTTCTCTGGGCCCCATCCTGGCGTGGGGACTCAAAGGGAGGAGAGGGGGTCGTCGTCCCTGCAGGGTCAGGACGGGCCCTGAGCTCCAGCAGTTAGCTCTGGGTGAGTCAGGACTTGGGGGGCAAATCCCTATAAGGTGAGCACAGTTAGGTCCTGGCAGGAGTGGCACACATCTGGGTTGCCTTTAGGGGCAAAACCTGGGTGAGGAAACTCGAATTACTTGCTGGACTGCTCGGTGAAGGCAGACGGGGGCTCCCAGGGAGATGGGCTGGGTGCGGGCAGGGCCGGCGGGGCTCCAGGCCGGGGTGAGGGCAGGCTGCCCAGCGAGAGTGTGTGGACCCCGGCCAGGCAGTGTGTGCCCAGTGGACCCAGGAGGTTTTGGGCAGAAGTTCAGGTCACCGTGGCTCCACAATGAGCTTCCCTGGATGCAGGAGGTGAGGGTCATGTTTCCAGATGGTTCCGGGCCCCTTGCTATGTGTTTCCATGTTTGATGGCTCATCTTTGCCACGGTGCTTCAGGGTGGACATTATTAATCTGTCTTTGGAGAGCTTATACGTATAATTATATATATATATATATATATATATATATATATATATATATATTATAATATATATTAATCCCTCTTTGGAGACAAGGCAACCGAGGGAAATAGGAGGTAACATCAAAGACACCTCTTTGCATACCCCCAACTGGAATGTTCTTTCTGTGTCTGTGTCTGTGTCTGTCTGTCTCTCTGAACTCCCCAGGCATTTGTACAGACATCGCATTAGAGTCTCTTTCCATTCAGCGGGGCCTGGGTGGCTCAGTCAGTTAGGTGTCCAACTCTTGGTTTCAGCTCATGTCCTGATCTCATGGTTTGCGAGTCTGAGCCCTCCCTGTCGGGCTCTGAGATGACAGTATGAGCCTGCTTGGGATTCTCTCTCCCTCTCTCTCTGTCCCTCCCCAACTTGCACTGTGTCTGTCTCTCTCAAAATAAATAAATAAACTTAAAAAAAGAGACTTTTTCCATGTGGCCCTGAGAAGGACCACAGCTCAGTGGTTCTGGATCCGACTGTGTCCCCCAGACTATTCTGCAGAGCAGGTCACTGGGCTCAGGCACACGCTCCTCCCCTTTCCCAGTGTTTAGCATGGCAGAAACATACTACCAACCTTTCTTCTAAAGGAATCTCCATCTTTTTTTTTTTAATGTTTATTTATTTTTGAGACAGAGACAGAGTGTGAGCAGGGGAGGGGCAGAGAGAGAGAGGGAGACACAGAATCCTAAGCAGCCTCCAGGCTCCGAGCTGTCAGCACAGAGCCCAACATGGGGCTCGAACTCACCAACCACGAGATCATGACCTGAGCCGAAGTCAGACGCTTAACTGACTGAGCCTCCAGGCGCCCCAGGAATCTCCACTGCTGAGTTTGTATTGACCGCTCT
>NW_024412413.1:2485685-2490093 GCF_014898765.1 Herpailurus yagouaroundi | reverse complement strand
CTGTGGTGTCGGTGTGGGGTCTCCAGAGCAGGTGATGGGCCGAGAGGTGCCCATCACCCTGTCCTCTGAGCCCGTGCTCAACCGACTGAGCCACCCAGGCGCCCCTAGTGTTTTTTTTCAAAAAATGGTTTCCATCCTATTTTGGCTGCTACTGAACACCCTTCTGTACAGAGTTCTCTGAACCAAAGCACTTTCCCTTCTCTGATTTCACTGTCACAGACCCGGGGAGGGGGGGAAGAAACCCACCTCCAGCTGTGGCAGAGTCGTGTCCCTTCCACCAAGAAAGCTTGAAAGTATGGATGAAATGGAAAAGAAAAATGTTGGGAAGTGTTGGACAGACAGATCTGAGGGGCTCAGGTCCCAGAGAGAAAGGATGTTTAGACAAACTAACACTTGGGAGGAATTTCCCCCAGGACCTTTGCCCAATGTGAAACCTCGGAGTCGTGACCTCAGAAGGACTGAGGGCTGACCGGAGGTCGCAGAGTGTTGGCATTTAGAACCAGGCGCTGAGGACACTCCCGGAGCGAAAGACCCTGACAGACAGCCCGGGCTGTCGGCTGACCTTGAAGGTCTATCACCTAGCTCAGGAGGCCCCAGGGGTGGCCTTGGTGATAAAAAGCTTGAACTTCGCCTCGGATCAGGCCACGTGTTCTGCCTCCACTCACATGGCCGGTGAGGCAGGATAAAGTGAAACCTTTCTAGGGAAAGTTAACATGGTACCACATCTGTAAATTTTCACCTGCGTGGCTAAGACCAACTTAAAAACCAGTAGGCATATCAGGACAAAGAAACTAGAGAAAAAACAGACAGTACAATCAGACCCACAGGTGACCCACGTGTTAGAGCTATCAGGTGGATTTAAACTAACCCAGGGTAGAATGAAAGAACACAAGGTGTCAAGAAACTACCTTGCAGGGAGAGTTAGGAACCAGAGTCTTGTTTCAGCCTTCTTTCCATTAGACTTATGAAGGTGGGCAAGCTAATTACACTCTAAAAGTTTCAGTTACTTACTAGTAAACGATAGATAACAGCCTTTCACCTTCCTGGGGGGTGGGTATAAAGGGAGATCATGGGAAGTACACCCTCCGCACAGAAGTTACTGCTGGTGTTGCTACCTGGGGGTCCTCCAGGCATCTTTGGGCTCACGAATGATTCACTAGCACCTGCTTTGAAGTTAAGCCTCACTATCCCGGCTGAACACCTGATACAGTCTTGTCTGGTCTACACCGTGGGCACTTAATAAAAGTTTATAGATGAACCAATTTTGATACGAGAACTCCTACTTTCTTATCTCCAGCTCAGGCTCCCTCTTTTTTCGTTCTACCATTTTATTTATATGTTTACGTACTCGTTTGTTTATTTTGATTGGGCATCTTTATCCAAGTGCATATTGGTATTGAATATGAAACATCATTTTGATGATTCTAAAACCTTTTTAAAAATTCCCTCTGTTGAGGGAAAGAGTTACAAAATGCGTGGATGAGAGTATCCTGTGTGTCAAAGCGAACACCTGAGACCCTCAGGTTAAGCTAGACATTCAGAGTCTGACTCTGGCCTCTGGTAGTTGTTTATTCAACACAGATTCCCTATTTTTACGTGTTGTCCAAAGCTTCTGTGATAATTGGTTTTGTTTCTGAAGAGTTAAGCAAGGCGATGTGAATTGATACACTAGTATTTCAACTCATTGGGTCTGAGGAGAAAGCAGAATTGAGTTGCAAATTTTAGAGAATTTCGAGAGGTAATTAAACCTTAAATCCAAATTTTTTTTCTCCTGTCAAATATCCACTAATTATTTTTGTGCTGGCAAATTGCACATACTTCTATTCTGTTGGGGGTTTGTCTCCAAGTTACTACCACTACTATTTTATTTGCAGATAGAACTTTTGTTTGTACCCGCCTTGAAGGATGCTTGAGTGTGGTGAGTTCAGAGGCCATGTGTATGGCACCAGTGTGGATGCTGTTTAAGTTCTTGATGAAAAGAAGGTCTGTGTGAAGGTCTTAGAACCTCAGATGGGTCTGGGGAGGCACCAACTCCTGAGTGGTTGATCCTTTGGATGTCTCGCCCAGGGAGGAAAGGAAATGCATACATATGACTAAGAAAGGCAGCTTTACTTTGTGATTGTACTGTTGTTCATAAAGTAGGCACTGTCCTCTTTGTCATGCCCCGGAACAAATACACTCTCCTGCATCATTAATATTAGACTTGGCCATCTGACTTCCTTGGCTTCTGGAATATGGATCAAGATGACATTGTGCCAGTTCCTAACAAAGGTTTTAAGAGACATTACCAACTCTCATGATGGCTTTGTGCTCTGCTCCACCCCCACCATGAGGATATCACAGCCCGGAGAATGTGTGATGTGATCCTCTGGCCCAGGTCCTGAAATTAGACAACATACCTAGAGCATACCTGAACCTCACCTCTGCCTGGAGCCAAGCTTCCAAGATATGAGCTGTTAGTGTTAAATAAATAAGTGCTGTTTCGAGCTGCTGAGATATTGAGGGGTTGTTTGTTAAGCAACGTTATTGCAAAGGCAACTCCCTAATGCAGGTAGATTAAACAACAAACAGCACAGGTGAGATTGCATGGTTGGAAGGGATAATCCTCACCTAACCCTGTGTGCCAAATTTATAGGTGCATTAAATATGCAACATGCTTAAAGTAAACAAAATCATAAATAAAATATGGGTGCAAATGGTCAACTGATATCGGAGCAGATAAGGACCTCGTAGGAATAAGCTGATCGAAGAAGTCAAAAATAGATTTGACTTTATACGACAATACTTACACTTCTGTAGATCGTGAAAAAAAATCAGTAAAATTCCAATTTTCAAATTGTGGGAAAAATGTCTATGAAATAAGTTATCATTTAATCCACACTTTGTAGATGGAAAAATGAGGATTGGTGAGGTGAAGTGACTTGCACACGTGTGTGCACGGTGTGGATAGACATGAAACTAAAGCCCACATGGAGACACCAGAATTAGCAGGTGATGGCATGGTAAGAAGCCCACTACCTAAAGACTGGTCCTCACCCCCTGGCCCTTTGGATCGAGCACAGTTTCACACAGATTCCCAACTGGCTAGGCACTTTCTTTTGTCAAGGAGCCTGCGTTATCATGCATTAAATTCCACATACGCCATTACCTGCCCAGCACAAATCACATCGTTCAGAAATGTTATGCAGCTGAATAGTGAGATACGACTCCAGGGTGGAAGGTACGAAGATTTGTTGTAGACAAACAGAGATTGAAAAACAAAACCTCGCGGAATTAAGTTTGAGGCTTAGATTGCTTAAGCACGGCAAGGACCATTCTGGAAATCTCATTGACTGTCATCCTAAACTCCATTTTCAACGGCGTCTAAACAAGATTCGTTAACAGCAAGTACACTTACGTTACCTCTGACTTGAACTGGATGAAATGTCCTCAACAGTGAAGACGTGGGAGATATTAGTGGGCTATTTGAGAACCTTTCATACTGTAGTTGATGATTTTGGAAAACATGATGCAGAAAGTGTGGTTTTATTTTGTTTAGAGCTCCCATGGGGATGGAGAACGTGACACTGGCCCCCAGCCATCTGATTGGGGACCTGGTCCGTTTACCCTTCTATCTAAGGCAGACGACACATGGGCCAAGGCATATGGGGTCCATGAGATGAAGGGAAATAGAAGGGTGGCAGACAGACTGTAGGGTGGCCTGTAGGAAAGGCCCTTGTACGACCCTTTCCCTCCGAGTGTGGGTGGGGTATGTGGGCGCCACCAGCAATGGGGCAAGGCAAGGTGATGGGACATTGCTCCCATGATTCTGACACGTTAACTATGACTCTGATTTACTGGCACATTCTAGACACTCCGTTTGTTGGTGTGATGGTCCTAGTGGCCGTGCCATGTGGGCAGGAGCTGCAGGTATCCTTTGTCAGCTGAGCGTGGTCTCCAGCTTACAGTCAGCAAGGGGCCATGACCCTGAGTCCTGCTGTAATGCAGAAATAAGTCCTCCAACCACCCAAGGGGCTGGAAGCAGACCATTCATTACTTGAGACCCCAGACCTGGCAGATGCATTGACTGCAGCATTTTGAGATGCTCAGCATAACACCCAGCTGGGTCACGCTGGACTCCTGATCTTTGGAGACCCTAAACTGGAAAGTGTGTGCTGCCTTGAGCCACAAAGTGTGTGGTACTTGATTCCACAGCAATGGACCAAAGGGAGAGAAGCAGGACCCTCCACCAGCAAGGGAGGCAGGGGTGGGCCAGGCGTACCGATGGCCTTCCCAGCAACCCTGGGACATGACCAATGTCCGAACACTGGGACACCATGACCAATGAGATGCACAGTAGGACTCATTCTCCAACTGACCTGCCATGACCAACGGGACACACAGTAGGACTCATTCTCCACCTGACCCA
>NW_024412413.1:2433791-2485675 GCF_014898765.1 Herpailurus yagouaroundi | reverse complement strand
CCATGACCAACGGGACACACAGTAGGACTCATTCTCCACCTGACCCACCATGACCAATGGGATGCACACTAGGACTCATTCTCCAACTGACCCACTGTGACCAACGGGACGCACAGTAGGACTCATTCTCCCACTGACCCGCCCTGACCAATGGGACACACAGTAGGACTCATTCTCCAACTGGCCCTCCGTGACCAATGGGATGCACAGTAGGACTCATTCTCCAACTGGCCTGCCGTGACCAACGGGACGCACAGTAGGACTCATTCTCCAACTGACCCACCGTGACCAACGGGATGCACAGTAGGACTCATTCTCCAATTGACCTGCCATGACCAATGAGATGCACAGTAGGACTCATTCTCTAACTGACCCGCCATGACCAACGGGATGCACAGTAGGACTCATTCTCCCACTGACCCGCCGTGACCAACAGGACGCACAGTAGGACTCATTCTCCAACTGACCCGCCATGACCAACGGGATGCACAGTAGGACTCATTCTCCACCTGACCCAACATGACCAATGGGATGCACAGTAGGACTCATTCTCCAACTGACCCACTGTGACCAACGGGACGCACAGTAGGACTCATTCTCCAACTGACCCGCCGTGACCAATGGGACACACAGTGGGACTCATTGTCCAACGGACCCACTGTGACCAATGGGACACACAGTAGGACTCATTCTCCAACTCAACTCTGGTCAGGCATGTTCCACCCTTTCTGAGGTCATTCCAGAAGCTCCAGACTAACTTTCATGCTCACACCCCTGCTTGTATTGTTCTGATTTCATCTTGCCTTCAGAGATCACCTCTACTCTGGGGACATGCATGTCTCCAGCCCAGACCTCCTCCCCAACCCCAGGACTCTGTGACAGTGGGTCCACCCGGCTGTGATCTCCACTGGGACGACATGTGGTCAGGTAGGAGATGTGGTAGCCTGACTGAGGCAGTGGCGGCTGAGTCACAGAGATTAGCATGTGGGTTGGTGGAGGCACAAATCAGAATGCCCTCCCCACCTTGGGAGGGTGTTTTACCCAATCCTTCAGGGGCCTGAACAGAACAAAAAAGGGAAGGAAAGGAGGATTTGCCCTCTTTTCCTCAGCATCTCCTGAGCTATGCATCTCCTGGCCTTCGAGCTGTACCACCAGCCCTCCCTGTTTCCACGAGTGGGTGACAGATCGTGGGGTTTCTCAGCCTCCAAGATTGCTTGAATCCAGTCCTCATAATAAATCCCCCTCTAGATCTCTCTCTCTATCCTACTGGTTCTATTTCAGGTTCTCTGGAGAATGCTGACTCATAAAGGGTTTGCTACCAAGAGTGATTCTAGAAGGATGGAATTTTAAGGATGAGCCTTTTTAAATTAATTCTGGGGTTTCTGGAACTGGCTCTGCAATGTGATTAAATATAAAGATGAGAATGACTCCATATCCCACAGAAAAGAGAGTTGTGATGGCCCATGGTGTGGACCAGTGATAGAGATACACCAGATAGCTATACTGGGTGCTCCTAACCCACCACTTACAAGAAGCAAGGGACTGGGTGCCTCCACATACACTTTCAAATACTTTTGGAAAACTAACAGATATAATGACATTGGTCAGTTGCTCCCTAACGCTGTTGCCAGAAAATGTGGGGAAACAAAAGGGAGGGCTCAAGGGTCTGATTTCCCAGCTCAAGCACAGGGTGAACCAATGAAAGCTTCTGTGTGTGTCTTGAAGGAGACCCTTTGCTGTTGCAGGATCCAGGTAGGGTTTTGTGCAGAGGGTGACATGACATGATTTCTCCTTGTTAGAAGGGCTGCTGGTCTACCCAGAAAGGACCATAGGAAACCAGGTCACAGTGTCTAGCCGTGGTTCAGGTAGGAGATGTGGTAGCCTGAGTGAGGCAGTAGCGGTTGAATTACAGGTGGAAGATTCTGGATCCATCATGAAGTGGGATTTCACAGTACTTGCCAATGGTCTTGGGGTGTGAAAGAAGTTACACCCGATTCCAGGGTTTCAATGGGAGCCGCTGGATGGATGGGATAGATTTGCCTTTTACTGCTGTGGTGAAATAGTTTGGGGAAAATGTGTTGAGAGCCCCGTGCTGTCCAGAGTGAGTCTGAGGTGGCCACATGTTGTCCCTGTGGCCCTGTGTCCCTGTGGAGATCACAGCCGGGTGGACCCACTGTCACAGAGTCCTGGGGTTGGGGAGGAGGTCTGGGCTGGAGACATGCATGTCCCCAGAGTAGAGGTGATCTCTGAAGGCAAGATGAAATCAGAACAATACAAGCAGGGGTGTGAGTATGAAAGTTAGTCTGGAGCTTCTGGAATGACCTCAGAAAGGGTGGAACATGCCTGACCAGAGTTGAGTTGGAGAATGAGTCCTACTGTGTGTCTCATTGGTCACAGTGGGTCCGTTGGACAATGAGTCCCACTGTGTGTCCCATTGGTCACGGCGGGTCAGTTGGAGAATGAGTCCTACTGTGCGTCTCGTTGGTCATGGCAGGTCAGTTGGAGAATGAGTCCTACTGTGCGTCCTGTTTTTCATGGCGGGTCAGTTGGAGAATGAGTCCTATTGTGCATCCTGTTTTTCATGGTGGGTCAGTTGGAGAATGAGTCCTACTGTGTGTCCCGTTGGTCATGGTGGGTCAGTTGGAGAATGAGTCCTATTGTGCATCCCATTGGTCATGGCGGGTCAGTTGGAGAATGAGTCCTACTGTGTGTCCCGTTGGTCATGGTGGGTCTCTGTCTCCGGGGGCGGGTGGAAGGGTGTGTCTGTGGACTGCCATCTTTGAAAATCTCTAGCCTCGATCTTATGTACCAGACATCACCCCTCCCCCCACAGCGACCTTCTTGCCAGGAGGAAGGTTTCGGGGGGCAGTCAGGAGCTCAGAGGTTGTTGATCAAGGGAGGGATAGCGCCGTCAGGCAGATGGAGGGGAAGCAAAGAGGAAAGATCCCCTTGGAACCAAGTGCCTCGCACAGCCTTACATCGAGGGCACGTGTGTCTTTAAATCCCCATCCTCAGATCAGTCCCCTGCTGCCTGCGTGCTTCCCTTTTCAGTCAGTTACCGTCAGATGCTTCTGAAAATAGGCCGTGCTGACCAATCATGACTCTTACGTAAGATTTAGGACTGTCTCCGGCCGCACCTGTCAGGTTGAAATGGAGCGGCTCCCGGGTGATGCATTTGCAGCCAAATGAGAGAAGACACCCTGGGAACAGGGAGAACTCACCTCCGTGGGTGGGGACTTGGTGCTCTGGCTGTGCGGCCCCGGGGCTCACACGCGTCGCCCCCCAGGAGGCTGTGGTTAGTCGTTATGCCACGTCTCAGCTGCCAGGCTGCCTTGTGCCCCATCAGCTGCCAGGTCGGCAGCAAGGACCACGACAGGGCACACCCCCCACCCCCCGCCGGTCCTGCTGGGTGGGCTTGTTGGCCATACAGTGGGTTTCCCAGCCCCGTCCTGTCTGGGGCTCTGCCAGGGTCGTGGGGCACCTCGCTCCTTCCGGCACCGGCTGGGCACCGAGCAGGCAGGTGGGCCAGGACCACCTCCGTCCACACTAGAGTTCAGAGCCACATGATCGGCCCTGCCGGCTCGGCACTGACCTCTGCGCCTGCCCATCCGAGCCCCCCGTGTCTTCCTGCAGCGGCCGCCGGACCCATCTGTCCCAGCGCAGTGCACGTCACGCCCCCACTTCCGGGCAGGGGGCTCTGAATCCCTTGTCTTCTCCATGGCCGGACCCCCTCCACGCCTGCTGGCCCCCACATCCTTAGTGTGCTCATCCTCACCATCCTCTCCCAGCCCGCCTCCCGGCCACTGGGGCTCCCTGAGGGGCCCCGTCTCTGAGCTTTGGTGTTCTTTTGTCACTACTGGGGATGGTGGTGATTACGTTCCAGACTCTGGCGTGGCGCGCGTTCGGGATGGTAGCTGTGGACGCTGCTTGGCATAGAGCAGGTGCCCGCTGAGAGCCATGAGAGCCCACCTAGCCTCCCTCTCTGCTGTACCTGGCTGCTTCCTTGTTTGTCCTTCAGGACTTGGCTTAGATGACTCCTCGTGCAGGAAGCCCCCTCGGATTTCACGAGGCAGAAACGGGTGCCTCCCTCAGCCGCCGTGCGTACGCTCGCACAGTCCTTGTTCCTTTGTTAACACGTCTGCCTTCTCGCCACGGGTAGTTTGGGAGCAGGGGCGATTTCTTCTGACACTGTGTGGAGCACACAGATCAGTTGCAAACTTTGGGCATTGAATGAGTGGAGGAAAGAAACAGGGCGCCTGCACGGCTCAGTTGGGTAGATGCCCGACTCTTGGTTTCGGCTCAGGTCATGGTCTCACGGTTCGTGAGTTTGAGCCCCTGTCGGGCTCTGTGCTGCTGGTGTGGAGCCTGCCTGGGATTCTCCCTCTCTCTCCCTCTCTCTTGCTCTCTCTCAAAATAAATAAATAAACTTAAAGTATGTTAAGAACCAAACAAAAAAGAAACACAGCCAGCTGTCTCTGGTCTGATAGGTGGCTGGCTGGCTCACCGTCCTCAGCGACACGACTTCCTGAGGGTTTGTCCCCAAGTCTGGAAGTTGAGCACAGTTCCCTGGCCCCAGGTGTACCTGATTCCTACTGTAAGAAATATGCTAATAACTGGTTTATCCACCAGGTGCTGGGGGCTTAATTTACCCAAAGACCTTTTAGAATGAGATAATTTGAGGTGACAGAATGGGGTTTCTGTATCTCGTCTGGGTGTTTCCTGCACTCCTTCGGCAAACATCTATAGAACGTAAAATGTGGGTCTGTAGGGCGTGCAGCACAGAGTGGCTTTCCGGCAAATTTTCATGGGGCCCAACTCATTGCTGCGTCTATAGTCCTCCTCTGTTGACTTCCTTTGTCAACAGTATGCCAGTTAGCGGCGGTTAGATAACAAGCCACCAAACACGGCAGCTTAAAAACAGCCGTCGTGATTTCTCACACGTGGCCTTTTGATGTGCACTGGTCGTGGCCGATTTTGGCGATGCTCCCTTAGGCACGCACCTGTGCTCGGCTGCGGGTGGCTGGAGGTGGCACGGTTCAGGGTGGACGCGGCTGGCGGTGCAGCTCTGCCCGGCAGGGTCTCGTCCCCAGCAGGGCTAGACCTGTCCTCCAGATCCTAGGACACTCAGGGCAGGTGCGGCTGACCTCTGGAGCCCAGGCAGGACCCCGCACAAGGTCACAGCCGGAGCCTCCGATTCAAGGGGACCAGCCAGATCCCAAAGACTCGAGTCCTCGAGGAGACAGTTGGAGGGTCTGCGTGGTCACCCCGGAAGGAGACTAGAGAAGACAAAGAGACGGGCGGAGACCAGGGCCGGGTGTCAGTGCTTCTGCCCGCATCGCTGCCGCCATCACGGGTTACTGGCAACCGAGTTCATACCCTGTGCGGACGGGCCTCTCTTTCCGCTTCGCGGATCCTCACCACCCCCCCCACCAGCCACGCTCTCGGCAGGGACAGAGCCTGTGTCTTTCGTAAGAGGCTGAAAAGAGCCGCACGGGACAGATCACGTGGCAAGGTGGGTTCCTCCGTGGGAGCCCGCCCACCCCATCATGGCTTCTGGAATGCCCTGCCCTCGCAAAGGAGCACGGTTGTTAGACTTTTCAGTCCCCGTCGAAGGAGGTAAATATGGAGCTCGTGGGTCCACGTGCACTGGCTAAGAGGTCCCTCCTGTGGTGTCCACACCCATCAGCAGGACTGAGCATCCCTGAGTGAGCTTACTGTGAATCTTCGTCCCTTGCTTCGCCCCAAATGCCAATGACCTTGCCATGCCTCCTGCCTTCCGGCCTCCAGGACTGACCTCCACAGGTTCCAGGCCTGTGAGGCTCTGTCATCCCCTCGGCTGACCCTCTCCCCCTGCTCTGTGTCCCCGAAACACTTTCTCTGGCCCTGGATTCCACTTTAGGGATCAGCACAACCCTCACGCCCTGACCTCCTCTCTGAACGTTGCTCAGAGCTGGCTCCCATCTGTGAGCCCCCCTCCCCGGTTCCCCTTGGTGGCCCGCACAGCCCCTCCGGCCCTGTCTCCTCACTACCCTCCCCTGCATGCTTCTTTCCATCTGTGCTCCTCTGCAAAGCACCAGGTCCATTCCTGCCCCAGTGCCTTTGAAGTTGCAAGTCCTCTGCTGGGAGAGACCTTCCTTAGACAACTGCCCTCTTTCTCAGTGAGGACTCCCACCCCTTCTGCCTTTTTTGGCTTTAAAAACACTGATATGTAACTCACCTACCACAGAACTCACCATTTTGAAGTGTGAAACTCGGGACACTCTGGTACATTCGCAAGGTTTTACAGCCATCGGCACGGTCTCCTTCAGAACATTTCCACCAGCCCAGAAAGTAACCATAGTCATCCGCAGCCACTCCCCACCCTGCCCTCTGCCAGCTCCCGGCATCCATTAATCTGTCCCATCCCTGTGGACACTTCACACACGTGGGATCGTTCATTACGCAGCCTTTGCGTCCGTCGTTTCGCCCAGCTCACTGCTCCCGGGGCCTCCCGTGCTGCTGCCCGCGTCAGGGCATCGCACCCTTCTACGGCAGAATGGTGGCCCCTGGAAAGAGACGCCACGTTTTCTGCCTCTGTTCACCAGTCCATGGGCATTCGGGTCGCTCCCACTTTTTGGCTATTATGAGTAATGCTGCTATCAGTGTTTGTATTTAAGTCGTTATGGGAGCATATGTTTTCAGTTCCCGGGGGTGGAGATATATATACATACATATAGTAGTGTAATTTCTGGGTCACACGGTAGCTCTGTGTTGATCATTTCCAGGAATCCCCACAGATTGCCCCACGAGCAATACACACTCTCGCCAACACGTGCTGTTTCTTGGCGTGTGTGTGTGTGTGTGTGTGTGTGCAAGCAGGTGGGGATGAGAAGTGTCATCTGTGACCTTGGTGACCACCCTGTGATGCATGATGAACTCTTCCTAGCCCCTCTCCCAGATCGATTATTTCTTTTTTTTTAACTTTTTAAAAAATATTTATTTATTTCTGAGAGAGAGACAGAGACAAAACACAAGGGCAGAGAGAGAGGGAGACACAGAATCCGAAGCAGGCTCCAGGCTCCGAGCTGTCAGCACAGAGCCCACGTGGGGCTCGAGCCCATGAACCATGAGACTGTGACCTGAACCGAAGTCGGACATTTAATGGATTGAGCCCCTCAGGCGCCCCCCAGATGGATGATTTCTTCAGAGCACGAGTTACCCTCTTACTTTGCGGGTCTGCCCACCTGTCTGCCTGCACGTGTGTGTGCTCTTCATGTACGTGTGCACATGTACAACCCACACTACGTATGTTTGCTTTTCCCACCTTGTCCTTCCCACCCCGTTTCCTCCACCTCTCCTTCCATGGTCCAGCCACTGGGAGCCCATCCCTGCCCCCTCCAGCCTGTAAACTCCTTCTTGTCCTTTCCTGCTACAACCCAGCCTCGATGATGTGGGGTCGGAACAGGGGCAGCGGGAGGAGGCTTGACGTTGTTTGTAGATTAACTGCATCTGCCTGACCCGCTGTGGACAAAGCACCGGCCAGTGGAGAGCGGCCTCAAGTGTCTTGACGACAAAGGGTGAATATGAGCCCACCTGGTCTAGGCAGGTACCCTGCAGTGGGCAGGTGTACTGGGCCCAAATGGGTGAGTGTGTCTTTAAGGAATTGAGGGGTGCCTGTCTGGGGAACCCCTGAGAAAGGCAGGACAAGCACGGTTGATGCTGCAGAGATGGTTGGAGGGGAGAAGGTGTGGCCCGGCCAGGCTGGGAAGACGTAGGACTGCAGGTGAACTCTTCCTACCAAGGCTTTCCACCAAGGCCACGGCCATCAGTCTTCCAGAACGTGGCTCTGAGCTCGGGCTGCCACCTCCTTGGGCCCCGCGTGGGTCCTTGCAGTCACCATCGGACACCATTTCTCATTCCATCCTTGCATGTTATGACAAGGCAAAGACTCCCTCTTCTTCGGGTTTTTTACAAATGAAATTCATCTCTTGTGATTTATCGATTTTCTTAAAAGAAAAGTAAATCCATTTTTTTTTTTGTTTTTCCCAGCTTATTACCAGACACTTGGGTGTGGGACACACAGAGCAAGAATTCTGTTAAAAGTGTTCAGAAATGTTTCCAAATCAAAATCAATACAACGACATGGGTATATTGTTTAATGCTACAAAGGGAAAAATGTAGATAATTTCATCGAGACAAGCTGCCTGGTGACACCAGATGCAGGTGCTCAGCTCTGGTTGCAGCAGGCACCATAAACCACGAGGACTAGATGGAAGAAGCTCACGAAAAATCTTGTAAACGTCTCTGATGCAAAACCAAGCAGACTCAGCTGCGGATCTGGGTCAGAACATTAGGCACACTCCTCCTGGACTCTCCCACTGGCCACGCTATGGAAAAGGCACAGAATATGTGGGGAAGGGATCTGAAGACCCCAGACGGTCTACTCACCTCCAGCAGATGCTTCTGGAAGGACCTCCAGAATTCTGTGACACCATTGAATGAGGTTCATCGTTTCTCCCACTCTGGTCTTTTCTGGCTTAGTGTTAATGCACTCGAAACCCAGAAATGGGCAGGTGCAGGGACTTCCAGAAGACACTCTAGTCATAGTTATATAGTTTCCAATATGAGCAGGAAGGAGAACCCCTAACACAGAAGAAATTGAGACATCCCCCCATTTTCTTTCCTATTTTTAAATTCTCCATATTCCCAATCCCCTGTCTCTTAAACCAGTGACTTGCAGGCAAGGCCAGCAGGCAGAAGCAAGCGTCCACAGGGGCCACAGCTTCGGGGCAGGGTGGTCATCCCCACTCCCACGCTGCAGACCTGGGGTCCCCAGAGGGGGAGGCCAACACTGCGTGCTGCTTCTCCTTCTGTACTCCCGTGCTGCTTGACGTGTGTGTGGTTGCAGCTGTGTGCAGCCGAGCAGGTAAGTAATGTCTCAGTGTTCTGGCACAGAAACTTGGGAAAGTGACCCCCATAGGATTGCTTGTGAATTCTTGGGCTCAGCACCTCCCTGCACACCAGTTGCGCATACATGGATGTCGCCCACTAGAGCATTCCAAACATTCTGAGGACCGAGAACACAGACCACACCCTAGATCGGCCATGGAGCGACCACGTGTGGGGTAGATACGAACAGAATCACTGAGGCTCGGAAAAGTGACCTGACCACACACCGCAGCCAGCCCAGAAGGCAAAATGAGAAGTGTGGCCCGAAGAGAAGCAGGTCGACTGTCCGCACAAGCAACAGCATGGCTTTCTCCATTGGGTGTAAAAGAGGACCAAGCCTCAGAACGCAATAGTCAAAGTGTCCGGGATGTAATCTAAAATCGCTTAGCACAGGAGGAACCAGGAAAATCTCAACTCCTCTGGGAGGAGACAATCAGCAGACCCATACTGAGATGATGCAGATATTAGAATTGCCTGGCAGAGACTTTAAAGCAGCTACCATTAAAGTATCCCTTGTGATGGGATCATCACAAGCCTGATGGAAATCCATCAAAAATTACAAAATGGAAATTTCGGTCCTGACGAAAAGTACATAAAATTAAAAAAAAAAAAAAAAAAGGCTCACAGAAAGGCTTAGGAGCAGCGTGGGCATGACAGGGAACAGAGTCACTGAACTCAAAGACGGATCAATAGAAATTATCCAATCTGAACAAAAGAGAAAAGGATTTGAAACATGGACTGAGCCTCAGGCTACCTCTGGGACAATAACAAAAAGCTTACCCTTTGTGTAGTCACAATCAAGGAGAGGGGGAAGGGTGCCGCTGAAAGAAAAAGTATTGATTAAAACTTTCTAAATTTAGAAAAGTACATAAACCAATAGAATCGAGAAGCTCGGCAAACCCCAAAGACAATAAACTCAAAGAAATCCGTGTCGAGATATGTCACGATCAAGTGATGCAGCCTAGACACGCACAAAAATTTGAAAGCAGCCGGAAATGGCTATAGGAGATAAGCAATTTGGAAGGTGTGGTTTTCTCATCCGAAACCCTAGATGCAAAGTGGAGGCTGCAACAGCACTGTTCAAGGGCCAAAAGGAAAGAACGGTCTGCCGGAAATGTATTTCCAGAAAAAATACCTACAGGAATAAAGACAATACAAAGATGTGCTCAGCTGAAGGAAAACTAAGAAACTGTATTGCCAGCAGAACTCCTATAGGAGAATTCTTTCCAAAAAAATGTTTAGACAGAAGGGAAAGGATAGCCAAAGGGAGATTAGAACACCAGAAATGAGGAAAATACCAGAAGTGGTAAATACAGGGGTAAATGTTACGGACTACTTTATGTTCTGAAGTCGTTCAAATCTGCGTGTTACGTGAAAAGTAAAAGACTGTATCATTGCCTGATGAGGTTTTAATGTATGTAGTATAATGTAGAAGATGAGAATCACACGAAGAGAGAGAAGTGATAACAATTCTCTAAGTAACAATTTCGAAGTAAACCAGGAAAAATGAGGTATGCACACAGCAATCCCTAGAGCAACCAGTTTGAAAAATTAACCTAGGGGCGCCTGGGTGGCTCAGTCGGTTAAGTGTCCGACTTCGGCTCAGGTCATGATCTTGCGGTCCGTGGGTTCGAGCCCTGCGTCGGGCTCTGTGCTGACCGCTCAGAGCCTGGAGCCTGTTTCGGATTCTGTGTCTCCCTCTCTCTGACCCTCCCCCGTTCATGCTCTGTCTCTCTCTGTCCCAAAAATAAATAAATGTTAAAAAAAATTTTTTTTAATAAAATAAAAGAAAAATTAAACTATATTAAGAAAAGTAGTAAGAACTAGTGGATAATACTAAAAATGTTTAAATAACGCCCCCTAAGAAAAGGCAGCAATGGAGAAACAGAAACGGAAACTGGAGGAAACAAACAGAAAACAAATAACAAAATGTTAGAATTAGAAATTAAATCCAAATATGTCAACTCTTACAGTCAGCAAAAATGGTCTACACACACTATTAAATGGCAGGAGGTGGCTAAAATCACAAGAATTACCTATATACTGCTGACAAGAAAGTCATTTCCGATAGAATGATTCAAGTAGATTAAGCATTGGGAAGAGTTATCTATGTGGATGCTATTCAGGAAGGTGGATTCCGTAATTAATATCAGACAGAATAGATCTCCAAGCAAACAAATCTACCCAGGATAAAGTAGGACATTATATAATAACAAAACCATTAATCCACCAAGAAGACATAGTGATCCTAAATGTGTATGCATGTAGCTGAAGAGTTTCAAAATATTGGAAGCAAAAAGTGAGAAAGTTGAAAGGGGAAATAAATCAATCCACATGATAGTTGGACACGTCAACTCTCCTCCGTCAGTAAGACAGAGAACCAGCAGATGGAAACTCAGCAAACATAGAAAAGTGAATTGCCACTAGCCATCCACCGCATCTGCCTGACATGTAAGAACACCGGACTGAACAAGACAGAATACACACACTTTCAAATCCACATGGGACACTCGCCAAGAACGATTATTGAAATAATATCACGTATGTTGTCTGATCATGATGGAATTAAACTGGAAACCAGGAACAGAAAGATAACAAGGGAAGCTCCAAATACTTAGAAATTACCCACTTTTAAATAATCATTAGGTCAAAGAGGAAGCCTCCAGGGAAATTAGAAAATACTCGTAAGTGAACAGCAGTGAAAGTACAACATATCAATATCATCCCCTTTTATGAGAAGCAGTTAAAGCAGTACTGAGAAGGAAAGTTAACAATTTTTTAATGTTTATTTTATTTTAGAGAGAGGGAGATGGAGAGGGAGAGGGAGAGAGAGAGAGAGAGAGAGAGCCAGAGTGAGAGGGTCAGAGAGAGGGTGGGAGCCAGAGTGGGAGGGTCAGAGCCAGGGGAGGGTCAGAGAGAGAGGGAGGCACAGAGTCAGAAGCAGGCTCCAGGCTCCGAGCTGACAGCACAGAGGCCAATGTAGGGCTGGAACCCACAAACTGTGAGATCATGATCTGAGCTGAAGTCAGATGCTCAACTGACTGAGCCACCCAGGTGCCCTAGGAAACTTAAAGCATTAAATGTATATGTTAGAAAAAAATGAAGGTCTCAAATGAACAATCTAAGCTTTACCTTAAGAAACTAAATATGAAGAGCAAAGTAAACCCACAGCAAGGAAATTATAAAGACATGAGCAGAAATTAATCAAATTGGAAACAAAAACAGTAGAGAACATCAAAAGCTGGTTCTTTGTACATTTTAATAAAATTGATGAGCCTCTAGCAAAACTGACAAAAAATAGGAGAGAAGTTAAAACTACCAATTCAGAAATGAAAGAGAGTTTGAGTTTTGTTTTTTGCTTTTTTTTTTTTTTATAAAAAACTAGACCCTTGCAGAAATCAAAAGGACAAGAAGGGCATATTACAACCAACTTTTGCACACATAAATTCAACAAGTTATATGAAATAGACAAAATCCTTGAGAAACACAAACTACCAAAACCCACCAAGATGAAATTGATGGCCTAAATAGTCCTATCATTGTTAAATAAATCAGATTTGTAGTTAAAGATTTCTAAGACATAAATATCCAAGCCCAGATTATTTCGCTGGTAACTTCTACCAAATTTTTAAAAAGAAATAACGCTAACTCTATTTAATCTCTTGAAGAGACAGTAATTCTTTCTACTTCATTTTATGAGGCAAGCATCATCCTGATACCTAAACTCGATAGACAACGATGGACCAGTATCATTCATGAACATATATGCAAATATTCCCAACAAACTATTAGCAGATCAACTCTGGAAATATAGAAAAAGATTAAAACACGACCATCAACTGGGGTTTATTTCAGGAATTCAAACCTGGGTCAATGTAATCTACTATATGAACTGTATGAAAAGCAATACTGCATGACTGTATTGATTGGTACAAAATAGGCATTTGACAAAACCCAGAATCCATTCACAATGAGAAACAAACCATTCAAAACAAACTTCTGTAAGTCGAATTCCTCAACTTGATGAAGGGCATTTACAAAAAGTTACAGCTGACATCTGCATTGTCAAAGACACACTGATGTCCCTCTAAAGTTAGAGACAAAGCTATGAATTCCCTTCTGTCAGTCTTATTCAGCATGACAATGAAAGTCCTAGCCTTTATAATAAAGCAGGAAAGAAAATTAAAAAAAAAAAACAAAACAGATTGAAAGGAAAAGAGAAAACAGTGCTTTTCAATGACAACACGATTGTCTGTATACATAATTTCAAATAATATGCAAAAAGACTTCGGGAACCAAGAAGTGAATTTATCAAGTTTGCAGGATAAAAAGTCAATACACACATATGTGTACACGTGCGCGCACACACACACACACACACACCTCAATAGATTTCTCCATATTAGTAGTAAATAATTTGAAAATCAAAATTAAAAAAATATGTATCATTTGAAATAGTTCAAGAAAGTGAAATGTGTAAGTACAAATCTTTCAAGACATGTACAGAATTCGAATGCTGGAAAGTATAACATATGGATGAGAGCTTTCAATAAAAACCTACATGAAAAAGGGGTAAACGACCCTCATGGCACCGACATGGGGAAGAAGTCAGTCGTTCCCAAATTGACTGACAGATTCAAAATACATCTGATTAAAATCACAGCAGGATGTTGGTAGCTATAGACAAGATGCTCCCAGAGTGTGTATGGGATGTCAAAGGAATTAGAAAAGATACAAATACTGTTGAAGAAAACAGAGTTGAGAATTATACCATCCCATTTTAAGACGTACCCTAATGGTGCTGTAATGAAGACAGCGTGGTATTGGCCAAGGGACAGACACATGAAGCTAGCAACATTACGGGGGCCAGAAACAGACCCTCACACACACGGTCATCGTGTGAAGTTACATTTCTGCTGTTTCAACCACTGTGTGTTCCTTTCTTACAGCAGCCCCAGGACACTTACACAGCCAGCCACGGACGGGATAAAACATTTATTACTTGTGAACCACATAGTTAACAAAATACTTGTATCCAGAATATATTTTCAATAAACTTCCAAAACTCAACAGTGAGAAAATAAATAGCCCAATTAAAAAAAAAAAAAAAGAAGCAAAAGACTTACACAGACATGTCAACCAAAGAGAACATATGGATGGAAAGAAGTTCTAGATCATGAGTCATTAATAAAGTACAAACTAAAACCACAACGAGCTACCCCATACACACCTATCGGAAAGGTTGAAATGAAAGGTAGTGACAATCACAAGTCCTGGATAGACTGTAGGGTGACTGGGTCTCTCATCAATCCCATGGGCATGCAAAGTGACACGGCTGCCCTGTGTGAGAGCTTCCTGTATGATTAAACAGCCGGCCACCTACCGTTTGACCCAATTGTCCTCCTCTCAGAGAACAGGAACGTCTATCTGCACACGCGTGGGGTTTCCACAGACACTTATCAGTAACCATCTGTGCGACAAGTAACCCAATCTCCTCTGCAGGTGTGTGGACAGACAAGCTGATGTCCCCTTGTCTCCTACTCACTGGGATCCTACTCACTGCAAAGGGGGGTGAACCACAGACACATGTAACAACGTGGTATGTGTCAAAGACGTTATGTCCAAAGAAGGAAGTCGATCTTGAAACCTCATACACGTGATGCGTCCGCTTATATGAGCCTCTCAAAATGTTTTGTTTATATCAGTCATTACAAGGGCATGTTGTGGGTGACTGATCTGTTCTGTATCGTGATGGTCACACGGTCACGGTGGTTACATTATCACTACAGGTGTTAAAGTTCATAGAACAAAGCTATTTGTACTACGTGATGATTTAAAAAACTAAATGATACGAAGTAGCCATCAGAAGCGAGACACCAGTAGGCCCCTACCGGAACAGCCCAAATCTGAACACCGACAACGCGCAGTGCTGGGGGGGATGCAGAAGACCAGAATGCTGGTCCACTGGTGGGGGCGTAGAATGGTGCAGCCACCAGGGAGGACAGTTTCCTACAAAACTGGATATACTCTTACCACAGGATCCATCAGTTCCGATTTCTGGCATTTAGCCAAAGGAGTTGAAAACTCACGTCCACACAAAAACCTGCACATGAATGTTAACAGTGGCTTCATTCAGGATCGTCAAACCTGGAAGCAACCAAAATGTCCTTCAGTGGGCATGGTGCGTCCAGACGATGCAATATTATCAGTAATAAAAAGAAATGAACTGTCAACCCACAAAGACAAGGAGGAACCTTAAATGCGCATCAGTGAGCGAAAGACGCCCGCGGAAAGGCCATACGCCGTCTGATTCCTGCTCCACGTCACGTTCTGGAAAAGGCACGACCGTGGAGACAGTGAAAGAACCAGTGGTCGACAAGGGTTTGGAGGAGGGAAGGGGAGCATAGAGGATGTTCAGGGCAGCGAGACTTCTCTGTGTGACATTAACAGCATTGGACGCGTGTCACTGTTTGTTCGTCCAAACCCATGGGACGTACAACACCCAGCGTGAACCCTCGTGTGGGACTGCGGACTCTGGGTGGCCGTGATGTGTGGCTGTGGGGCCATTGGTTATAGCAGACACAGCATCTGGTGGGAGAACCTGATAATGGAGGAGGCTGTTGGGGGGGCAGGGGGTAGGGGGGAAGTCTCTGTACTTTCGGCTCAATTTTGCTATAAAGCTAAAACTGCCTAAAATATAAAGTCTGGTTTTTTTTTTGTTTTTTTTTTTTTTAAAGCAAAGAATGAAGCTTCTCTTCAGTGGTGCCGGGGACTTGGGGGCAGTATTTAAGGTGTGCGCCCCGAGCCCAGTAGAAGCCCAGAGGAAGGATGGGCTCCAGGTGTGACAGTGTCTGGCCTGGAACATCCCCTGTGCAGAGCACGTGGTCGTCCTGGAGGCAGTCCTCCCGAGCAGGTGTTTGGACAGTGTCGCCGCCTCCCTGTGGGCCCCCATCCTCGTCACCTGCACTGTCCTTGGCTGCCTGCCCCCAGCTCTCCCCCTCCAGCCCACCTCCGTTGCTGTAACCGACGTGGCTGTTCTTAACGGTACCACTGAGCCCATCACACCCCGAGTTAAATGTCTCCCGGGTCTTCTCCTCTGAAGTCGGGTCCAGATCTCATTTGGTGAACACGCAAAGCCCTCGCGGTCCACCACACCGGCAAAGCTTCCCCCAAACCACATGCCTGGCCTAGGACACCAGGAGAGGCCACGGATCCAGTCAAGGCTGTTCAAACCCCCCACTTAACTGCCTTGTGACCGTGTGCCTGCTGCCGGCCAGCCCAGCCTCGCTCAGTCTCACTGTCCCCCGATGTAAAATGGGACAATCAGAGGAACCTCATCCCAGAGTTATCCTCAGGGGGGAAATCACTCAGTGCTTCACAGAAAGCGAAGGTTCCTCGCTCTTTTCTCAGGCAGCGTTGTTCTGGATCTGCTATTGTTGTTACAACAGGTGCAGACCTCAAACACAGCCTCTGTCATTGTCGCTGAGAACACGGGCTCTGGGTTCAAAAGGCTGATTCTACCGAGCTATCAGGACTCTTGCTGTTGCAAAAAAGGAAGCGGGATTTAAATTGCTTTCAACAGCAATGAAACGTATTAGTTCATGTGACCGGACAGTCCAAGGGATGGTTGGCCTCAGGCACGGTTTGATCCAGAATCACTCATGACATTATCAGGACTCTGGTTTTATTTTCTTGTTTTTATCCCTCCATGGGTCCTGCTTGATTTTGTCTGGTCTCATCCTCACAATGGCACGCTCTACATTGGGGCAAGACAGTCACCGGAAGAAACAAGGCCCCTCATCCCATCTGGAAAAAGGGACACTTCCCAGTAGTCTGTTAAGACAGTCGTGGGAAAGGCCTGCTTGGGCCATCTGCCTGCCTGTCCCTGCACCAGGTCATTTTCTCAGGAACCTCGAGTCCTTGTTCACGGGTGACATCACGTGGCCGCCTCTGTGGCCTGACGCCAGGGTGGGGCTAAGGAGAGGTTCGTCAGTGTCCTTTAAGTGTGGAGGAGAAGGCAGGGCCCAGGACTCATCATCCGGCTGCCAGCCTGCAGCCCCACTGACCTGGGGCGGACAGTGATAAGCGTGGGGACGTGGGGACGCGGGGACGGCGGGAGCCCTGGGAGGACGAGGGCGCGTGAGGAGTTTCTCAGGAGCCTGTGCCTGATGAGGGCCAGGCAGCTTCGCGTCTGTAGTGTTATTATAGAGCGATGGCTTTCGCACCGCCTCACCAGCTCCTCGGTCACGGTGAGAGCCGAATGAGTCAGTCCCAAGGACGTTCCAAGGGCTTTCAGAAGCCAGTGTGTTCGTATATTCTTTCCTTCTGCCGGTTGGTGGGGGGGGGGGGTGGTCCTGCCCAGCCGCAAACGAACACCCGTGTGCTGGCAGTGACAGCGTCTTCCTGCCCCTCGGTCAGCGGCACACTCACGAGTGTGGTCAGCACACAGCTGTCTTCTGACAAGTCGGAAACACGCAGTCCGTGCATCCTCCCTGTCGGCATTGTGGGGTCTGCTGAGCTTGTCTGGTCGGCTCCAAGGCCCCAGAGGGTCAGACCCAGGGCTCATCCATCGCTGGGTCTCGAGAGCTTGGGGCACCGTGGAGGCTCCCAGCAAAGCCCCCCATGAACCCGATGGTGAGATACCTCCCAGGACAGGAGCAGGTGCATGGGGCCCGCAGTGGGGACAGTCACCTCTCTGGTTCCACCTGGGGTCCCGCAGCCATCATCATGGCCTCGAGTCCATAGACGACTCCCTTGTTCATCCCAGTGACCCCGAGCGCCTCAGGACCGCTGAGCAGTGGACTGGTCGGGATGGGGGCGTCAGCACAGGGCCAGGCGGGGTGGGGGGGCAGTGTCAGCAGCTCAGGAAGGGGGGTGGCCGAGGCCCTTTCAGGATGCTTCACGAGGAAAATCCTTCAAAGTCAATTACTGTCTGTTTTTGCTCCTTGTGGCCACTGCAGTGTGGGGGTCAGACTGCTCTGTGGTTTTTGGCAAACACGTCCGGGCTCCGGAGAGAGACAAGTCTCACTTTGGATCAGGAATGCTGTGTGGCTTCTCTGAGCCTCTGTCTCTCATCGATCACACACAGGTGACCCGACTGCCTAGCGGGGTTTTGTGAGGATTAAATACAGCGAAAGGAGAAAGATGCGTATAAACTTGATTTCACGTTCCCCGGAATACAAATGCTACCTGAAGATTTCAGTGATGATTTTTTAATTCTGCAAAGGGAGGGGCGCCTGGGTGGCGCAGTCGGTTAAGCGTCCGACTTCGGCTCAGGTCACGATCTCGCGGTTCGTGAGTTCAAGCCCCGCGTCGGGCTCTGTGCTGACGACTCAGAGCCTGGAGCCCGCTTCGGATTCTGTGTCTCCCTCTCTCTCTGCCCCTCCCCTGTTCATGCTCTGTCTCTCTCTGTCCCAAAAATAAATAATAAAAAACGTTGAAAAAAAAATTAAAAAAAAAAAATTCTGCAAAGGGAAAATACTTTCTCCTGCCCTGCACAGCTCCTAGGATGACAGGTGAAACTCACGTACAGTCAGGAAAGACAGACAGACACGAAGGGACCGTATCACAGCAGCTCAGCCAACGTGGCCCTTGCTTGAGCCAGATGGACGCCGGCACTCGGTGGCAGATCCGTAACTGTCTCTGCCAGGCCACGCTGTGTCCACGCCGCAATGAGGCGGTCCTTGGAGACACACGGCTGACTGTCTGGCCTTAGCTGAAACCTTTGGGTGGCTCCCCACGGCCACGGTGCTCATGCCATTGTCCCCTGAGGACACACAGCTTTCTGGGATCTGGTCCCAGTCACTGCTTCTGCCTTGCAGTATTTTCCCCTTCCTCAAAGAAAAAAAAAAGATACTAAATGAAGCACGTTTTCCCACCACTGTTGGCAAGAACGGACACAAGGACGAAGGCCCGCTCATCTCAATTATGCAGGAAAACCATGCCCCCCAGAGACCATGGGGACCCCATCCCCCGAGCCCAAGGCGCAGGGACGGCGAGCAGGGAAATCTGCCCTGGGGATCTCGTGACTCGAACGTGCGTCGGGTTTTCTGTCCCCGGGAAGGAGCCGCACTTGGACGAGCAGTCTGAGGGGAGAAGGGAGGGTGCCGTCCCCTGCGGAGAAGCTGCAAGAGCCCCTGCGGATCCAGAGAGGCAAGGACCTTATTGCGGATGCTCGGCATTTGATCAAGTTGCCATCTGTGGGATTTGCTGACTTTGAGTGGGACTTGGGGATATCTCTGCGCCACAGCCCGGCCCTGCTTTATCTGATCCTCTGGGAAATCGTTTTCTGAGTCAGCCGAGCCCTGATGGCTTCTAAGAGCTGCCAGCTCCCGCGGTGGGAAGGTCAGTGCACCTTCCTCCAGGCGGGAGCGACTGCAGGAGGAACTTGGCGGTTCCACAAGGTGTGCACAAAATCACATGGAACGAAGGGAGAAGGTGGCGGGTGGGGCCCGGTTCCCCGCGGGAGCTATCTCGGGGCACGCAAGCTCGTCGGGGCCGGGCTGTGCCCCCCACCCCATCCCCAGGACGGAGCCTACACTGTGCCGAGCTCTGTGAGTGGTGGTTTCACGGTGGGAGCCATGCTGCTCGCCGGGCGTCACGGTCTCAGTGACCGGCAGCAGGTGCCGGGGGCTCCGACCCAGTCAGTCGTGGAGGGACAGCTCACGAGAGGTAAGGCGGTAACGACCTCCAGTGCAGCCGTTGCCCACCCACCGGGCTGGAAGCCTTTCCACGCCCTCTAGTGAGAGAGGTCTCGGCTGGCGACTTACGTTCCCTGGGCTTCCACCTGGTTCCTTCCTTCGGAAACCACATCCGCTCTTCCCGAGACCCTGGTGAGCCTCTCCCGATTCCAGGCGCCGCCCAGCCTTGCCCTGCTGACCATCCGCCGCTGGCTTGTTCGTGTGGGGTGCCCCCTGAGGAGGGACTGTATCTCTTCACCAGCTGGGCGAGTTTCTGGCTCTGGACTGTCCCTGCGTGGGGCCGAGCACGGCCCGGACATCGGAAGACGCACCCCTTCCCCAGCAAAGATAAATGGGCCTCCCCGTCTGTGAGTTGGAACCGGGCCCGCAGTGGGGACACCGCGACTGTGGGCGGCGCAGTGAGGGGCCTCTGGACCCACCGAGTTTCCTGGTTTCCTACCCGGCGGCAGCCCCCGTGCTTCCCCCTGACGCCAGCCTGTGCGGGCAGGTCCCAGGAGCCTCGTTAGTGCCTCTGGGGACAGGACCTCGTGGCCATCGCGTCCAGGCTACGTGACCACTGTGGTTCGTTGGACATAAGCAGTGAGTGGCGAACGGGGTGCTGTGCTGACCGCTCCCGTCCGGCCCCCGTTTTGTGCCAGGTGCTGCCCAGGGCACCACAGACACCCGGAGGAACGGAGAGATGACAGACGGCTGCGGGCCCGCGGTGGCCCCGGGGCTCTGAGAGAGGACTCAGGACACAGGGGTCACAGGGAGACAGACGCGGGCCGGGCCGCGCCTCCAGACGTCTTCCCTGGCAAAGGCTGAGCGGTGTTTCTGGCTTTGTCGCCATGCCAGCCCTTAGCGCCATTTCCCGTGTGGCGTCGGAACCGGTCCGAGAGCGCCCTCCCCCCCGCGTCCTGACGCGGACCAGAGCCGGGGACAGCGGCGCCCACAGGGACACACGGGGAAAGGTTCCTTTACTTGTGCGTTTAATGGTGATGCCCGAAGTGGGGGTCCTCCGCTCCTGGCCAGGCTGGGCTCCGGGCGTGTCTCACCCCCACAAGGTCTCGACAAATCCGAGGGTGGGACGCGTGCTGTGAAGGGCAGGGCAGTGCCTGTCACACAACAGGTGAAGCAGACAGGGCCTGAATGAACGAACCCGAGTGAACAGGTGCACGAATGATACGCGTTCCTGACTGATCCGTGACTCCAGGATGGGTGGGGTCACAGGGCTGCCCCAGCGGAGGCGACATCGGCCTGGGCTCTCCACACTGAGGACAGCTGTGCATGTGCTCCTGGCCCGTGAGGACTGTGCCCAGCAGGGGCTGCGCCCTCCCTGTGGGCCAGGAGGCACCCCGAACATTTTCGTGAACGACTCTTCCTGTCCCACAGTACCCCGCACCTCGGTCATCACTGTGGCCGTTTTATGCACCAGGAGCTGACACGGAAAACGTGGGGTCACATAGGTGCAGCCGCTATGCGTGTTGTCCAAGCCGAGGCGGGCCGGGCAGGCCTCTACGGGAGCGAGGCGTTTCCGAGTGGCTGGAGCAGGCGGGAGGCTGGTCAGGGACACTGGCGAGGATCCCACGCCTGTGTGGTCAGGGGCAGCAGGAATGGAAAGCAGGGCAGGTAGGCGGGGAGTCAGGAGGTGGGGACGGGGACAGGGACAGGAAGGGACGCTGGGTGGAGATGCTGAGGGAGCAGCGAGGTGCGCCCGGAACTGCTAGAGTTCTTGCTCGGGGGTCGCTGGGGGCCAGGGGAAGGGAAGCTTCCCCAGGTGCGTGGAGCTGGAAGAGACAGGCCCTTGGACGGATCCCGAGGAACACCACCGGCTCCGCCCCCAGGAGGACAGACAGCTGTAGAAAGAACCTTCCAGGAGAAGGTGAGGAGTGACCGCATGGTCCCGGGCTGAGACACTCGCTTTGGACAGAAAGGAAATAGTCCGCGCACGCTTGGGTGGCCGGTGTGAGTGACCACCTCAGAGAAGGTGGGGACGTGGGGACGGTCGCGGGAAGCTTGGCTGGACGGCGAGGAGGAGAAAGAGGGACTGGGGATGGGGTCCTGGCTGTGAAAGGCTTTTTCTTAGACCCCTTCTGAGAGGAGACGGTGTGAGCACCTGTGCGGACCCCCTGGGGCGGGGCAGCAGCAGGCACAGTGGGCGAAGGGCCTGGAAACCAGGGCCCCAGGGAGCCGGGCACCATCCACGTGGTGGCCACCATCGGGGTGAGGGTCCCAGGGGGGTCTCCGCACTGCGATGGCTGCTGGGAAGTCGTCACAGGGTGGGGAGGGTCTGGCTCCCCCAGGGCGCACCCCCACCCCTCCTGCAGGTGCTCCCGGAGTCCACTGCGGCCCCTCCCCACTCACCTGAGCGGCAGGGCCCTTGTCCCTGTCTGACCCTGTGTACTTGGGCTCCGTGGCAACGTGTGTCCATGGCACAGTGGGTCCCACAAACCAGGGGACGTTCTCTGCCCAGGAAGGACAGAGAGGGGCGCTCTCTCGATATCCTCATTCCGCATGCTTTATGGATGTCTGTTCTCCATTTGAAATAGAGAGCGTGCTCACTGGAGTCATTTGAACCTGCCCCTCTGGCCGTCTTCTGGGAAGTTCCGTGAGGTCCATTCGTCCTACGGAATGAGTGTGGGAGGCCACATTCCCCAGGGTCTACACGGGGTGATTGTCCAGGCGCAGGGAGGTGGTCAGGAGGCGTCCTTTCCCCCACGCAGCTGCCCCTGGCTCGGACTGGGCTCGCTAGGACCTCACCCCTGCGACCCCAGCAAAGCTCAGTTTGGCTCACCAGGGAGGGGGGGCCTCAGCCATGGGGTCTGCTGGACGCTGGGCGTTTCTCCTCAAACTCCCACTCTCCCTCAGGCATTCTGGGTTCCCGGATGCTTCTGCTTGCTGCTGGGGCCTCGGTGTCTTTCAGTTGGCTCCAACCAAGTTCAGTAAACCCTCAAGAGGGTTCTGTGGCCATGCCCTGGGGGCCAAGGGCAACAAGACACAGTCCCTTCCTCTCCAAAGTGCCCGGTGTCCAGCGAGGACCCAGGCCTGGGCATAGCACGGGCAGAAGCGCCCTGGGCAGGCAGCCCCCTCTGAGAGCACTGAGCTTTCTGGGAAGCCCCTGGCCCAGGCTGCTCCCCACACCCGCCCCAGGTGGCTGGGCCAGACCCCCAAAGAGTGTCCCCACACAGGGCCTGCCCCGGGTGCTCACCGGACCCCTCTTGTCCCCCTCAGCATGGTGAAGGGGCCTCGGGACCAGCGGGGAGATCCCAGGGCAGAGCAAACACCTCCCTTGGGGCAGGGGTGGGACAAGCCCGGTATGATTGCGCTGGGGTTTCCCTGGACCCCAGGGCAGGGGACACAGGTGGACTGTAGTTCCCTGTAGCTGCAGCCCGGCCTCAAGCTGTTTGAAGAGAAGGTCTGGGGCCCAGAGGCCTGATGCTGTGGGGTGGGCACTATGTGACCCCAAGGACCACCCTCTTCCCCAGCTCCAGACTGGGAGCGCCCGGGCTTGAAGAGACAGGTCACCCTGTGGTCCCCACATGGCCCCGGGGTCTGGTCGCCCTCCAGGAGAGGGATGCTGGCGTCTGCGTCCTCTCCCAGGACAGCCAGCTGGGCACCTTTGCACGGAGTGGGGAGTCCTTGTTGATGACCCTCAGTAGTGTATCTCTGTGCCAGGGCAACCGTGCTACAAATGAGGAAACTGAGGCTCACGTCGGGTCCATATTCTAGATCAAGCTTCTGGCGTGTGGTAAGGGGAACTGAAGCCAGGTTCTGTATGCCTCCTGAAGCTGAAGGACAGATGGGTGCCCCACTGAGCTAAGCAGAGCTACAGAGGGACAGGAGTGATCCTGGGACACCTCCCCAAGCTCTAAGGCTGAGCACAGGACACAGAGCACCAAGGAAGCCCTGAAAGCCAGCAGCGAGAGCAAGCAGTGGCAGAGGGCCATCTGCCCCACGCACCGTCCAGGGTGGAAATGGTCTCCACGGGAGACCCGGCTTGTCAATGAACAAAGCCGGGATTCTGCCTTCTTGACCACCTTAGCCCCCCCTCCGGTGCTGCCCCCACAGCCTGGGGAATCCTTCCTCCCGGGGTAAGCGCCCCAGAAAGAATGGGAAAACTGCAAAGACTTCCACCAAGGTCAACTTGCCCAGCGGTGCCCCCGCTAAACGGCAGAGAACTTTGGCACTCATGCAGGATCATTGTCCATCACACAAGATGAGGTGGCCCACCCAGTGAAGGCCCTGTCCTCTGGGGGAGCCAGTGTCTTAGAAACTAAGGGACCCAGAGCACTTTGGGGACCATCACGGCCCCATCACGTGAATGGAAACCGTTACAACTCCTGCCAAGGTCATGATGGACACTTTGTTCTCAGAGTGTGAGCGGCCAGTTCAACCCCCAAAGAGTTCTACCAGGCCTCCGCCTGAGTGTCCCCTCCATGTCCCTGTGATACCTCGTTGGCTTGGATTCTCCTCCATTGGGAGGCAGCCACTGGACCCTTGGAGGTGTGGGTGGGGCTGGTTCCTGCTGAGGCCGCTCTCCCGGGCCTGCACATGGCCGACCTCACCCCGTGTCCTCATGTGGTCGCCCCTGGGTGTGGCTGAGTCCTGGTGTCCCCTCAGGAGACCCTGTGTCCCACCCAGTCCAGTCACAGTCTCAGGAGGTGGGTGTTAGGGTTTCAATCGGGGGGGGGGGCACTGCCTCCTTCAGTTTGCCCCCTTCCTTCCTGACTGTCCCCGGCCATCGGCGTAGGTGGACCTGCAAGAATGTCAGGTGGACACAGAGCTGCGGTGGGAGGGTCACACCCCCTTCCTTGTCCCCTCTGCATAGAAACACACATGACACGGCGAGCTTTGGCTGAAAGATGAGCGTCTCCTGGAAGGGTGCCCATTGGGAGCTCTGTTCACAGCCTCTTTCCCAACCACGTTCCCTAAATCCCTGAGGCTCGGCGGTGACGGAGCGCAGCCTGGGGGAGGGACTGCCGAGCAGAAGCAGAGACACTCAGAGGCGAGTCTGTGAGCCACGGGCGATAGTCTGGGTTTTCAATCTTTAATTTGCTTTATTAGCGGGCTTCAGTGATCTAACGAGATACACATGTTTTCTTGCCCAAGAGGATAATTCTCCCTCCAGTCCCAAGAGGGAAACACATCCCTGGTCCTGAGACAGACAGTATTTTTATGTTTTTTTTTTTACTTTTGAGATTAAAGTTTTATAGTGTTTTTAAAAATTCAAGAAGGAACTTGAGAATTCCGTACATCCTGTGGCCTTCAGTGAGGCGGAGCTCTGGGTGGGAGAGACGCGGGGAGCGTGGGGTCCGTGGTCCCGGGTTCGGGTCCAGCCGGACCTCTGACCAGTTCTCTCCTTCTCGGAGCCTCCGATTCCACGCCAAAAAAGTGGGGAGGGTCGTGAGGCTCTTCGCAAGGATTGTGTCTGTGTGGCTCACGGAGGGCACTCACTTCACGATCTCGTGGAAACCGCTCGTTGATGCGCCCACGATGGGTGGGTCGGTGGACCCACGTCAGAGGCCGTGTGCCTCCCGGCACCTGTCGCCTCACCCTGGCACGTCCGCAGTCAGCAGGTCTGAGCTCAGACTGGACTCCACGGTGGCGGTGGCGGTGGGGGTCCCAGCCCACCAGCCTCGGAGTGGAAGCACGCCCGTGGGGTTGCCTTCGGGGCCACGCACACCGCACTGAGGCCGTAACGGGCTGCTGTTCCTTCTCTGGCATTTTCCGGGGTCAAGAGGGAAACACATCATCCTCTTCATACAAATGGCTCTCCCGCCGGCTGACGGAAGCAGCTTTGCACAGCTGAGAAATAGCAGTGACGGGCAAGTCCAGTCCCGGGCCACGGGGCTGCAGCCTTCAGGGTGGGGACTGAGCCTCACGGAAGGGACCTTCCGGCAGCCCGGGGTGCCAGGACCCCTGGGCCCGGAGGGGCGGGAGCAGAGCCGGGAGGGACCGTTTTCACCCCGAGGGCGGTTTCAGAAAGACGCTAGTCAACAACAGCAACACAGGAAGGCGGTTGGGCCGGCGGCTCTCGGGCTCACCTTGCGCCCAGGAGAGGCGCAGGCTAAGCAGGTCTGGAGGATTCGACTGGGGAAGGACCGGCAGCGGAGGGAGGGGCGTGTGCAGACACTCAGGAGATGCTCTGTGCCGCTGGGCGGCAGCGGGCTGTGGCGAACGGGGCAAGAGGAGGCCGGTCCAGTCCTACGGGGTCCCCGGTGCCGGATCAGAGAGCTCAGGCCAGATACCGGCACCAACAAGGAACTTGCAGGGCCCCCAGAGTGACTTCATTGGCCCGGAGTGGTCCACAGAGCACCACAATCACTCGACCTTCCCCAGGAAAGGCCATAAAAATGACAACGGGAGGGAGCAGACGAGAATCAGGACACGAGAGCAGGGACATCTCTTCCTGAAGAGATGTCACCAGAGCAGCAGTGTGGTGGGGTTTCTGTTTGTAGTGGACAGATTGATGGAGAAGCCACGGCAACCGTCCATGAAAAGGAGCAGGAAAACGCCCCCGCAGAGATCAGAGCACCCCCTGCCCCCTCGGAGCCCTGATCCCAGCAGAGCAGGGAGCACGGGGACCACCTCCGGGGCGACCTGGATGAATGGGCTCAGGGAAGGTCATCTGAAACTCCTTTCTGAGAAAAGCGGGGGGCGGCATCCCAGTGGGGTCCGCCCTGAATCGGCTTTGCAATCTGAATGCCGGCTCAGCCCAAGGTTCCTACAAAGCGGGAATCCTCAGAGTATCCGGGTCCAGGTGTCGTTTAGCTCAGACGATGTTAGTGTTTATCAGACTTGCTCTGGGGGAGAACGGTAACCCCGCGGCTCTGTGATTCTGTGAGGTCACAGAGGGAAGCGGAGCAGGGCCCCACGGATGCTGGAAAAGCTCTGCTTAAGCAGGTGCCCTCCAGCTAAGGCTTTCGGAAGCTGGCAACCCTGGGATTCTATTGGGGGGGAGATTCCCAGATTGCGCCCTAGGAAAAAAGAAGAAGAAAAACATCAATAAAAATTCGCAGAGCGCTCCCACATTTGATTAAAAAACAAAAACCTCAAAAGATGGCCAAGTAGCAGAATGGCTATGGACGAATACCAAATTGCTCATCCAGATGATTGGGTTAGGAGGTTTTACAAGAAAAGGCTGAAAAGGGGGAAAGCTGGCTTTAACGGGAGAGAAATGCTCACAGATGAAAAGAAAAATTTGTGCTGAGAAAAGCCATGAGTTTTGTTTGTTTTTTTTAAAATTAAGTTTATTTATTTATTTTGAGAGAGAGCACAAGCTGGGGAGACGCAGAGAGAAGGAGAGGCAGAATCCCAATCAGGCTCCCCACTGTCAGCTCAGAGCCCGATGCAGGGCTCAAACTCACAAACCGCGAGATCATGACCTGAGCTGAGATCGAGAATCAGACACTTAACCATCTGAGCCCCCAGCTGCCTCCATGAGTTTTTAGATTCCAAAGAATCAACTGTGGGATAAAATAGTAAGAAAAAAAAAAAGTAAGCACTTGTATACATTCTGAATAAATGTCAGAACTCCCCAAATTGGGAACCTGTCCAGAAATGGTTAGTGCCTCCCACCCACAAAGGCAGACTCCTGGGACAGGACACGAATCTTCATGGTGGCAAGATTTTAACAGCGACACCAAAACCAGTGAGAAAATGTCTTTAAAGATCAGAAAAGCATTTCAGTTCTATAATTCTATCCCAGAAAAACTATTACTCAAGTAGAAAACCAAAATGAAGCGATTTTCGTGCATGAGAAAACTCAGAAAATTAAATTTACTTTCTGTGGTCTCTTTTTGAAAAGTAACTTGGGGCACCTGGGTGGCTCAGTCGGTTAATTGTCCAACTTCGGCTCAGGTCATGATCTCACTGTTGGTGAGTTCAAGCCCCACATCTGGCTCTGTGCTGACAGCTCGGAGCCTGGAGCCTGCTTCCGATTCTGTGTCTCCCCATCTCTCTGCCCCTCCCCCACTCGTGCTCTGTCTCTCTCCCTCAAAAATAAATGAATATTAAAAAAGTGTAAAAAGAAAAGTAATTGCAGCTATAAACATTGGTTTATATACACAATGGAATACTATTTGGCAATGAGAAAGAATGAAATATGTTCTTTGGCCGCAACGTGGATGGAACTGGAGAGTGTTATGCTAAGTGAAATAAGTTATACAGAGAAAGACAGATACCGTATGTTTTCACTCTTATGTGGATCCTGAGAAACATAACAGAAGACCGTGGGGGAGGGGAAGGAAAAAACAAAGTTAGAGAGGGAGGGAGCCAAACCATAAAAGACTCTTAAAAACTGAGAATAAACTGAGGGTTGATGGGGGGCGGGAGGGAGGGGAAAGTTGGTGATGGGCATTGAGGAGGGCACCTGTTGGGACGAGCACTGGATGTTGTATGGAAACCAATTTGACAATACATTTCATTAAAAAAATTAAAAAAAAAAGAGAGAAGCAATTGAATACACACCTAAACAAAAGGAATATGAATGAAAACCAGGAATCCAATTAGAAGGACATGGGATCAAGAATAATGATAAGGAAGAAAGAGGTAAATCTTTTAGCCAATTTTAAATTGACTTTTAGGTATCATACTTGAAAAATGAGAAGGTCATATTTTATTTATTCTATTTGTTGGTAATAATTGTATATATTTAAGATGTACCTGATGATTGGATATGCATACACATAGTGAAATAATTACTACAGTCCAGCTGATTAATATATCATCTACCCACAGAGTTACTACTTTTTGTGACGAGCGTATCCGAAATCTACTCTTTTAGCAAATTTCCAGCATTCAATACAACACTGTTAACTAGAGTCTTCATGCCGTTCGTTACTTCCCTAGATGAATTCATCTTGCATAACCACAACTTTGTACCCTTTGGCCAACATCTCCCCATTCATGTATTTGCTTCTGTAGCCATTCTGAACATCCATGGATGGATACTTGGGTTGTCTCCATATTCTGGCTATTGGGAAGACGCTGCGCTCAACATGAGCCTCTTTGAGGTGGTGTTTTTAACTCCTTAGGATAGAAACCCAGAAGAGGGATACTGATTGATATGGTTGCTGCGGTTTTAAGTTTTTGAGGAACCTCCATTCTGTGTTCCAGAGCAGCTGCACCAGTGTGCTATCCCACCAACAGTGCACGAGGGTTCCCCTTTCTCCGCATCGTCGCCAGCACCTTTTTTTCTCTTATTTTTGGTAACAGCCATTTTAACAGATGTGGTTTTATTTGCATTTCTCTGACGAGTAGTGATGTTGAGCACCTTTCGCCACAGCTGTTGGCCAACTGTATGTCTTCTCCGGGAAGATGTCTATTCATGTCCTTTGCCCATTTTTTTTAACCAGGTTGTTTAATTTCTGCTATTGAGTTTCAAGAGTTTCTTATATATTTTGGATATTAACCCCTCATTGGCTATGTGGTTTACAAGTATTTTCTTCCAATTCCTAGTTACTTTTTTATTATACTGATGGTTTCTTTTGCTGTGCACAAGCTTTTTAGTTTGATGTCATCTCACTTTATTTTTATTTTCGTTGCCATATCCAAAAAATTCATTGCCAAAATACAAAGACACAAAAAAATCCCCCCAAGCCCCCAAAATTCATTGCCAAGACCAGTGCCAAGGAACTTTTTGTCTATGTTTTCTTCTAGTGATTGTATGGTTTCAGATTTTATGTTTAAGTCTTTAAACCACTTTGAGTTGATTTTTGTATATGGCATAAGACAAAGGCCTAAATTTCGTTCTTTTGCATGTGGTTGTCCAGTTTTCCCAGCACAATTTATTGAGGAGACTGTGCTTTTCCCTTTGGGCAATCTCGGAATCTCTGTCAAAACTTAGTTGACTATTTATGCTTGGACTTACTTCTGGGGTCTACTGTGTTCCGTGGGTCTATGTGTCTGTTACTATGCCAATGTCATTCTGATTTGACTACCATAGCTTGAGAATATAATTTGAAACCAGAAATTGTGGTGTCTCTAACTCTGCTGCTTCTCAAGATTGCTTTGGCCATTTGGAGTGTTTTGTGGTTCCGTATGAATTTTCAGATCGTCTTTCCTATGTCTGTGAAAAAATGCCATTGGAGTTTTGATAGGGAGAGTATGGACCACTCTGGAGAGTATGGACATTCTAACAATATTAATTCCTCCAGTCCATGAATATGGATTATCTTTTTATTTATTTATGCATTCTATAATTTCTTTCATCAGTGCCTTACTGTTTTCAGTGTATAGAAATGTCCCCTTCTTGGTCATATTTATTCTTAAGTATTAAACTCTTTTTGAAGCTATCATAAATGGGATGGTTTTCTTGATTTCAGACAGATCACTGTTAGTGTAAAGAAATACAACTGATTTGTATATGTTGGGTCTGTATTTTACAACTTTCCTGAATTTGTTTATTCATTTCAACATCTTTTGTGGAGTCTTTAGACTTTTCTATGTATATGATCAAAACAAATTCAACAATATATCAAAGATTATACACCATGACCAAGTGGGATCTGTCCCTGGGATGCCAGGTTAGCTTACATATAGAAATCAATTGGGGTGATACACCACATTAACAGAATGAAGGATAAAAACCACATGACCCTTTCACTGAGGGAGAAACGTATCTGACAGAATTCAGCATTCATTCTTGATAAAGACTCTCAGCAAAATAAGTGTCAAAGAAAGTTTCCTCAACATAATAAGAACATTTATGAAGAGCTTATGTTAGCATCATAATCACTGGAGAGTTGGGAAAATCTTTCTCAAAGATCTGGAAAAGGGTGTCCATTCTCACCATTTGTATTCAGCATAGTACTGAAGGATTAGTGATAGCAATCAGACAAGAAAAAGAAATAAAAGTCCTGTAAATTAGAAATGAAGAAGTGAATAATCTCTGTTTGCAGATGATGGGATCCTTTACTGAGAACACAAGAATTGAAATATTCAAATATATGTGGCTCTATTGAGAACCCATCCAAAGAGGGAGAACAGCAGAGACAGTAGGAGTGAGCTGAGGCTCTGATTTTCTTCAACAGGATAGAATGATTTTGTATGACTTTTAGCAACATATTGGCTAGACACACGTGCAAAAAAAGTAATGGTTTTGGACTGGCTCTTAGTCAATTGGATGTCCACATTAAAAAAAATTCAAGAACTACTTTACATCATATTCAAAAATCAATTCTAGTTAGATTGCAGATATAAAGCTTAGAGTTAAAAATAGAGGGGTGCCTGGGTGACTCAGTCGGTTAGGCGTCTGACTCTTGACCTTGGCTCAGGTCATGATCTCATGGTTCATGGGATGAAGCCCTGTGTCAGGCTCTGAGCTGACAGCGTGGAGCCTGCTTGAGATTCTCTCTCTCTCTCTCTCTCTCTCTCTCTCTCTTTCCTCCCCTGCTCTCTCTTTCCCCCTCAAAATAAATGGATAAACTTAAAAAAAAGCTTTTTATTAAAAAATAAAGTTAAAAATATAAATCTTTTACAAGAAGCATAGGAAAATATCCTCATAAACTTTGAGTAGGCAGAGTTAAGAGTAATCATTTTGGTAGTATAAAGAATATTTAAAGAGGCATATTTAAAACAAAATGAAACAGACTGAAAATACTCAAAGGGATGAATATATCAGGTAAATGCATATATTTTTAAAATATAAAGCAGGTGTGTTAATATTAATGCTGCACAATGGAAAACTGAAGCCAAAGGTCATAAAACACTAGCTTATTAGTCATGGTTTAGTTTTTTGTTAAAAATAGGAAAGTGAAAAATGTCATGGACATTTAACTCAGTAAGTTGGCAGGATAAACGTTAGTCACTTACACCCCTCTAAACAAAACAAAACAAAATCTGGAAGACAAAATTACAAAGTTAAAAGCAGGAATTAATAAAATATTTATGAAAAATTAAAAAAAAAAACCAAAAGATGTTTGCTTGTAAACATGGAAGAAATAGACAAAACTTTGGCTAGTAAAACATAGAAGGTAATCACAAATGGAAATGTTACAAATAAAATATCTCATAGCTACAGCAGAGTTTAAAAATATAAGGGAATACTGACTTAGAGCCAATTTTGTGCCCGTAAATTTAATATCTATGATGAAATGGAAATTTTATAGAAAACTATAAAATACCAAAATTTACTAGCGGAGATAAACATTCCAGAAAGATCTATACCCATTTCATACATTGAAACATTACTCAGAAATTTTTCCATTACTTTTCTCTATCATCCCAAGTTCCATCAAAGCACCAGGAAGGGGGATTTTGAAGCAAGTTTCCCAAGACCTTAAGGGAAGAAACAGGCACTTTCCAATACAGGAAAAGATGGGAAAACTTCTCACTTCTTTTTGTAAAACTGAAATGCTCTTGACACAAAGAATAGACAAAGACTCTACAAAGAATAAAATTATAGGTTAATTACTGTTGTGAAAACAGATGCAAAAGTCCTAAGTAAAATATGGTAAATTGAATTTACCAGATATAAAAAAAAATAGCACATATGGCTAGGTAGTATTTACCCCCAAGTTTATTTCAAGAATGCACTGGTTTTTATAACATTAGAAAAAAATCCATTAAAGTAATTTATCGTTATTAAGAAATGTAGGGGTGCCTGGGTGGCTCAGTCGGTTAAGCGACTGACTCTTGACTTTGGCTCAGTCATGATCTCATGGTTCGTGGGATCAAGTCCCATGTCGGGCTCTGCGCTGGCATCTCAGAGCTTGCTTGGGATTCTCTCTCCTTCTCTTTGCCCCTCCCCTGCTTGTGCTCTCTAAATAAATAAATAAATAAATAAACATTAAACAAAAGAAATTTTAAAAGAGGGGCACTTGGGCAGCTCCGTTGATTGTCTGACTCTTGGTTTCCACCCAGGTCATGGTCTCACGGTTCATGGGTTCCAGCCACGCATGCAAGGACCTGCTTGCGATTCTCTCTCCCTCTGTCTGCCCCTCTCCACACCTCACAAATACACAAATAAAACTTGAAGAAAAATTGGAAAGAAAAATACATAGACAATTCACAAAGAAAAGATATTTAATACAATTGCAACACTCTAATATTTAAAACCAGCTCACTAACCAATACATAAGAACACCAACACCCTAATGTGTTAGCAGATTGGGAATAAAAGTGAAAACACCGAATCCAAAAACACGTATTTATCTAATCATCCAAATACCGCATCCCTGGTAAAACTATACACCAGTTAGTTCCCTTTGGAGACAGGAGTAGGATAAGAGTTTTCCCTTCAACACTGTCCTGAGGGTTGGGGAGGGGGCATGGGTAGGGCCAGGAAGATGAGTTCTCCAAACTGGAGAGGAGGAACTCAAGTGGTCATCATGTGCAGAGTCCATAAGTGTTTACACAGAACAGGTCACTGATACAATGGACAGAACAGACTCAGAGAAGTGGTAAGAAAAGTCGTCAAGATGGTGAGACTATGCATAAGTCACTCATCATAACCTCACTAAGCAATTGGTGTGATGGTCAATTTGTGTGTCCCCTTGATGAGGCTCAGGGAGGCCCAGATGGCTGGTGAACATTATTTCTGGGTGTGTGTTTAATGCGTTTCCAGAAGAGGTCAGCATCTGAATCGAGTAGAGAAGGTTCGCCTTCCCCAGTGCCGGCTACCATCACCCAAGCCTCGGAGGGCTGGCCAACCAACAGGTGGAGGGGGGGCGAACTCTCTCTTTGTCTCTGCAGTGGGGACATCAACATCCTCCTTCAGACCACGACTGGGTCGTACCATGACTGTCCTGTTCTCTAGCTGGTGGACCCCAGGGGCTGGATCCCAGGGATTTCCACAACCGCCACATGGGCCAGCTCCTATACTAAATCTCCTGCACTCGTCTCCATGTAGAACTCTGGCTAATACAATCAGAAATTGCCACAATCATGAAGCAATAAAAACTATGTTACTTAGTAACCAACATACCAACATTAACAAGGTGTTCTTTTTCAGGAAAATAATAAACTTCCGTTGAAGAACTTAAGAGAGGACTTAAGTAAATTCTAGATGTGCACTGTGATTTTAGGTGGTCGATCTCAATGTCTTAAAGATGACAGTTGTCCCCAAATAGAAGGTATCGATTCAGTGATGTCCAATCACTCTTGTAACAAAACTAATTTTTTTAAAGATTAAAAAAAATTTTTTTTTACATTTATTTATTTTTGATAGGCGGAGAGAGACCCAGCACAAGCGGGGGAGGGGCAGAGAGAGAGGGAGACACAGAGTCTGAAACAGGCTCCAGGCTCCGGGCTGTCAGCACAGAGCCCGATGTGGGGCTTGAACCCACGAACTGTGAGATCATGACCTGAGCCAAAGTCGGACACTTAACTGACTGAACCACCCTGGCGCCCCTTTAACAAAACTATTCACGTCAGAGGACAAGTTCGTCCTAAAATCTGAACCGAAAGTAAATGACTAAAAATATCTAGGCAATATTAAGACATAAAAAGAAGAAAGAGGGGCACTTATCGTACGGTAATCAATATTTACTAGAAAAGCTATAGCAAGTCAGCCGCATGGTGTTGGTGCAGAGTGAACACGTGGGCCAGGGGTCTCGTCTCAGAGCCACTCAAGGAAGGAAACACGGCATTCGACGAGTGTCGTACGACTGATTGGCTTTCCATATGGAAAACAAAGAAATTCCTGTGGCAGGAAAAGCCGCTGTGCAATACCGTGAATAAATAGCCTTTATCGGCCTGTGTGTTTTGTGGACGTCGCTGCAGGGGTGGACGTGCTGCTGGGGGAGAGCTCACCCAGACCCAGCCGAGGACCTCACCCCGCACAGGGCAAATGCACCCTGTTCCCTTCCTAGCGGATTCCGGCTCTGGAATGCACCTGCTCTGAGGGTTCAGGTAGGACACTGGGGACCTGTGTGAGGGCTCGAACACTGGTGGCTCGAAGGCCCATTCTCCGTGCCGTGCATCCGGGGACAAAGAGTGGGACCAGCTTGCTTGTTTTCTGTTTTGAAAAACGAGCCTGCCGAAAGCCCTCCGTTTGCAAGATGGCAGAGAACCAGCGCTGAGGCTGGGTTTCCCTGCAAGAAAGATGAAGGTGCATTTCAGACTTAACCAGGAGGAGGAGGAGGGCTGAAGGACCCGGTGACTCTCTCCGCCCCACTCCTGCACACCCAGGCTGAGGAGGGAGGCTCCGTGCCCAGAGGGAGAGGTGGCCTGACAGCCTCCTCCCCCCTGCTCCCTAGGAGGCTGCCACTGGCAGCCGCCGCCTCCATGGGTCCCTCCAGCTAAGGCCAGATTTAGCACATGCATCAAAGCTTCTTCGTGGGAGCCCCCATCTGCAGGGGTGGGACGATGCCCCCAGAGGGACATGTTGAGGCTGCACCTGGGCCGCCACTTTCTCCAGGGATATTCTCCCAGAGAAGGAGAAGCCACAGTCTTGGACGGGAACCAAGCAGGTGGAGAGAGCCTGCCAGTGACATCCTGCACGGCCCCCGCACCTCCATCAGTTCTGGGGCAGCGCTCTCCTGTCTCCCACCTGCTGCCCTAGCCACACTCCCCTTCCCTCCTCCCTCAGCAGCCTGGGTCCTTCATTCCTGACACTGGGCTCTGGGCTCGGACTGGACCACCAGGACGAAATGGCAGGGGGCCCGTGAGGCCTACTTGTGGATGTCCTCTGGCTCCTCAGGGACATGACGTATCTAACGCCCCTCTCTCAGACCACGGAGCTGCAAAGGACAGATCAAACCCCCAGAGACTCCCTGGAGGAGGCAGACTCCTGGTGGGAGACTCTTCATCAGTGGGGACAGAGAATGTCGTGGAGGAGGGACCCATCCCTTTGAAAAATAATGCCCGCACGGAAGCAAAAAGTGGCCCAGGACATCGGCTGTCCGCACAGAAGAGCAGTCCCCATAATGGCGGGTCCGGTCCCGCACCATCTCCCGTGGCAGCGAGGGGCAGGGACCCCCATGGACGGAGCCCATCACTCGTCCCTGCAAACGGCCCGGCTCTGAGACAGCGCTTCATTACTGTTTCGGCCGGTGACGCTCTGTTCCGCCGTCGGCTTCGCGGGGAGGCGCCTGGCCAGGATCACACCGAGCTCAGCTCCCAGGACGCAGGATATTAAATCCATCAAACTCAATTAAAAGCTTTGGCCATCTCTTGAACTCAGGGTTGAGAGGCAGCCCTTTTCTTCTTATTCCAACTGCTTCCCGGGAGGACGCCCAGCCTGCGGGGATCTGCAAGGACTCCGTGTTTGAATTATTTAAAGACGGACCAGGGCCGGGGTACGGGAAGCCACGGAAACGCTGTGACAGCTTCCCTGCAGAGCCCTGGGGACGCCCCGCTGGTGGGGACAGCGGAGAGTGTGTGTGGAGGATGGCGGATGGACTCGCCTGGCCCGTGTCGTGTCGGGGGCCCAGCTCAGGAGACCACAGTCAGCAGCAAAGGGGCTTCTGTATCTTGCCCCCAGGACTCAGGCAGCCCTTCCCTTGGGGCCCAGGGGCCGCCCGGCTCTGGTCAGGGCTGTGGGTTCACCTCCTAGCCCCACTCCTTGGAGCTGGGTGACACTGGGGAAGCAGGTTCGACTCTCTGAGGACGTCCCCCACCGCGAGTGACCCTGCACTGCTCAAGGCTCTGTTCCTGCTCCTTTCACCCCAAACACAAAAGCAGAGGGACTGCTGTGTCCTTGGCCCCGAGCATTACAGCAGGAGAAGAAACAGACCACATGCCCACTCTCTGGGAAACTGCAACCCAGTAACAGACCCACTGCAGTGGTGGGGCTCCACCAAAGGTCACAATCAGGGTGTGCAATGGAAAGTGCAATGAGATCACTCGGTGGGGCTGCTTGGACGAGGGGAGCTGAGGCCCGTGGGACAAGGAGCTGATCAGGCCTCGAGCTGGAAGAATTGCGTCCCAGACCCCGAGGTAAGCCTCAGCCACAGGTCAGGGGAGAGAGGGCCGGCCAGGTAGTTGGCGCTCAGGGAAGGAGGGCAGGGGTCAGGAGAGAAGGGCTGGAGGTACTCAGGGTGGACCCCGTGGGCCTCGGATGGCTTGTTCTAGAGTCACTGCAAAGCCAGGAGCGGGCTTCCAGGCGGTGGGGACAGGACCCAGTCTGCCCTGCAATGGGTCCCTTGGCTGCGACAGCCACAGGCGACCGTCAGCCTTCACCCATGCTGTCAGCACCACCAACAGGTGTGCAGGCGGGTCCTCCCTCGCTCTCACACCTGTTTGGTCAACTTCCTGGAAGGCCATCTCTAACCACCTCCGTTGAAACTGAAGCACCTCGTTGCACGATGATAAAGAGGTCAGCGCCCCAGAGGTCGTAACAGTCCTTGACGTGTGCGCCCCTAACAGCAGAGGGTCATGCTACGAGAGGCAAGACCCGCAAGAAGGAACAGAGCTGTGCACTATTAGAGCTGGAAGCTTCAGCGCCAGGAATGGGAGGGTCCAGCAGGTGAGCTCAACGGCACCACCAACTGGGTGTAGTCGGCATGTGTAGACCTCTTCAGCAGCAGCGGAACACATGTCCTTCTCAGGCTGTTACGGAGCCTCCGCTGAGATAAACCACTCCGGGCCACGGACGACACCTCCACAACTGTTTACAGATAAGAATCAAATGTCTGCGTTCAGACAACAATGTGGTGAAATGAGAAATTAAGATCAGAAGGACAGTGAGAAAATTGCAAAAGCACTTAGAGATTAAACAACACACTTCTAAATGACTCTTGAGTCAAAGAAGATTTCTCAAGAGAAATTTAAAACTATTTTCAATTAGGAGCCGGTGGCTCCGTCGGTTAAGCCTCGGACTCCGGCTCAGGTCATGATCTCATGGTTCATGGGTTCGAGCCCCACATCAGGTTCTGCACTGACAGTTTGGAGCCTGCTTGGGATTCTCTTTCTCCTTCTCTCTCTGCTCCTCCTCCACTTCTCTCTAAATAAATAAAGAAAAGAAAAAAAAGAAATACCAAAACACTGATTCTTGCAGATCAATTGATACACTTTTAGCCAGACTAAGAGAAAAAAGATGATTACAAATATAAGAAATGAAAGAGGGGACATCAAAATACGTCCCGTGAATGTTAAAAGGCTAAGGACAGAATACAATGAGCCCTGCACAAATACTGGATAGTCTGGATGAAACGGACCAGTTCCTCGGGAGACACAACCTGCCCAAACTCACACAGGAAGAAATGGATGGATCTGAATAGGCCTCTAGTGACCAGAGAATTGAATCAATAATTAATAGCCTTCCAAAGCAAAAAGCTCCAGGCCCAGGCGGGTTCACTGGTGAATTCTGCCGAATATCACAGGCGGCCCCTCGCTTGATGAAAACCAGAACCGGACAAAGACACTTCAGAAACAGAAACTATAGCCCAGTGTCTCTCATAGACACAGATGCAAAGATCCTCAGCCAACTATTAGCAAGTCAAGTCCAACAGCGTACAAAGGGATTCCTACATGGCGCCAAGTGGGATTTCCCTGAGGCTTGCGAGGCTGGCTCCACACTCGCTCAGTGTGCACCCAGGGTTACTGATTGTAACAGATGTCCCACTCCCGGGCGGCGCCTACAGGGAGGGTGTGTGCACACGCACATGTGTGTGTACTGGGAGTATATGGGAACTGTCTCTACTTTCTTTAAAATTTTTTTAATATGAAATGTGTTGTCAAATGGGTTTCAATACAACACCCAGTGCTCATCTCAACAGATGCCCTCCTCAATGCCCAACACCCACCCTCCCCTCCCTCCGGCCCCCCATCAACCCTCAGTTTATTCTCAGTTTTTGAGTCTCTTATGATTTGGCTCCCTCGCTCTCTAACTTTGTTTTCTCCTTCTCCCCCATGGTCTTCTGTAAGTTTCTCAGGATCCACATAAGAGTGAAAACATATGGTATCTGTCTTTCTCTGTATGACTTATTTCACGTAGCATAACACTCTCCAGTTTTTTAATGTTTTATTTGTTTGTTTATTTATTTTTGAGAAAGAAAGAGAGAGAGAGAGACAGAGCTTGAGCAGGGGAGGGGCAGAGAGAGAGGGAGGCACAGAATCTGAAGCGGGCTCCAGGCTCTGAGCTGTCAGCACAGAGCCTGATGTGGGACTCGAACCCACGAGCTGTGAGATCATGACCTGAGCTGAAGTCGGATGCTCAACCTACTGAGCTACCCAGGCGCCCCGAGGAAATGTCTTTACTTTCCACTCAATTCTGCTGTGAAGCTAAAACTGGTCTAAAACTTGAAGTCCTTTTAAAGGGAAGAACACCCCCCACCCCCACCCCGAAGCCCTTTCTCTTCCTTCCCTGCTCACCGTAGCGCTCACTGCCTCTTGCCCTGCCCGTGCGTATGTGTCCTTAGGTCACAGAGAGTTTCCCTGTTTGCTCACGTCCGTATCACCGGTGCCTGGAATGGTGTTCGTCACGTGGTGGGCACTGGGTACGCGCTGAGCGCCCGGAAGGGTGGATGGACAGAGGGCTGAGTGTTTTCCACAACCGCGTGCAGGATGAGGGTTGGGAACCCGCGTTTCCTGAACGCAGACTGCTGTGTGTGCCTACCCTCCCGTGCAGGCCTGAGGGTCAGGTGAGCTCACCGTGTGAAGGGCCCACCTGGCGATGTGAAGCGGGTAGGCCGCCCTGCTCCATCCCAGGGGGCCTGAGCCAGGAGGATGTGCTGGGGTCCAGGTGGGCATTCTGGGCCCAGCCCCCAAACAGGGATCAAAGAGGTACAATCAGTCACCTGGGTAGGTTTCTTCTTTTCTTAGCGAGCGTCTCCATGTCTGCCGTCACAGGCGCAGCTGGGGAGGGCGGCTAAGTGGTAGGGGGTCTAAACCGGAGGCTAAGGGAGAGGAAGGGTCTTCTCCGAGACCAAAGCCTCCAGCATGTACCGCCATCGTGCTCCTGACCCGCCTGGCCCTGCCATGCCCAGCGCTCCCTGCTGTCCACACCTGGACACAGTCCTGTCCTGTCTTGGAGCCCGTGTGACGGAATCGGGGAGCATGTGGGCACCCCGCACCGACCGAGGTCACCCTCAGCCCCAGGCCCCCAATTCTGGGCTCTCCTATCAGTGTCTCTTGTCTCCTCCTTCCAAACTGACCTGGGCCTTGGTGCGGGGCCCGCGTCCCTCTTCCAAGGGCCTTCCTCCGACCTTTCATCCTGGCCTCTGCTCCTGGGCCCGACCCACGGCCCTGCAGGGTGCTTCTACCAGGAAAGGCTGTGCTCGGCCGTGACGAGGCTGCGCACCCCTGACCTGGCCCCTAGGTCGCATCTTCCCCTGGCTCTGCTTTTGGCGGGAGTCCGTGTGACCGCCCTCCTGTCTTCAGCCACATGGGCCGTTAATCAAAAGCAGGCCAGGCTCCCCCCTATTTTCCTCCCGTGATGCCTCCCGACGAGCAGCGCCAGCCTCCTGGGACCGGCTCAGCCGGGCCCCAGCCCAGAGGGAGGCTGATCCAGGAGTCACTCGCGTCCTCAGACTCCTCTAGGTGGTGGGACGTGGACATAGCCTCCCCCCCTCCCCGATCCCTGAGTCCCCACGAGCACAGACTGCACACAGCGCCAGCTTTCCTACGGCATCCTGGTGCCCGGTGTGGCCTCCTTCTCCAGGGAGCCCTCCTCTCCTGCCCTGCCCTCCAGATGAGCTCTCAGCCCTTCTGGGAAAACTTGACCCTGCTCGAGGGGTTCGGGCCAATGAGTGTCCTTTTCCAACCTCTCGGATACCCGCCGGCCCGCGGCCACTCGGGCCCTGCGCGCCCTGCCCTCCGTGGAAGCCGTGAGCTCGAAGGAGCCCCTCACAAGAAACCAGTGGGTTTCCCTCTTCCCTCGATGGCCAGAGCCACACAGTCCAACATCCCTCAAGAAGAGGAAGGAGCATACACCGGGATGAACAAAGGCCTGCCTCCAAGGGGCAGAGACAGCACTGAGTGCTGAGAGAGGGAACTCTGTCCTTACGAGTGACCTTGAGCGAGGGAACCAGCTTCTCGAGGGGTGGGGTCTGAGCTGGGCCCTCCCCACGGCACAGCATCTGTGATTCGCTGGGGGGCTCTTTGCTGGTTTACCTCTGGGCTGGACATTGGACGTAGGGACCCCTCCCTGCCCTTGGGGGATGGCCAGGAGCCTCGGGGGACAGAGGGACCCCTGGTCCACACCCGGCCCTTCCCTCCTGTAGATGCTTTTCCCAGGCTTTCCGGTCCTGGCAGCAGGGGGAACAGCACCTGGGTGGTCCCAGCCCGAGAGGCAGCCAGGCCCTGGGCCGGGAGCCTCTGTGCTCAAAGCCCTGCTCTGCCGTTTCCAAGCCTGTAATGGCGCAGCTGTCTTAAAAACCCTGATCGCCCCGTTTTCTCTCGTGTATAAAATCGGGACGATTCTAATTCCGTGTAGAACCACTGGACATTCGAGATAATGCCTCGTGCGTATTAGATGCCCCCTAAACAGCCATTGTAACAAGAGCAGACATTATTATTATTGTTTGTTGGACACTTGCTGGCTGATTTTTATTCCAAGAAATGTGAACTGCTAACTATTTTTACATTAAAAAAGCAGAACAGAAACCACAATATATGGAAACAGCAGGGTTACGCAGACTTTCCTGTGTACGTGCTCTGACTAGAGACAATAGACACATTTTCTAGCCTTTAAAAGGAATCGTGTGCCTTAATTAAGAAAAAAAGAAAGTTTTCTGCAAGCATATTAATTATCTCGCTTGTCACATGAGGTATTTGTTCCAGATGACAGGTCGTAATTAGTGCACAGAACAGACTGAGGTGCCCCGGGAGGAGACGTGTGTCTGGGGGCGCCTGGACGGACGTGGTCGCTGGCCTTGTACCAGGTGTGGGGGCGCTGAGAGGCAGGGGTCCCTCTGAGTCCAGGTGTGGGAAGGAGAAGCAGTTTGTCACCGCCTCCCTGAAGGCCCCCGGGATGTTGGACCTTTTCCTTGTCCCTCCCTCTGGGGACAGAGTTATTTTCTCCCACAGCCCTCAGCTCAGCCGTGGAAAGAACAGCTCCATTTCTAAATTGACCAGTAACCAGAAGGATGACCTTGTGAGGTCACCCGTGGTGGCTGAGTCTCTCCTGCCATCTGCAGGGTGCTGGCACAGTGACATAGGCAGGGACGTGGCGACGGCCCAGCCTCACTTCTGTCCCCGATGGTTGCACTGCCGTTGATGAACGCACATGCTCAAAGCTTCACGAATCCCGTGTTGGGTGGCCTCCTTGGCTGGGGCATGGGAGGGGGGGCGGCAGAGCCGTGAGCAGGACCATTCCTGTCCTGGCCGGGACCTGCTTGTGGAGACTGACCCAGGCACCACCACAGGGGCAGAGGGGACGCTTGGGTCCGCAGAGTGCCCTTCATTCCCCCCGGGTGCGCACACCCCACGCTCTGTCCTCCAGCAGAAAGGGGCCTGCCCCTCCCAGACCTGCCCCCACAAAGCCCCATTTGCAGACTGGATGCAGAGGGAGGCGTGGGGGTCCCCGGGGCAGAACGTGAGCCCGAGGGACAGTCACTGTGTGGAGCACAGCAGCCCCCAGTGGCAGCCAGAGTGGGGCTTCTGGGTGGAGCTGAGATTTGGGACTTACTTGTTACACAGCCATGATATGTTCTGACTGATACAGTCAGCACGCACCAGGCCCAGCCTTCGGAGCCCAGCCACCCTAGAGAGGCGGGAGGCACAGTCGTCTTCCAGGACACACTGAGCCACCTCTGCGGCCTCAAGCACACGCGACTTTCAGAAGCTGGCGTGACCCAAGGGCTCAGGCCTGGCCCCCACACTCAGCACTGAGCATGGCAGCCTCTCAGAAGCAGGGAGAAGGCCAGGGACAGCAGTCATGGAAAGCGTCCTTCCTTCCTTCCTTCCTTCCTTCCTTCCTTCCTTCCTTCCCACCGCAGGATTCGCTTCAAGCCCCTGAGAGGGGCAAGCGAGGCCATGGGCTGAGGCGGCCTCCCCACCTGAGTTACCGCTAAGGCTGTCGCTTGATCTTCCGGTCACAACTGGCACGTTCCAGCCCTTCTAGGCACCTGCGCTAGACAAACGTTAAATACACGACGGAGTTTAAGTGTTAGTATGGTAATTGGTGCCTCCATTTCATTGTGGTTCACCCGAAAAGGTTTCCATGCTGGAGAATAGTTCTTTCAAGGTTAATTAAAAGGCAGGCATGCTGATTCGCCTTGGGGAGGTCTACGCACACCCAGCCCACGGTGAGTGTCAATCTTTATTATGGACAAACCTCATCGCCAACACGCCCTCCCCTTGGGTCCTCCCGTCTCAAACACGTTCAAGCAAAGCCGTGTTATAAACATTGATGCTTTTAAGGAGTTTTGACAAGACACGGGTTCCAATAAATTTTATACAATTCATAATGTAGGAGCACTGGGGCGTCAGAAAACATGTCTTAAATATTAAAGTACTGAGGAATGTATCCAATATGTACCGGGACACATAAAATAATGGTCCCCTCCAGGTAATATTATCACTAGATGGGGTAAAAGTTGTACCAATGAGAAAACACCAGCCTCTTCTCGGCTACGTGACCCTGGACGCCCAGCGTCTGCTCCGGCGAGGGCACGTTTCTCTCCAGGTCAGAACTTTCTTCTGAACCACAGAATATTGGTTCTACCATCTTGACTAATAGGTTACTGACCAATTAAACCCAGACTGAAGCAAAGAGCTTCTAGAGTTTAATTTTTCTTGGTAGGAATTCAATGCGGGGCAGGCGTTGCAGGCAAAGTCGATTATCTTCGGGCATCAACGTCATGGGTGTAGCAGCCACAGCCTGTCGATGAACTAATTCACCCGCTAAAACATTTAATGGCCATCCACTTAGGCCGGCTACTTGTACAAAGATCAATCAGACCCAAACCCGCTCTCGGAGTCAGGAAGCAGCCCGTAGGGGCTGAGACAGTGGCACACCATTGGAGCCTTCAGGAGGATGCCTCGTTTTTTGGATGGAATCTCTTCTAGTCCCCACAGAGAGACATCTGCTGATAACCTCTTCGCATGGATGTGAGCAAACCTCCACGACTTTGGGTCTTCAGAACAGGAGACTCTGTGCCTGGTTCCCTGCCGGACCCCACTCTGCTCGGCCTGCTGCATACAACGCACATTTGACTCCCCGCCACCACCACCGCTGCATGGCAGGGACATTTCCCAGGCACCTGCCCTGGCCAGGTCCCTTCTGGGAGCAGTTGGTGCAATAGCTAATTCCTCCATAGGGCACTGGTGAGCAGAAGGACAGAAGTCGCTGTTGTGACAAAGTGAGGCAGTTCATGGACATCTCCTGCTCTGGAGGAGGGAGGAGGGGGAGGAGGGGGGAGGAGGGAGAAGAAGTAGGGGGGAGGGGGAGGGGGAGGAGGAGGAGAGGAGGTGGGGGGTGGGGAGGAGGGAGAAGGAGGAGGGGGAGAATGGGAAGGGGAGGAGGATGGTGAGGAGGGGGGAGGGTGAGGGAGGGGGGGAAGAGAATGGGGAAGTGGAGGGAGGATGGGGGAGGGGGAGGATAGGGGAGAAGGAGGGTGGGGGTAAGTGGGGGGGATAGGGGGAAGATGGGGAGGAAGTAGGGGAAGGGAATGGGAGGGAGGGGAGGTGGAGGGAAGGTGGGAAGGTGAGGATGGCAAGGAGGAGGGTGGAGAGGAGGAGGGTGGAGGGAAGCAGGAGGAGGGCGGATGGGGGGGATGGGGGAGGAGGGTGGGGAGGAAGTAGGGGAAGAGGGACAAGAAAGGAAGGGAGGCATTTGGCAGACAGGGGTGCTCAGGCCCAGCACACAGGCTCCCGGGGAGGGGTGTGGGCGTCGGGGGAGGGTCTTCTAGGGCTGCAGGGAGGGGGCGGGCCGAGACTGCCGGGTTACTCAGTAGGGCTGCGGGGAGGGGTGTTACTGTGCAGAAGTGATTGCTCTCTCACAGGTGCTGCCTTTGAACATTGCCGCTGCGTTAGCATAACATTACATTAAACATGCTTTTTGTGTGTCTTTTGAAATAAAGCCCCTGAAGGATTAGGTCGTGGGTTTTTTCCAGAGTGACTCTCAGGGAGCTGCGGTCCTGTTTGGGTGGCTCCCAGGGCTCCCAGCCTGGGCTTGTTGATGGGAGGGGTCATTCATTCATTCATTCGTTCCCTCCTTGGTTCATTCCTGCCTCTGTCCCTGGTGGTGACCGGGTCGGCCTGGAAGCGACCTCCGAGTGCGAGAGAGAGCCCCGCTCCTGGCCTTGCCGGAGGGCTGCACCTCCTGTGCCGGGCAGAGCTCACCTCTTTCCGGATGTGCTCTCCACCGCGGGGACGTGCACGGGCTGGTGTGCGGGGAGCACGGGCGGGGGCCGGGGGACCGCCCTGCGTGGAACCGTCTGTCTCCATGTTGCTGCCCACGGGGACGGGCCTCCTGGAGGGCAGGGATGGAGTGGAGTTCAGCTTTGTCCCCAGACATGTTTGAGGAGGTCATCAGTGACTGACCAGGTGAATCATCGGGCCACACCCCTGCAAATGTGCAGCTTTTTCCATCTCAGAGCGTTAGGCCGCCCTGGGGCCTGGTGTCAGGATAGGGGGGAAGGAGAGTCAGGCTCTGGGCCTCCCCTGAGGGACAGGTGTCCTTTGCTCTCCCTCGTAGCCACGGATGCTGCTGACAACAGACCACAGATGCCTCACTGCAGCCACGGGCCGGAGGCTCGCCTCCTCTCTACCGGCCCGGATGGGACTTTGGACACTGAGAGCTACATCCTGGCTCCTCTCCCGGGCTCCAGCCACTTGCCGGGATCTCAGACAGGCCCCTGGGGACAGCCATGAGCACCCTTGGGTTGGTGGAGAGCCCAGGCTTCTCTCCTCTGGGGCCCCTGTCGGTCAGGCCGGGGGTGGCTGTGCTGCAATGACAAGCAAAACCCACCCTCCAGACTCCTCACTGGGGTGAGTCCCCTCCACGTGGTGGCTCAGGGACCCAGAGGCTCCCTTGGGGATCTCCATCCCGCAGGTCACTGCCTCTCCCCCCAAGGGACGTCACTCTCTTCACAGCTCACAGGTCACACGTGGTCACTGGGCTCCAACCAGCCAACCGGGCATCCGGGAAGTCTCTGCGTGAATCCAGGAGGGGACAGAACTGGAGTTCTGCCCGAGGGCTCCCAGCCGTACCCTGGTGTCCCAGGGCGGGGCGGGGCGGGAGGAAGTGGGCTTGCTCCCGGCTTGTGCCACCGCCTTCAGGAGTGAGTCCCAGAGCAGGGCCCCCGTCTGCACACAGCGGCCACTCTCCCGAACAGACACAAGTCAGGGTCTGAGCCTGGCTGTTTTGGAAGATGCTAGGCCAGCCCGAGCCCCTGTTTGCAAGGCTGCCTTTTCCTGCAGAGCCCGGCCTGGTTGGGAACAGGAACCAGAACAGAGAGGAGACAGGACTTCCCAGCACTCGTCACTGGGCCCCACGTGGCTGCAGATCCGTGGTGAGCAGCCGCTAAGAGGGCACCTGTCCAGCTTCCTCAAGGCTCAGGACGCCCAGTGCCACAGACAGGGGCGTAGGCCGTGTGCCTCGCCTGCCCAGAATGCAGGGTTGTGGGGGTGGGGGGGGTGGCCCGGGCAGAAGTTAGGGGGTGCGGGCCCATGCGGTATTGTGTGGGTCTCGTAGTCCCAGAGAGCCTGGAGCCGGCCCCTGGGTGCGCGAGAGGAGCCAGTGTCGCTGTGTGGCTGCCCGGCGGCTGTGCGGAGGGAAGACCTCCACCGGGAGCCCCGGCACACCAGGAGAGAGCCCCAAGTGGTCCCTGTGGACACGCCCCAGGAAATGGGGTGGAGTGAGGGTGGGAACCCCTGAGGCCCTGGGGCCTCCTGGGTGAGGGACTCACAGGAGCAGGTAACGGGTGGCCAGGTGGGCAGGAGCTCGGTGTAGCTGTGGCACAGACAACGTGCAGGGGGTGGCTGCCCGTGACACGGGTCACGGCCGCCCTGAAGGGCCGGCGGAGACCGTGGGCGAGGGCGTCTCGTCCCCTGGAGGCGCTTGTCCACGTTGGTTTCCTCTGCTTGGGACAGAAACAGCAGACAGGGTAAAGAGTGGGGTGATGCCCGCAGAGGAGCCACGTCCCCCAAGGGCTGTGCCCAGGCCACCCCGGGCAGTGTTCTGCTTTGCCAGCCGTCTCCCGGAGCACACCGTTCCGTGCAGGCCGTACTTCTGATGTTTCTATGGCAATGGGTCTTGCTTACATGAAGTGTCTGGACGGCAGTATCACGGGAACACAGGCCAGCAGCCGCTTCACGACACTTAGCAAACACCGTGGGTTCTGGATGTTTCTTCCCTCCCACACGCCCACCAGAACCTCCTGTCACCCTCATTTTGCAGGCACCGACTGCCCACTGCCCTTCCAGCCTCAGGTCCAGGGCCCAGGAGCCCGAGTCCCACCCGTCTTTCAACGTCAGCACCCACTCTGTGTTCCCCAGCAACCAGCCTGAGCGGAGAGAACCGGTGCCCTCGTGGCACAGGGGTGCTGTCCCCACCTGCTCCCGTCAGCACGCCCCCACCCACCAGGCCGCTGTGTTGAGAGGTGCTCCCGTGTTGTGCCTTCCTGGCCCTCAGCCGGGAGGTCCTGGGGTCCTGGCCGTGTAACAACTCCTTCAAGGGATGTCATTTATTCCCCTGGACCCTGCCGTGTTCTCTGTATTGACCCTCGGCGTGCCTGGGCCTGGTGGGATGCACAGCGATTGTTGGATATGGACACACAAAGAGAATCAGTGGACGTGTGCCCTGCAGAGAGGTACGTAACCTTTCTGTGCCTCAGTTTCCCCGTCTGTGAAATGGTGCCATTGACATTCTCTACACTACTGCGAGGGTTACACGGGAGACTGTCATGCATCGAACGCTCAGCAAATACACCATCATCGTCACCAGCACCTAGACGGTGCCCACTGAACACAGGTGCCTCTCGCTGAAGGTCCCACCAAGGGACCCAGAGGACAGATGGCCCTTGTTCCCGCTTCATTCGTCTCTGCCAGGGGCCACACTAGTGCCCGCCTTCGACTTTTCCCTTTGCTTCGTTTTCTACACACGGCTTATTAGCTAGGATGCCTCACTCTCAGAACCGTCTTTTTCATACCAACCATTTGTATAAAGGTGCAAAAAATAATAATAGAAACAGTTGCAAAAATCACCTGAATTTATAGACACTGTCCCGCTCTCTCAGGCAGTTGGTTGGAGAGTGAGTTTGCGTAGACAGAGTCTGGGGGGCTGTGACTCCCACAGCTCATCGGCTTCCAAAAAGAAAGTGCACAGAAAGATGTGAGGGGAGCTGCGCGTGTCCTCAGGGACGGGAGTGGAGGGGTGCGTGGGGTCGCTTGATGCAGGCTGGGTGGAAATGTGGGTGGATTCTGGGAGACTTTGCTACGGAAACCCGTAGCACCCGGGGAGTCGCCGGAGTGAGAATCTGAACATGACTTGGTGTGTCCCTGGTGAGTCCTCCGTGGGGAGGAGCCCAACACTGGTCTACACCAGCCTCATGACCACAGGGGTGAGTCCCGAGGTCTACTCCTTGAGTACAGATGTTGAACGTGACTCACACTTCGCCTGAGAAACTTGGAGTTTTCTCCCCCATGCAGATGGCCCTTTGGTCGTAGTTCCATTGGGATCAATGCGGTTAATCCATAGGAGTCCAATGACGAATTTCCCCTCGATTCCAGATCTGTCCCTTGCACCTGCCGGCCGTCTGCTGGGATGGGCTGCAGTGGCCTCCATGTGTTACGTCTACGGTGTTAAAGATACTGCCTTATCCCCAAATTCTCACCAGTTGCTCAGGGCTTCCAGAAACCAGCGTGATGCACAGGGGGAGCTCCCCAAACACCTAGCTGCGTGATGGGCACTAAGTCCCCGTAGGGCATACCCCCACAGCCCACGTCTGGCTCCCAAACCCAACCAGTCCCCCCAGAACCTGTCCCTTCCAGCAGCAGAGCCCCCCCCCCCCCCACCCGGCCCGTGTCCTCTGTGCAGAGTCCCAGGGCCCACCAGTCCTGGCTGAGACGCGGCCTAACTGTGCTATAGGTGTATCATTCCTCCCCCAGGCCTAAGTCCAATTGCTGCCCTGAAAAATAGGGTGAAAATAAGCCTGAGAGCATGTTGTGGAGATTTGGCAAAATAGCGCCCATCAGTTTCACGGCACAGGTGTTCCTCCGTCAAGTTGTCCCCTCTGTGGACGCAGCCCTGGCTGGGCGGGTAGTTGAACAGCTCCGTGAGCCTGTCCCTTTGTCCCCATCCCCTCTGCACCCCCAGTGCCTGCACTCCGGCCCGTGGTAGTTGCCTCAAGAAAGATTTGTTGACTGAGTGAATGAATGAATGAACAAACGGATGATGTGGAAGGAGGGGAGAAGAGCGGGCGGGAAGGGGGCAGGGCCGGTGACCTGCACTGAGGTCCAGCAGAGGGCTCCGGAAAGGGTTTGTCAGGCTCTGATTTGTGGTTCGAAAATATCAGACAGGTCCTGGAGTTGACATCTATCGGGGAGGACGAGAGAGCAGAGCAGCACATCTGAATACCTATTACGAGACTCCAGGTGACGAAGAGAAGGAAATCACGGTCTCTTGAGGTTCAGGAAGGGAGTCCCTGGTGCTGTTGTTAAGGGTGCGTGTGCGTGTGCGTGTGTGTGTGCGTGCATGCATGTGTGCACGTGTGAAGGTGTCAGAAAAAACACGGGGCGCCTGTTAAACGCACGTCTCAGATGAACAAACATTTTGCAATGAACACCATGCAACGTGGGACCACACTTTTGCTGATAAAGGTTTAGTGTCGCGGGGTTTGTATTTTTATTTGCGAACTCTGACCACCCGTGTGTGTGTGTATGTGTGTGTGTGTGTGTGTGTGTGTGTATTCACGTAACATTTAATTTAATTTTCCAAACAGCCTGACACGATAGGTTCTACTACTGTTTCCATTTTGCATAGGAGGACGCAGCTCACCCAGGGGGAATCTGACCACAGCGAGAGCATGGCAGAGTCTGGGGTTCCTCCTGGGGGTCGAGATGTGTTCTATGGGAGGCTGGGGGGGCCTCAGCGGGCCGGCATGGGGGTGGGAGAGTAGGGGACTGGGAAGACGCTCTGTCCACAGCCCCCCACTGCCTTCCCGGCCCCTCCTGCTTCCCACTGGCGTGGCCAAGGTGACAGACTCAAGTTCAGCCTCCACCCATCTCAGGAGCACTGGCCTGGAATGTTCTTGGACAATTAGCAGAGGTGATGCAGAGAAGAACCAGGTCAGGATCTGCAGGGCTGGAGGCCAAAGTCAGCACCCGTCAAGCTGCAGTGACCCTGCCCTTGTCCGTCATCCCCCTGTCATGTCAGCCAGGCATCCCCTAGGGGTCACCGACCTCGGGAGCCCTTAGCCGACCCTTCCTTTGCAAACCCTGCTCCTTCCATCTCACGAATCAGCCCTCTACCCTGAAGTTCCCCAGAGCGGCCTCCAGCCTCAGACCTGGAGTGTTGTCCCTTCTCCTCCCAGCTATCAGGTGACAGCTGTCTCAGTGACCCACGTGAGTCCTGGTCGGCCTTGATTTATAGGGATTCACGTGTGTGTCTGTCACCAGGAAGGCTGTGTGCTCCCTGAGGGCAGGGACTCGGCCTGATCCCTGCTGCCCCTTCTGAGTGGAGCGTTGATTGGCGTGAATCATCTTGGATGTTTTCCATATGCAAATCACCCAAATAGCCCGGCATCTCCACACCCCATGTTGAGACCAACTTTTCCTGACACAGCGCCTCTAACGTCTATTTGCACTTAGCACATGGCAGTGTCGCAAACTAGGCTCTGGAAGCTGTGGAAATTCAGAGGAGAGTTTTGTCCTTGTCCCTGACTATAAGGAACACGGTGGGTTGAATCATGTGCCCTCAAAAGGGAACGTCTAAGTCCTGGGCCCTACGTACCCACGAATGGGACCCTATTCGGAAAAGGGATCTTTGCAGGTGTGATTCAATTAAGTCCCTCGATAAGATCACCATGGGTTAAGGTGGCCCCGAATTCAGTGACAAATGCTTGTAAAAGAGCAGGGAAATACTCAGGCACACAGAGGGGGCGACCGTGAGGCCCTGGATGCACAGCCCGGGGTGGTGTGGCCACAAGCCGGGGATCGCGGGAGCCATGGGAGCTGGGACAGTGAGTTGGGCCCTTGCCATCTTGATGTCAGATGTTGGTTGTTTCAAGGCCCCCCCCCCAGTCTGTGCAGATTTCTCGCGGCGGCCCCAGGAAACAGACACACGGAACACGCAAGCTTGAGAGAGAAAAATACTGCACGCCCTTGAGTGTATCTTTGTCATCCACGCATGGATTGCGACTTCTCCAGCATCTGCTGTGTTAGTCCCAGGAAATGGAAGTGCTAGGGACCCCACGTCTGCGCGAACCTGCAGCTGGCCTCGTAAGTTTGGGGCCCAGAGACCAGCCCGCCGGGCAGGAGGGGGCCTGTGGCTCAGAGTGCATGCCCGCGCTGTGCACCGGGTGCAGAAGGCACTGACAGCATCTTTACAGGAGCAAACTGAGCTGAGGAGACATCAAAGGACCACAAACCTATCACAGTTTGAGGAAGGAACGTTGGCCCCAGATTTGGGGGACAGAGGAGCCCTCTAGGGTTAAGTGGCTCTTGACCTGAATCGTGGTGAATAAGTGGACAGCAGCCAGACTCTGGGGTGAGGACAGGCCGTGCGGGTGCAGGACCAGTGAGGACAGGCAGGGCTGCCTGGTGCACCTGCGGGCCAGGCAGCGGGGCGGGAAACGGAGGCCGGGCAGTGCACGTGGGCAGGTGCTGAGCTGGGAGAGGGGATGGAGCGGGAGGAAGGGGGGCTTCGCCGGGGCTCCCTCCTGGAGCCGGCAGAGCGACGGCCCCAAGTGGGGTCTGGGTGTAAAGGGCACTTTCCCCGGGACGCCACGTGGATATTAACTTGCCACGCGCACCACCTGGGGATGGCCGTGCACTCTCGGACACGTGCTGGGGGACAGGCTGCAGGCTGGGGTTTGTCCGCCCGGCTCCAGATAATCGGGTTGATTAATCCAGATACTCTGCTGCCGCTTAATCTCGGTGACTGTTAGACAACAGCTCATTATGTGCTCATGTCTTCAATGTGATGGGCAAGGAATGAAATCAAGCCATAAAATCAATTATTTCTGCAGAAATTGTCATAGAAGACAAAACATCATCATGAGACAAAAGCAGTTACGATTATGGCTTAATTTGCCTGGTGCTGGTTGCGGAACGAGGCCCGCGCTCTGCAAAACTCACCTGCTCTTCCTGCCCTGCGTCCCCGGCTGGGTGCGAGGTGGGCCGAGGGTCGTTCTCAGAGACACCTGTCTCCATGGGTCTCTATCTCTCTGTCTCTGTCTCTCTCTCTCTGTCTCTTTGTCTCTGTCTCTCTATCTCTGTCTCTCTCTG
>NW_024412413.1:2386181-2433781 GCF_014898765.1 Herpailurus yagouaroundi | reverse complement strand
CTCTCTCTGTCTCTTTGTCTCTGTCTCTCTATCTCTGTCTCTCTCTGTCTCTGCCACTGGGTCTCTGCCTCTCTCTCCATCTCTGTCTCTCTGTCCTCCTCCCCGTCCTCGTCTTCTCTCTCCCCCTGCTCCCGACCTCTCTCCATCCGTCCATCTGCTCTGTTACACGTAAACAGAGGGACTGAGCCAAACGCAGCTACGTGGTTGTGTATTTTCTGAGGAGACGGGAGGAGTTCGGGGGACTCAGGAGACTGTGCCTGTCTTCACTCCACCTCCTGAGTCCTCGGGGGTTTTGTCAGAACCTCAGTTTCCTCGTCTGCTGAATGGGGGATTGTGGGAAGGGGTTTGTCCAGCTCGGTGTGGCCTCAGTAGCCACGAGGCCAGAAGAGCCCCCGGGAGCAGGACAGCAGCACACTGTCACCACGCGGCGGCCCCGCGGAGGCGCTCAGCGGAACAGAAGACATGGCAGCCAGCTCGGATTCCTCCTCCAGCTTTTGAGGTCACAGAGTCGTGCTCCAGAGCTGCCCATCCTGACACAAGGGCGTCTGAGGGATGTCGCTATGGCCCCTGTCACCAGAACCACTGGCTATGAGAATTCCTTTCTTTTTTGCGTCTGAAATTCCACAGTATTGGAAACCAGGCCGTCTGCGGCCAGGTATTTGACGACCGGCACGGGTGCCATGAGCGAGGGCCGGGACGGGGGACCGTGGGTGCTGGCAGTCGAGGGACGTGGACCCTGCAGTCCCACTGGGTCACGGGGTCGGGCACCCCCAATATCGTGTCTTGTCTTCCCGCCTCCACTTGCCCGACAGGGACTGCTCGGTCTTCCCACAGTGGAACCATCCCAGGACGGGGGCTGGCGACAGGCTTTTCCAGGGCCCGCAGGTGGGCCCAGAGGAGCCGATGTGCCAACCCAGGGCGGGGCGGCCTCTCAAGCCAAGAGTTTCCTGTCTCTCCAGCCTCTGCAGTGCGCATAGGAGCCGGGTCACTTCTTTCCCCCAAACCCGGATGTGGGGGCAGGAGACCGGGCTGCAGAGACCTCCAGGGGCCCAGCCTGGTCTGCCCGCACGGAGGTCTGTACAGTGCGCACTGGGTGGGGGGTAAGCGGAGTGGAACTCAACACGGGACACCCCGAGGCCTCCTGACCCCACTCCCCTGCCCGCCAGGCGGGGGCCACGTCACCCCTGGAACCTCGACAGTCAGGCCGGCCTCCCCCCCCCCCCACCCCCCCCCCCTCCTCCTGTCCCTTCCTGCCAGAGGCCAGGCCCCCCCTCAGGGCTGAGAAGGAGCTCTCCAGCCCCACAGAGCCACAGTAGCTGCCATTTCAGGGTCTGTGCAGACGCAGGAGGGGTCACAGCCGTCCTCTGCATGAGCAGGGACACCCCAGTGCAGAATCGAGGGAACTCATTATCCAAACACAGGCCGACCGCAAGTTCTAGCCAGCGCAGAGCTAGAAAGACACCCTTTCCTGCTGACAGAGCCCAGCCCGCCCCCACCCCTCGCCCTCTCAGAGACAGAGGGCGTGTCTGCAGGGGTCTGTCCACGGTCCCTGCCCCTCTCTCAGCGCGAGCCTGCTGGGAGCCGCCGCACATGAGGGAGATCCAGAAATGGGTAAGAATCCCCACTGGGCACCACAGGAGGCGAAGCCTGCCCCGGTCTCGTTCCAATCAGTGCCTCGGTGACCATGACAGGTGTGAGCCACATGACGCCATCTGCCCAGTGAGTTCCCATCCACGAAGGGAAGGTTTTTGGGGAGCAGGAAAGTCAAATATGCACACAGCCTGCGCACTGCCCACGGAGGGTGTGGGAGCGTCTGGCGGGAAGGGCGAGGAGTCCAGGCCACGTGCAGCCGGACAGACTGATGGGAAGCCTGGCCGACGGACACTGAGGGGCTCACATGGACAGGACGGTCACTCAGGGCCCTGAGGACACAGCCCAGCACAGTCAGAGACTGTAGGCTGAAGGTAAAGTGTGTACGGGAACGGGCTATTTATCAACTCAGTTTTGCATTTAAACACTTATTGAGTGCCTACTGTGTGCCAGGACTGTGTCCTTCCAACGGAGGAGGGGTAAGGATGTGCAGAAGGATGGAGAACGTGGTACTCGGCCTGCAGCCCTCACTGCAGTGACAAAGGTTTGCACCGAGTGTCGGGGGCCACTCAGCGTGCACCTGGGCGGTCGGGGCTCAGCATCAATATTGTTTAATGTCTGCTATGATTACTCGCTTTTAAAATCTGCCTGCAGGTGTCGGAGAACGTTTTCTAAAGCAGAGGACATCTGAACTGGGGCCTGCTGGGTGGGCAGAGTTTCAGGCCAGCAGTCACAGACGAGGAATCCAGGGCCCGTGGGGAGAAAGGGCCAGGGGGCACCCGAGATCATGCACACCTGGCCATGGGAGCGCTGGGTGGGCGGGGGCCGAGGCCTTCCCTGGAGAACCCTGCTTGCTCCGTTGAGTAGTGCACAATGAGGGGTTACTAAGGGGCCTCAGTGGCACCAAGTTGCAGGTTTCAGCCACCAGCCAGACTGCCACATGCCATGGGGGGTGGGAGACCACCAGCAGGTGGGACAGATGCTGTGCTGGCTGGGGCAGGGCCAGCATGCGGGGAGGGCGGCAGAAGCCCTGGAGGGGTGGGTGGGCAGCGCTGTGGGCACACGAGGGTGTGGGGCATGGTGGGTGACCACCACTCCCGAGGGGAGAGCTGTTGCTTCCCATGCCATCCCTTCCTCTGAGGACAAGGGCTCTGGACCAGGGTCAGCACCATGGTCAGCACCCCGTGCAAGATTGACCGGGTCCGGGGAGGGGCCTCAAGACCTTCCTCCAACCTCCCTCTCCCTGACTCTTGGGCCCATGCCAGAGAATTCCTTCTTCCACGTTCTCCCCCATCTGCGAAGCCCCCTCCCCACCCAGACGCCACAGTCAGACCCAAGACAATCAAAGTGATGGGCACTGACTGGGGGTCTGCCTGCTCTGGGCACACTGCCTTGGGGGGGGGTGGGCAGGGCTCTATCATATTTAGCCTCATCTCACACAGTTCACTGCCCAGTGAACTTCCAATCTTTCTGCTTGAAAACAAACATCGACGTGGAGTTTAGAGGAGCATGAATTTCAGGAATTTGGGCTACACGATACTATATAGAGCTCCCGTGCCCTAAACGCCTTCTTTAGAGCGTGGGGTCTCAGATCCCTCTCCCCACATCCTGCCTGTTTACTGTTCTTTGACCGGAGTCCTTGCAGGGGCAGATCTAAGAGAGTAAGTGTGGGGGGAGCCATGGCACATATGCCTGGAGAGGTGGGTGGGATCACGCTGCCCAGGAAGGGAGAGTGGCCTCAGATGCCACTGGAGATGTCCGTCAGGGAAGGGAGCCTCGGAGGAGCCTGGCCCGGTTGGGGCTGAGCCTTCGGAAACGGCAGGTGGGGTACGTCGTGCCCTCGTCTCCTCGGAACAGAGCAGAAAACGCCCTGCTGTCCTCCCCTCAGCAGCCCACCGCCATGCGCACTGGTGGGTTTACCTTCTCCGGTGTTTTTCCTGCAGAAGAAAGGTTCTCTTTCGTTGTATCCATTCCGTTGGGCACAGGGTGAAGCGAATCAGAGCACAGCACGGCGTCCGGTGACAGCTCTGGGGAGAGAAGAGACAAGTTCACACTATAGACAAAGGGGCGACTCAGAATCAGCTGTCAGGTGCTAATTCAGTCTGACCTCCTTGAACCCTGTGCAACGAAGGGGGGAGGTTCCTGGAGGGAATTGGATGTTAAGGTCAACACGTTCTCATGGGCTAAGTGGCCTCTTTGCTTATTCTCTCCACCATCTGATATTTTTATGTTTCCAGGTTGTGTAAGCTCTGGGTCGCTCACACTGGGGACAGTGCAGTGTCTGCTGACTTTTAAAGGATGGTGGGGCTTCTCACAGTTCACAGGTAATCTGGGAGTCCAGCTGCTTCAATGGGAGCTGAGTGTGTGACCTGGACTCTGTCTAGTGTTGAGCACTGTGCAAATGGCCGTGAAGGTCAGCAGCGGACCAGGAGGCCAGGAGGGATTTCCTCCAAGGCTCTTTAGACCTTTGCTAAGTGACCGTAGCGGCCGACTGGAATCTGGGATGAGGAAGAAGGTTGTAGAGACACCTTCTGAAGTGCAAAGAGTTGGGGGTGTGGACGTAGAGACCAGAGAAGCCCCAGAATCCCAAACGCTGGCAGACTGGCTGAAATGCAGGAAAAGAGATGTGTGTGGTTTGGAACGCCCATGTGTGGTCTCTAAAGCACAAAGAGATCTCTGGATTCCGCCCAGTGCTCAGGTCACAGGTGGTGCCAATACCACCCTCAAGATACTCCGATCCAGTGGTGGACGGAACCGGGTTAATGCTCAGACACAGCTCGAGGCTGAGAAGATCCGTTCACCCCGCACCAACCCCACACACCGATGATCTGGCGGGAGAGGGAACACGCTTTCTTCTGGAGGGAGGTGTCGTTTAAACATTATTAACTTTGGTCTCTGCCTTTTTTGGAAAAACAATGTCCAGGATAAAATAAAGAATTACATGATGTCCAAGGAAGAAGGAAAGCAGACCCCTGGTCATGAGTAGAAACGTGCCAGTAGGAGCTGGCGGAGATGATGTAAATGGTGGAATTCTCAGCCAGGAGCCTTTGATGCCAGCTGCCCAGGACCTCGCGGAGAGGCGGGAACCACCTGGGGATTCTGTCAGATAGAAAGAAGCTATGTGAAGGTCCAAATGGAAATGCTAGAAATGAAAAATGAGGTATCTAAGGTGAAGATTAATTAGGTGGGGTTTCCAACGGATGGGGCGCACTGGGTTCCTCTGTGTCTTCTCCACTGTGGCCATTCCCCTCGGGCTCCCTGGGATAGTGATGACGTGTCCCACGACTGGGAAGTGGATGAGGCATGATGGGAAGAGTGGAAAGCACCTACTGCCTGGCGAGGTGTTGTGTTGTGTGGTCCACTCTGACCCCCGTACCTTCCCCAATATGTCACATGGCCCAGCTGAGTATTGTGGCTCTGGGACATATACTCCTCCCCTCGAGTGGGAGGAGCGACAAAGTCACACGGTACGTGGCGTGAATTATAATCCGATTGCAGGGAGGGATGGAAGATTTAGTAAAGAATTGAGGCGAAAGAAAGGAGGCAGCCTGGTGACGCTGTGAGGCCTTGTCCAGGAGCTAGTAGGACTACTAATTTCAGGCCGTTTGTGATGTATCAGAGATGCCTATTACAATCTCCATTTCAGTCACTGAGATAAGAAAAGGTTGTATAACAAGCTAATAGCAAAGAAAATGGGGAAATAAAACATCGTAGATTAATATAAATAATTCAAGAAGAGAAGGAAGGGGGGGAAATATGAGACAAATAGAAAGCTAATGGTAAGATTAGAGATTTAAACCAAATCCGTGGTAATTGCGTTGCTGAATCATACAAGATTGTCTTTTTGTTGGTTAAAATCATCAAATAGTGGCAATTCCGTGTGATTCAATTGAGTACATTAAATGAAAATTAACTGCATGTTCCAAATAGGAGACAAAGATTAGCAGAGTGGATTAAAAAAAAAAACCCACCCCAACAAAAACGGCACGATCACACTGAAAAGAGGAGTGGAGGCAGGTGGATAGTTAAACGGCCGGAGGAGGAAGGGTCCCACGCGGATACCAACGGGAGAGAGCGCGACTGGCTAGACCAACATCCAACGCGGCGGACTGCACACCCCAAGGGCCATCGCAGAGCGCTCAGAGTTCAGCTTACTGGGGAGTTAAAACAATGCCAGATGACCTGGCCGGCCGCCTCAGGGAGCCTCAAAATTGGCCAGTCACAGAACTAAAAGAAGAGAGCGAGGCACCCACAGGCGCACACCCAGGCACACCCGGAACCGATTCTGCCGCCCAGCGGAAATGGGGACACAAAGAAGGGCAGGCGTGCTCCCAACGGCCACAGCTGTAAAAGCAGTGAAAACAAGGCAAATGTGTGTGAGCAATAGAATGTATAAATGGGTTTCGATCTGTTCATGCATCGAAACAAGCAGCAACCGAGGGGCCACCATGCTGCTGACCACAGCAACACGGACGGATCTTATCGCTATGAGGCGGGAGGCGGGCTCGTCCCATTAACACAAAGTCCAGTGGTGGGTGCTGGGGGTGGGGAGAGGGCCACAGGAAAGGCTCTGGGGTGCCAGCGGTATCCTGTTTTTCAATCTGGCTTTGCATATTTCCCTTTATAAAAGAGTAGTGAGCTAAGAAGATATGCAAACGTTACTTCATTTATATTCTAATTCAATGAAAAAGCCGACAAAGAAATTGCACCTGAGGATTTTCGAATCCCCGTGTCGGACATCATGATCTGACTGTTTGAAAGACTACGGATGGCACGAACTTCAGGTCACATCCACGGGAGCCTATCCTAGATTCGGTGTCACAAAAATTCCTTAGCAGGCCCCGTCTCTAAGGGATTAAGAATCAGAGAGGATATTTATAATCCCAAGGCAGAAATCCCGTTCCGCACTCCTTACTTGAAATGAAGTGGCCGGTTACATTTTCCAATCCAGTGGCGACAGCGTTCAGGAGAATTCGGAACTCATCGCGGTTCCTTCTGGTCTCTTCCATCACCTCCGGCGGTTCTCATAAACCCAAGCGGGGTGTCATTTTTCTCCCCATCCGCACACCTCAGTGGGACACCAGGCTGGTCCAGCCTCACTTGGCCCATGGAATGTGGGCAGGACACCCTCACTCCACCTCCCAGCAGAAGCTGGAAAGGCCGCTGTGTGGTTGTGCCATGGTTCCCCACCTTCCCTGGGCTCACTGGTGGCCCATACGGGCTCCTCCTCCTCCTCGAGCCCCAGATCAAGGAAGATGCACAGAGCAGTGAACCCACAGCTGATGTGGAACGTGGGTAAGAAACAAATCTTTCCTGCCTCAACCCGTTGGTGCTCTGCTTGGTACTGAGACGCAACTCCCCTGAGCTGGCTGTACGATGGCTTCCTCCACCAGGAGAGATGGGGTGCTGGGGTCACGTGGCTGGCTTCCCAGGAAAGAGCTCTGTGACCCCCAGAACAGGCCCTCCTCACCCACTCAAGGTTAAACTACACCAAGGGACCATACCGGGAACCCACTTGTGGAACAAAGCACTGGCAGGGGAAGTACTTTCCAAAATTACCCCAGATTAGGTGATGCGACGGACAATCTTGAGGCCAAAGGGAGCGTTCTTCTCTACAAACCCGTAGTTTAACACAACACTTTTTTTTTTTCAAAAGGAGCTTATCTTGCTTGGATAAACAAAGCATCAGTATCCCCTAGAGTTATTGCAAGAGGCCAAGAGTTTGATGGACTTGGTGGTTATTCAAATCAGGAGGTGGGGAATGATGGATTGGCACCCCTAGGCCTGGGAGGGGGGCAAAGGGACCCGACATTGTGTTACAGTGTCAGGGTTTTTACTGTTAGTCTGCGCTGGGCGTGTTTTGAGGTGTTTTCTCACTCCCATAATGGAGAGATGCTAAAAGGCTTGTGTTTTGGAAGAAGTCTCTGTGGGTCCAGCCGGCTGGTCTTCACCTGTACTTGAGGTTGTCACTGTGAGGGACACTGGAGTCCCCTGGAAGGGATTGTATCACCTCTGTCCTTGAATGTGACTCTCCTTATTCTTTATTAATGAATCGTCCCATGATCCACCTAGGTTCCCAAAATGAAATCTAAGGGTCACCATGCTCCAGGGGCACCCAGGTGGCTCAGTCGGTTGAGCGTCTGACTCTTGATTTTGGCTCAGGTCAAGATCCCAGGGTTGTGGGACTGAGCCCCACGTCGGGCCCTGCAATGAACATGGACGTGGAACCTGCTTGGGATTCTCTCTCGCCCCCTCTGGCCCTCCCCCTGCTTGTGCTGTCTCTCTCTAAAATTAAAAACAAGCCAAAAAAAGTCACCCTATTCCTATCATAGCCAATGGTGTCGTACCCTGTGGCTGGTGTGACCAATCAGCAAACTTATTATCTTACAGTTCTGGAGGTCAGAGGTTTGATTTGGGTGTTGCTGGTAAAATAAGGTGCTGGCAGGGAGGCGCTTGTTTCTGGAGCTTGAAGGAGAGTCTGTCTCCTTGCCTCCCAAGTGTCTAGAGGCCACGTGCATTTGTGGGCTCAGGACTTCTTCTGTCATCTGCAAAGCCAACAGTGAAGGGTCCAGTCCTGCTGATCAGGCAGCACCCAGACCTCACTGCCACAGACAAACCCCCTCCTCTGTCTCTCCTCCTTTGCCCCCAACGTCCACTTTAGGGCCTTTGTGATTACACTGGGCTGCTCTGGATGATTCATCTCAGAGCCAGCCCATCAGCAACTCACTCATTGCCCATGTGCCATCTTAGCTCCCCGTGGCCACGTAACCTAATGTATTCCCAGTTTCTGGGGAGCAGGGACATGGGTGTCTCCAGCGGGGAGCGTTCATTATTCTGCCAAATCATGCCGATGAAAAAACCAACACCCTGCAGATTCGTTTTCTTCACAGCGGGGTCCTGCCCTGATCCCTGCAAAATTCTCTGGTTTCATTTTCCATCATTCCCTACATCGAGCCACGACTTCAGGGAAACTGTATCTCCTGTCTCGCCCGAGATGGTCCCAGAGTTACTGCTTTGAGTCTCGAGCAGGTCCTGATTTGGAGGAACAATTACACCGTTCCTCCGCCCTGTTCCATCCACGCCCGACCACTGCTCTGCGGTGCCACGGAACTACCTCTGGGTTGTTTGGCCCTTCCATGCCAGCTGGGCGCTCTGTCCACATCCGTCTTGAAGCTCAGCTCATCCTTCAAATGCAAACATCCGTGTCCCGTCTTTTGTTGGATTGTCTGGTTCCACGGAGGCAAATTTGATCCTATCTGCTCTTTTGTCACTGCTGCTTCTCACACAGGACTCTCTCACTAAATGTAGAGCATAAGGGACTGTATACATCATCTCTCTTTCCCTGGGAGTATGCTCCTTGAAGGCATCTCAGCTCTCCTCTCCAAAGAGCCCTGTGCAGAGTCAACTCTAAGTAAACACGGACAGGGTTGAAATAACTCCGCACCCACCCTCTTCTACAGAAGTGCGGGGCTGGACACGATCAGCCCCCCTTCCACTGCACATGAAAATAAATTTACATACACAGATGCTACTGAGTGCGTGTTCCTTGAGTTTATTCATTAAACAATCTAAGTTGGTAAATACAGAAGGAAGCAGAGAATTTTAGAAATCTCTGTTTTGCAGCCTTTGTGGAATTAATTGTCAATGCCCATCTGTGGACGAATCCGGTAGCTGAATGGCGGCCGGGGAAGCTGGCATTGGGGAGATCAAGAAGCCAGCACCCAGAAGCGCTGGCGGATCTTAGCATCTCTAAGGGGGGACGGTCACAAGGTGTGTCTCCTGATGTGATGCAGTGGGGGTCACACGGTTCCAGCTCTGAAATACTCTTGCCAGAAACGTTCTATCTGAGACTGGCCAATCCTCTGCCTTCCATTTCTAAAAAAAAAAAAAAGGAACAGAAGATCAACTTAATGACGCCACAAGGATCAAGCATGCGTGTCCTGTGTGGTTGGCATCCTGCAGGAGGACGGCTCTGATTTCTAGAACAAGCCAACACATCAAATTAAAGGGAGTGAGCATCTTATGAGCAAGAAAGGGGCTTAAGAGATTCAACCAAGAAACTGGTGCCTTGGCCTTGTTGGGATTCTGGTTCGAGCCCACCGACTCTCCAACCACATTCGTCAGCGCTCATAATGGGGTATTTGACCTCGGACTGGGTGCTGGATCAACATCACAGATCATTGTCGGTTGCCAGATGTGATCATGGCGTTTGGTTATAAACGGACATGCCCATTTTTCAGCGATCCACCCTGGAAACGTTTAGGAGCGAAATGATAACGGTATCTGTCACCTGCAAAAAAAAAAATAGATTAAAAAAGAAAACATTATAGACGAAGCATATGTGAGAAACGATACCTCCTTGCATTGAGGTATGTTTGAGATTCCACAGAAGTTAAAAAAAAAAGTTGACATCATTGCTTATGTCTAAAGCGATTACCTAAGTGAATAAAATGGTTTTTTTCTCCCAAGGACGCAACACGTATTTTCCCCGGTCCGTGAGCAAGTCAGACCTGAGCAGTGGGATTCTCCGGAAGGTTCTGGGCCCCGAGCCCGTCACTACATGTGCGCGGATTCCCACAACCAGCCGACGCCTCCCTTCTGGGGAGTCCCACGACGTCCGCAAGTTGCCGCGAATTCTGTTTCTGGTTTTCACAAACAGCAGGCAAGCTTCCCTCCCCTCCATCCTGCACAGCGCCCCACAGGCCCCTCCAGACAACAGATATTCAATACCTGCCCCCGGAATGAATGAGAGGACGGATGGCTGAGTCTTTGCACGCTTGCGATACTGTAGCTTATGAATGAATGGATGAGGCTAATAAAAAAGACCATGTTTTGCAGCGAAATTGCTTCATGGTCCTTCTGGGTCCAGAGACTCTTTTTCTACAGACATTGTGTCTATAAATCCATATCTACCAGCCCAGGCTCTTGAGTGAATAACTTACCAACTTCCCAGTGTAGCCCCAAAGATTCTGAAAGACTCAGAGAACATTTGAAATCAAAGGGAAGATTATTTTCCCATTGAGAGCTACACACACTGAAAACCAGACAGGCAGAGGTAAAAAAAAAAAAAAAAAAAAAAAAATCACTACTAGCTCTAGCGTAGTTCAAGTTCATGAATCTCCGCACTGATCTCTCAGCCAGTTTTCCGCATAAATAATAATAATAAAAGAAATCCAGAGCCCTGGTTTGCATTAGAATCTCATAATATGCTATAAATCCATGCCAGAGCCCGCATCCAATTTGAGAATTATTTCTCAATTTTATGTCTCCCATCCTGCCTCTGCCTCTTTCTGGGTATTGGATTCTTCCCTTCCCTCTCCCTGCCAGGCTGGCCTCCCTCCCTGCCTGCTCTCCTCTCCTGCCTCTCCCCTACCTCCCTCCATAATAAACGTAAGGACCCTGGTCTGCTCAGGTGTCCGTGGGCCGGCAGAGTGGGGACGGTTCCCGGGATGAGCTCCGTCACCACCAGCTCCGGGGCACGTGAGGTGATGGAGCTCCTGTCCCTTCCGATCTGGGCTGGAAACACAGCTGGAGACAGAGGCCTAGCTTTGTGGGGTCTCCAGAAATCAGGGTGCTGGGATAGGGTCTGGTCTGGACACAGCTGAGGCAGCCCCTCCTCCATCCCGGCCTTGGCTCTGCTCACCTGTGTCGCTCACTCTCTCTGATCGCGAGAGAAGACTGTTCCAGGGTGGGGGAGGGGCCAGGAGCCCCAGGACTCTGCTCCGAGACCTTGCATGGCTCCCTGCTGCCCGCCCGGCTGTGCTCACTCTGCACCCAGTGCTCACAGGGCTCCTACTCTGTGGGAGGCGGTCCGTGGGTTCTGGGGCTGCAGCGGTGGCCGGGGCCAACACGGGGGTCCTTGCCACAGGAGGCGGGCACCCAGCACACTAAATCAGTAACCAAATAAGCTGCTGTTGAGCGCTTGCTGTGATTTGGGAAAGGCAAAATGAGGCAAGGTCCCAGAAGATGGTCCTGAGGGTGGGAAGTCTTGAGTCTCCAGGACGAAACCTCTCTTGAGAAGGTGGCAGTGGGTTGGGACCCAGTCAGGGTATAGCCACAGGAGATGAGAAAAACAACCCACACAGAGAGAGCACACAGTGACACCCTGCCCTGGCAGTCTGTGGGGCCTGTGCCCGGAAGTACGGCCACAATGGGGGTGAGAGGGGAAAGGGGGGTCCCCACATCACGGGTGATGGGGGAAGGGGGGTCACTGCATCACAGGTGACAGGAGGGGGGCCCACATCACGGGTGATGGGAGAAGGGGGGTGGATAATGACATCGAGGGAGGGTCCAGCCTGGGCCTAGGGGCTGCTGAGGCTTTTAGCCTAGGTATGACGGGACCCCGCAGAGTGCTTGAAGGAGCGCTGTGACCCGGGGTCCCTTCACGCCACTCACTCGGGCAGCTGCAGAGGAGCAAGGAAGCAGTGACCCAAGGGGACGCTGTCCTGGAGATGTGGTCAATGGGGAGTTTTCTTGGACCTGGGTCACAGCTGCGGCTGTGAAGAGCTGGGACACACGAACACACCCCGCAACACAGCACATGTGTGCGGGCTGCACAAACCCACCATTCCAAGACCACTCCCTGGTTTCTGGTCTGGACAACGGGGCGGGGTCTGCAGTTTCCCAAGATGGAGAAAGCCGGAAGCCCTAGTGCTTTCTGTCCCCCAGGCAGACAGAAGCAGAAGAGGCCCAGCTGGCTGGTTCCTCCCCTGGACCGAACATCAGTCCCCCCGAAAACCCAGAACCACTAGCAATGGGGGGAGCAGTTGGGAGCTTCGCCAAAAATAAGTGGCTAGGGCGGACATTGTCCTTCCCCACCCAGCCTGAGATGCCCCTTCTAAGTAGCGATACAGGGACAGCTGGGGCAGGGGCAAGAGGGACCCCCCCAAAGCAAATGGCACAACCTGGGGGCCCTATTCATCTCAAAGGCAGTGAGGAGTTTGGGGGACCCCACCCCAGTGATGCCTGGCCAGGGAGTCCCGAGACTTCCTCCCCCATCCAGAGGCACATGGGGGCCTGGTCTGCAGAAATCCCTTCGTCCCCTCAGGTGGATCCGAGAGGGACCAAAGGGGACCCTAACAGCACCAGAAAAGCCAAGGAGCCCAAAATAATACCACAAGTACTCTGGAAACTGAGCTGTTAGTGTAACCATAGCCAGGGCCTGTAGGCTAATGTGAGCAAAGTGGTAACTTGCTAAAATAAAATATTTAAGTAGAGTCCAGAGTCTCCAGACATGACAGACGAAGTGTCCGCAGTGTAACCGAAAACCACAATGCGAGTGAGAAAATATAACTAACAAATGTTGGTGCCAAGATGAATCTGATGCTGGAATTATCAGACCAGATTTTAAGGCAGTCGTCATAAAAATGCATCAAGGATCAGTCACAGATTCTTTTGAAACAAAAGGAAAAAAAAGAGAATCTCAGTGGAGAAATAGAAGTTGTAAGAAAAAAAAAAAAGTATCGGGTGGAAACCATAGAATTGAAAAGCACAGTAACAGAAACTTTAGATAAACTTTCTGGGGTTTCTGGGGTGGAAATAAGGGACCAGAGTCTGGGAATTGAGGACAGAGCAAAGGGATCGCCCCGTTCTCAACACAGAGGACAAAGACAGAAAGAAATGGGCAGAGCCCCTGGGACTATGAACAATAAGCGAATCTCCAGCACCCATAAGCCAAGGTCCCAGGAGAGGGAAGCGTGGTCAGAACTCGGGCTGAAACAGCCCCAAAGGTGGTGAAAGACATAAGCCTGCAGATTGGGAAGGATGGGCCGAGCGCCGAGCGCAAATCAAATAATCCCCAGAACATCTGTGCCTGGACATATCACAGTGAAGCTTCCGGAAACCAGTGACAAAGAAAAGGTCTTAAGAGTAGCCAGAGGTAAATGGCACGTCACCCACAGGTGGGCACCCACTCCAGCAACAACAGGTGCCCCACTGGAAGCCACGGGGGCCAGAGGAACGTGAACAGGAGAGGATCTCGAGGATTCTGTCTCGGCGAAGATGTCCTCCAGGAGGGCCCGGGACGTTCCCAGGTGACGTCACACAGAAAGGGATCATCACTGGAAGACCTGCTTTTAAAGACTGGGCAGAGGAAAGTCTTCAAACAGACAGGAAGTGATAACTGAAGAAGTCAGGGAGCACCAAAGGGAAGAGAGAAGGAGAGAGAGAACAGGAGTAGTGCAGATACATACAGCCGGCGTCCTCCTCCTCCTCGGGGATCATCTGAATCATCCGTGAAGGTTTCAAACAACAGTTGTAAGACTTCATTTTGTCCTCACTGCTGAATTATTGTTTAGATAGCTGGAAAGGGACCTGAAAGCTTGCCGTTACCTTACTTAGCACGTTTGAGGTATTATAGACTCTGTGCATTGTGCTGTGACCTTCGCGTATTCACCAGTCACCAACACTTATTGGGAACCTGTGGCGATTAAGATAGGATAATACTGATGCAGGGACAGGCAAAGGTAGAAATGGGCCAAGTAGGGTGCTCCAAAACAGGGCCCTGTGTGTTGGCGTAGAATGGAGCTGGTTCTCAACACAAGCAAAGGATGAGCCTTCAACAAATGGTGTTGAGACAATATTCTCTGTCTGGAGTAAAACTACGATGGATCCCTACCTCACGTCACACATAAACATAAATTCCAGGTTGGTTAAATATCCAAACGAGAAAAGCACAACCTCAAAGCTTTCAGAACTCAGCATTAATGTCTTTACGACTTCCGGATGGGGAAAGGTGTCGTAAATGAGACACAAAATTATTCATCGCAAGGGAAAATTTGAAGTACCAAAACTTGTTTGCCAACGTGTAAGTTTCAAAAACATAATATTGACCACAAAGAGGGGTTTCAATGTATGCGTCCAATATGCTATAGATTGTACATAATTCTTTCATAACTGTTATAATTCAAAACAATGACATCTGTAGTTCCTTGGTAAACATATGTGTCACAACACCAGCTTCATGATAGTGTGTGTGTCTGGTGATGGGGGGGTGGCTGGGATTAGGGAAGAGAAAAGCAAATGGGATGCTTCAATTCTCTTATTAACATTTTATTTCTAAAAGAGAATCATCTAAACCAAGTACAGAAATATATTACGCTTTGAGAAAATAAAGTGGTGGGTATGAAAGTATTTTATTCCATAGACTTTTGTCTGAAATAGGACACTGAAGAAAGGAGAAACGTTTTAAATAACATTGGACAAATGAATTATTATCCAATAACATTGGATAAAATGAATTATTAAATAAGTAAGGATGTTGGAATTCTTCGCCGCAGACCTTAAGATACTTGAAATCACAGTGGTGTCTGTATTCCTGAGTTTACAGTTTGTTTTTTTATTGTTTATTGTTTTGAGAGAGACAGAGAGAGGGCACAAGCATGGTCAGCGCAGAGCCCGACGTGGGGCTCGAACTCACGAGCGTGAGATCATGACCTGAGCTGAAATCAGGAGTCTGATGCTTCACCAACTGAACCACCCAGGCGCCCCCTTATGGTTTATTTTTTATAGAACATATCTGATGAGGGGCACCTGGGTGGCTCAGTCTGTTGGGCATCTGAGTTCGGCTCAGGTCATGATCTCACGGTTCATGAGTTCAAGCCACGCGTTGGGCTCTGTGCTGACAGCTCAGAGCCTGGAAGCCGCTTCAGATTCTGTGTCTCCCTCTCTCTGTCCCTCCCCCCCTCATGCTCTGTCTTTCTCTGTCGCAAAAATAAATAGACATTAAAATATATATATATATATAACTACCACGAATAACGAGAAGGGACCGTCAAGATGCTGCTTTAAGGGGCACCTGGGTGGCTGTTGGGCATCCCACTTCAGCTCAGGTCATGATGTCACAGCTCGTGAGCCTGAGCCCCGTGTGGGGCCCTGTGCTGACAGCTCAGAGCCCAGAGCCTTCTTCGGTTTCAGTCTCTCTCTCTCTCTCTCTCTCTCTCTCTCTCTCTCTCTCTCTCTCTGTCTCCCCTCCTCCGCTCATGCTCTGTCCCTCTGTGTCTCAAAAATAAACATTAAAAAAAATTTTAAAACATATCTGATGAGTTGACATCTTTTTCCTTAAGCGACACCGAGTGAGGAGTCATCGTTGCAACAAGTGCCTCAAACACCCTTCTGCTAGAGCCCGGGCAGGTGCCGGCAGCTCAGCATCGTGCTTGGACTTCACGGCTGGGCGGGACTCGACGCCCCTTCCTGACGTTCTAAACCCGCCCCCTGGGCCCGTGGACAGCCAGGCATCTCCGGCGCCCTCTGGGAATTCACTGCTGCAGGCGTGACCCTCTTCCGAGGGGTTTGCAGAGGCCAGCCGTGTACCGCCCGGGCGCGGGAGACGGCCCCCCGCCGCAGCTCCCGCCCCCGTCCCTCCTCGCGCGGCAGGGTGGGAGCGCTGGACGCTCCTGTCCCCTTTATTACCATGTACTGGCTGGGACTTACGCTACATAAATCTCAGATTATGAAGCCACAGCTCTACATATTCTTGGCTCCAAATGGTCCTCTGCACGGAACCGCCAGTGGTGCAGGGTGGGGGCGGGGGGAGCAGCAGGGCACCGTCTGGGGGCCAGGGCTCCCTCACCGGGGCGTTTGAGAAATGAGTCTCCTCTCCCCAGCTGCTACCGCGGAGCACACGATTCCAATGCCTGAGAGATTATTTGTCCCGCAACAAATGAACAAAGGAGCAGGAGAAGCCCTCTGCACAAGTGCCAAGAGCCTCAGAGAAGCGATGGCCTGAGCTCATGAAGGTAGCGAGGGACCGACTGATGGAGAAGCCATGAGTCTCTGGGGGGCGCTGTCGGGGACGCGCGTCCCGGAGATCCGCTTGGGGGCGTCCCCAAGGGCGTTCTGCCTCCCCGAGTTTCCCCGATGTCTTCCTCACCACCCTCTGTTCTGCCAGGACCTCGGTGGTAAGCTTTTGCTCTCTGCCATAGACTCCGAGCTATTCTTGCTCTGGCCCAGCCGGACTTTCTTTGCTTCACGTTTTCTGTCTTTCCTCCTCCTCCCGATGAAACCCAGCCTCCCGTCCTTGGGCCCCTCTCCTGCCCCGGCCGACCTCCTCTCCTGCCCCGGCCGACCTCCCCTGGGCAGACACTCTGACCCCGGCTGGGTGGGGCTGGCTGTTTGTCCCTCCCCAGTGCTGGCCAGTGGCTCTGTGCCTCCACTGTCCCGAGGGTCCTTGGCCCCTGCAGGCTCCCGGTCCTGGGCCACGTCTGCTCCCTGTCTGTCCAAGGCGGTGCAGGGTGACGGCGAGTACCTGACATACATTCAGGCTCAGTCCTAACGACACTTAGCACTTTTTGTCAAATTGTTTCTAAAGAAGATGTGGGGGGTGTGGGGGGGCTGTATGATTAATGGAATATTACTGGCCATCAAAAAACAAAATCTTGCCATTTGCAACAACGTGGAAGGAACTAGAGGGTATGATGCTAAACGAAGTAAGTCACTCAGAGAAAGACAAATATCATATGATTTCACTCATTTGTGGAATTTAAAAAAAAAAACAGATGAACACATGGGATGGGGAGGAAACAGAGACGAGAGAGAAACAAACCACAAGAGACGCTTTTTAAAAATTTTTTTTAGGGGCACCTGGGTGGCGCAGTCGGTTAAGCGTCCGACTTCAGCCAGGTCACGATCTCGCGGTCCGGGAGTTCGAGCCCCGCGTCGGGCTCTGGGCTGATGGCTCAGAGCCTGGAGCCTGCTTCCGATTCTGTGTCTCCCTCTCTCTCTGCCCCTCCCCCGTTCATGCTCTGTCTCTCTCTGTCCCAAAAATAAATAAAAAACGTTGAAAAACAAAATTAAAAAAAAATTTTTTTTTAAATGTTTATTTATTTTTGAGAGAGAGACAGAGAGACAGAGCAGGAGCAGGCGAGGGGCGGACAGAGAAGGAGACACAGGATCCGAAGCAGGTTCCAGGCTCCGAGCCGTCAGCACAGGGCCCGATGCAGGGCTCGACTCCACGAACCACAAGATCACGACCTGAGCCGAAGTCGGACGCTTAACTGGCTGAGCTCTGCTGGGTATCCGCGCCCTGGCTCACTAGCCTTGGGCGTGATTCTCAGTTTCATCCTGTAACACCTGCTGCTGACTCACGGTATCACCCTGGCCACCTGTGGCACCGGGGTCCCTCCCAACGTCTGTGTCCCCTGTGGGTTTCCTCTTCTGCCCTCACCACGGCCGAGACGGCGACCTTGTCCCTGTTAGAGAAAACCAGAGCCGGACGGTAGTGCGTAGTCAAAACGGTAAAAACCAGTTTTATTCGGCAACTATTTCAACAGAGGGAAAGTGGCCCCAGTGTGGAACCAGATCCGATTCCCAAAAACCACCAGAAAGTGGAGATTTACAGCCAAGGTGCAGGGTCTGGGAGCCCGGAGGTTGCTGAGACGGCGGGGTAGTTCTTGACTAAGGTGACCCAACAGGAGTCTTGCTGAAGGCAGGTCACCCGCGGGCAGGGGGAGCAGGAAGCCGGTTGGATATGGAGGGTCAGAGATTCTGGCTATGCAATGTGACGGGATTTCCGCTAAGATTGGTCAATACGAGGACTGACCCGGAAGCCCCGAGATGTGACCGAAGTGGTCCAGGAGGGTGTGCTATCACCCCACAGCAGAAAGCCCCAAACCCTGCCCCTCTCCCCAGGACAATGAACACACCGGCGTCTTTGGGGCCAGAGCACAGTCTCCTCTGGCCAGGTGTCCTTCTGAAGGGGAAGGGCCATCCCGCAGGTGACCGGCTGTTTGGTGACATCACACGTGACCTTCCCTGTGCACCTGCGCCTTTCTCCTCCAGGCCCCTCCTCCAAGATCTGGCCTTTCTCCTTGACCGCGAGCTCGGACCAGGTGCTAGGTTGTTGAAGACGTGGTTCCTGGGTCCCGTCTGAGCAAATTAGTGACCGAAAACCCTCTACACGCCCTCCGCTCCCTGGTGAGAGACAGCCTCGTGACCACTTCTCCCGGGAAGCAGCTGGGCAGGGCTGAGGCACGACAAGGGGGCTCTGTCTTTCTCCTTCTCTGGGGTGTCCTCACCGGCACCCGCTCCCCTGCCCTTCGCGGGAGGCTGCGCGGGTCCGCACACGCGGCCCCTTTAGTCCCCTCTGCAGATGAGGGCAGGTGTGAACTTCGCCTGGCATCACGCCTCAGGCCAGGGAGAACCCGGCCTCCCGACCCCCAGCCTTCCTCCTTCTTCCATGTTCGGACCGGGGACCCTCCGCGGGGAGGGCCCCTGCGGGAGGGAGCACATGTTTGCGAAACAGGTTCTTGCAAAAAATGCGGTGCTGACACCATTCTCTGTCCCGACGGACCCCAAAGGCCCGCTACAAACGCTCCGGGACAGGCATCCCCTTTCTGCTCTGCCCGCTGGGTGTTGGCACTAGGCCCCCCGGGGATCCAGGGGATGGCACGGGTCACAGGTCAGGGGGAGAGGGTCCCCGAGGGAGTGGTCCACGCGCTGCTGGGAGCCCTGGAAGAGCAGGCAGGCTCTGCAGGACTTGTGCTGGGTGAGCTGCCTCCCATCCCGAGGCCTCTGCTCTCTCCGGCAAACCCCCCACCAGGCGGACGCTCGCCCTCCGCCCGCAGAGCCATCACTCTCAAAAGCTGTCACTTGCACCTTCCCATCTCAAACCCCAATACTCCTCCCTGTAGGCCGTATGAGGGGGAGTGGCTGTCACGCGTTACAGATGGGGACCCGGAGGGTTCGGCAGGTCAGTGGCTTGCCTGGAGTCGCGCAGCCCGGGGTGGGGGCAGGCTGCAGGTCTCCTGGTATTTTCACCCGTCTTGAGCCACTTCTTTGCAGAGAACTCATACAGACTCTGCCCAGGGGATTAGACTGTGGGGCACCTGCTGGGGTCTGAGACAAAGGTCTTCAGGAGAGGCCAAGGGAACAGGAGCTCGGCAGGTGAGGCCCGGTGGACGACCAGCAGCCCCTGGGCGGAGGGAGGGCACGTTCCTGGCCCCTGGCTCCCAGCGGCTACGTCGGGGCCCTCGAGGTGCGTGGTGACAAATTTCCGCGGCACCTCGTTTCCCATAAAGGATGGTCAGTGCAGCTCACCTCCCAGGGGCTCAGGGTGAGTTCCGCAAACCTCATCCCTCTCTTGCTCTCACAGCGGAAGGCCCATAAACGGTGCTTGTGGTGACCCGTGGGGTGGAGGGACCACAGCGCGAGAGAACTGCGGGATGCACGTGAGCCTCGTCGACAGGGTGAGCGGAGTCCGGCCGGGGGCGAGGAGGCCTGCAGACGCCCGGGGGAGACACCTCCTCCTTCTTTAGCCTTTCAAGTTTATAAAGTTGTGTTCGTCTAGCTTGTGGAAGAAGAGGAATTAGTGATTTATTTGCAAAGGTTTTCTGAAAAGTCTTTTTTGAGGATTGCCAGGAGCTGGCCTGTTGGGGAGACGGATGGACAGCTCCGGCCGTAAAGATCCCTAAGTGACATTTTTGTGAGAGTTATTTTCAGAGGGTCACCGCTGCAAAATTGCAAGAGCAAACCCGCGCTTAGCGCCTGAGTCTTCTAGAAAACGCTGCTGCAGAGAGCCAGCCCGCGGCCATGAGCACGGAAGACGTTCACTGGTGCGGGTCACCGGGAGAGAGACCCATCCGTCTGACCTCTCAGACGCAGAACTGGCCGCAGCATCCTGTGCCGGAAGGCCAGGACTCCAGGCCGGCCTTGGGGCACAAAGCTGGGCCAGCACAACTCTCCTTCTCCGGGACCAGAAGGTGAGGATGGGCCCCACGCCCTTTGGATCACGTGGCTTGGATCCCAAGTCCCCAGATCTGAGCTCCAAGGTCAGCATTTTCCTCCTGAGACCTGGACACAACCTCGGGCCAGGAGGGTGTCCCGGGATAGACAAGGACTTGGGAGTGAGCTGAGGAATGAGATCATGGCCTGTACTTATCGGCACGAGTATCCACAGAGCCTCAGTTTCCACATCTAAGAATGGGTGCGTGGATAACTACGTCACTTGGTCGTTACTTACTCATCAGACGTAAGGTGTCACCGAGTGCCGCTGATCACCCTCAGCTACCGCCAGTGGTTCTGCTTGTGTGCCACGCCCTCCTACCACGTGGCACTGGCATGCACCTTGTGGACTGTCAAACCACACCACTTTCGTGTGGCCATCAGGAGCATGGAAGTGAAGTCAATTTGCTAATGCGTTTGTATTGGCTTCCAATCGATTTGTAACAAATTTTCACGACTCGAGTGGCTTGAAGCAGCACAAGATTCTTACCCTTTGGTTCTGTGGGTCAGACAGCTGACGTGGACGTCCCCGGGCTGAAACCACGGCCCGGCCCCTTCCAGCCTCTGGAGGCTCCACATCCCTTGGCTCCCGGCCCCTCCCACCACCTTCGGAAGCAGCCAAACACTCTCCCTATTTCCGGGTCAGACGGTTAGCGTCCTTCATTCCTCCTTGCCTCGTAGCCTTCCGTGCTCGTTGGTTCCGGAGGTCAGGACGCGGGCAGTGTGGGGGGCCGTTATTCCCCTGACCAACCTCCGTATTCTTAAGACTGCTTCGTATTTACAGTCTGATTCTCTGGACCTTGTCGATTAAGAATTTCCTGTATTTCTGACTGTCCGCACAGCACGCCCCTCTGTGATCCCCAGCACTCGTGTAGCACTCTGGAAGGGGATGATCCACTTGGGGGTTTGGATTTTCCAAGCCACTGGTCCCATTCTGCAAGCTTCAGGCGCACACGCCCAGGCACTGACCACTGTGAGAAGACCACCAAGTGGCCAACAGGCATGACTAAGGACGTCCGGATTTCCAAGGTGCTACGAGCAATGGTTCATCCTAGAATTGACGAAATACGGCATTCTTTTATACGACCGACAACGAGTGTCAGACTGTACTTGAGAGGCGGTATTCCGTTAGAATGTGAACTTGAGGACGACACCATTTTCTCTGTGGCTGATGCCACATTGCCCCTACCTGGAAGGACGCCTGGAAAGAAGTCGGCGCTCGGGGAGTGCCGAATGGACGGACGAGCGAATGAATATCGTCAATGAGACATTCTTATTATGCAGGTAAGACTTCCTCAGAATCGCCAGAGGTATTAAATGAGACAACGTTGGCATGTTGTCTGCATAGAGAAAAGAAATAAACAGCTGTCTCCTCCTCGGGCCTGCCAGGCGGACAGCAGGACAGAGGGACGGACGGCCCCCGGCCCCTCGCGCTGAGTGTGTGCAAAGCGGCGTCTGAGTGACCCGGTGGAGGCTGGCGGCCTGCCCGTCTGGACAGAGGGATGGATGGTTGTCATCGGCAAGAAATGGTAGTCACTGGGGTCTCTGAGGTTTGCGAGGCTTTTGCTGTGTCCTGTGGTGCAAATGATCCCACATTATGTGTCACCTGCCTGACTCTCGGTGTCTTTGCACGTGTTCTTGGAGACAAAGGCCCACTGGTGCCGTCACGAGTTGAGTTCGAGAAATCGACCCAGAATGTCAGGTCGTCCCCAGGAAGGATGCTGAGGGCACAGACGCCCCAGGGGGAGGCCCCTCCGTACCTTCCCGACCGCACTGGCCCCCTTGTCAAGCAGGTGGCGGGTGGAATGTCAGAGGGAACGTCTGGGCGTGCTGCCTGAGTCAGCGTGCGTGTGTCCCATCCAAGCGGGGACGTGTGACCTCTTCCGGTGTGGGCGTAGCAAGATGCCCGTGTGATAGTTCCGGACGGCAGATAAATGTTTAAACGGCCACGTCATATGATTTATGTTTCGTATCTGCTCTCCGTCTTGGGTTTAAAAATTACTTCCTATGCGAAACACTGTCCTCTGCGGTTCTCCCGCGAATGGGCCCTTCCCCACCCTCCCCACGCGGCGTGATCATACTGACTCGGCAACGAGGATGCGCGGGCAGCCTGTGCGGGTGGAAACCTGGCTCCAGGTCCTGGGTCTGCGACCTCGTGAAGCTGTGTTTCTGGGAAGCTGTACGCGGGGTTTGCACCTGGAAACTAGTAATTTGAACTAAAGTAGGGATTGTAGGAAAAGTTCTGGATGCTGTCGATCTCTTCCCCGGGCCCTTCCTGGAAAGGAAGCACATGGGCCTGGGGTGGGGGGGGGAGGGGGAGACCCCAGTGTTGAATAAACATGCCAGCACCTCCCAGCTCCAAACCTTGACTCTGAGGGCAGAAAGAAACCTTACAGGGGCTCACGATAAACCGGAAGCAGACTTAACTTCGGGACAATGTATTAAAGGCAGCCTCTTCTATTTTTAGGCTTCCATCTTGGGGCCTGAAACCTTGAACACCAATGAAGGAACGCACCTGTGTTTCCAAGAGGCTGGTGACCTTCAGAGTTCTTTTTTCCGGGGGGAAGAAATTTAATTTAATCTCGTCTCCTCGTATTTGTTCATGTTAGATTACATTAAGTGAGTTATTTTTAATCATTGTTCATAAATCACAGCAAGGGTATGCCCTGAGGCACAAAACATTTGCATAAAGATATTAATTGTGGCTATCTCTCTTTTTGGGTTCATGGGAAATTAGATGCATGTGTAGGGCGGTAGACAGGGAAGGGACGAGGACGGGTGCTCGGGTGTCCTAGCCTTCCTGACAACCTTCTTCAATTCACAGAGTGCAACCCAGAACCTTAAGATCCTCTCCAGTTGTCTCCTCATCCGAGAAGCCCACCTTGATTTCTCTAGGCCAAAAGATGGCTCCCTCCTCCATCACATGTGCGCTGTGAACAGCCTTTCTTAGAAAACTCACCCATGGCTGAGGCCCTGTGTGGACTGGGAGCCCCCTGCCTGTCACGCACGGTGGACAGAGTGTCCCCCAGGCTGCTCTCGCGGTCGGTGTTTATTAACAGACGCTTACTGATGAAGCCCGCAGAGAATCGCTTCGGGTGTAACCATGCTCTCTCTAGCTCCCTGTCCTTTTCCCCTGACAGGGGCCCCTCGCGCCCCCTCCCCCAACCCCCGGGCGTGGGTAGGATGGGCATTGGGAGCCCCAGGCACTAGAGGGGAGTTTTCTGCACCCTGTGCTGCTGGCTGCACAGGGGTCCAGGAAGTGCAGGGCCCAGGCCCCTCCCCTCCCTCACTTGGCTGTGGATGCACCTGCTCCTTCCGGCCCCCTCCGTCCCTGTGCTTGGTCTGAGGTTTCACGCGGAACCAGCCCTGTGCTATTTGGGAGGACGGGTCACAAGAGGGTTCTCCCCGTCACCTCCCAGCTCTGCTCCGCCCTCCACCCAGCCTGTCCCTGCAACGGCTCTGCCCACCCGCCCCGGACAGCCTGCCGGGCGTCACTGCCTTCGCCCATCCATGCTCAGCAGCAATGGCACCAAGGACTCCACGGATGCTGGAGCAAGCCTGGGGTGGAGGGTGCCCATGATGCAGGGCTCAAGAGCTGGTTCTCGCTCAGCCGTTCACTCCCCAGAGCCCAGACGCTTCACCCTGACTCTGACGGGGTCTCTAGTGTCCTGGGGCCTGTCCTGGTGCGAAGGGTGGCCAGCTAGACGAGCACTCCCAGCCCGGACACTGCCGGGGCCCTCTGTTCAAATAGGTTCAAGGGGCGCCTGGGTGGCTCAGTCGGTTGAGCGTCCGACTTCGGCTCAGGTCATGATCTCACGGTTTGTGGGTTCGAGCCCCGTGTCGGGCTCTGTGCTGACAGCTCAGAGCCTGGAGCTGCTTCGGATTCTGTGTCTCCCTCTCTCTGCCCCTCCCCCGGTCTCACTCTCTCTCTCTCTCTCTCTCTGTCAAAAATAAATAAACATTAAAAAAAATGCATTCAAAAAACTGAATCAACAGGAGGCTCCCTGAGGGGTGTCTCCAAGATTTTCAGAGGCCTGTGTGGGTGGGGGTGTCCCTTGGGGTGGGGGTTCAAGGCCACATGTTTCCTGGGTTTGCTATTGATTATATCACACACGCGTGCATCCTACAGTGTCCTGGGGGGACTGCAGTAACACAATCACGGCCCGGAGAACGGATGGACACCAGCCCCTGACAGCACTGAGGACGCTTGACCTGCACTTGCCCCGCGAACGCCCCCGGCGGCCGCATCCTGTCGATGCTGTCTGCGCCTCGGCAGCCCCAGCGAGGGAGCTGAGGTACAGAGAGCCTCAGACACTTGGGTGACCAGGGCAAAGTTCAGAGCTGAGCTCACAGGGGTCCCCACGCCCTCATGCCTCCGTCTCAAGAACACGGTCCCTGGGCCGCCCCAGGGTGGGACTTTGGGGCTTTGCCGTCCAGCCGAGCGCAGCCTGACCTGTCGTGCAGAGAGAAATGAGCACATCTGATGAAATCCACTGGTGCCCCCTCCTAATTAACTGTCTTTATTGCATCAGGAGTCCCCACGCCAGCCATGGGCTGAGTCCGAGTCCCCTCGTCCATAACAGGTGAACTGGTGCCTGGCCTTCCGCGGAAAGGGAGCGTCTGGGGGGGGGGGGGGCCCAGCAGAGAGGAGAAAGCACCGGAAGACGACGAAGTGGGGCTGGCGGGGCTCGGCTGGCTTGTCCACCCTCCCGGAGCCACAAGCCCGGCTCGGCGGCCATGTCCCCTTTCTTTGCGGAAAGCCTCCCTCCGGGGCCCATCTTAAGTGGCCGCCCCAGCATCACCGGACGTTGCCGCTGGTTCCCCTACGCTCGTGCCAGCCAGCCTCCGCAGGGCGTGACTGCTGAGCTTCTCACTTTCTTCCCCCTTAATTCGTTTATGTGTTTTTGCAGAAACGACAGGCTGAGCTTCGAGGCGACGGTGAGGCTGCTGCCGGTGGGATTTTAGCGCCGCATTAAAGACAGCTTCCAAATGCAAGTGTTGTTATACGTGTATTTCCGGCCTCGAGAAACAGCTCGACAGTCTGACCCGCGTGACGGATGCTCTTGTGTCTGCGAGTGAATTATCTTCGACAGTAAACCAGGGCTTTAGGAGGGGCTCACCACGTCCTCAGGAGGGTCTCCGGGGGAAACGGAGTGGCCGAACTTGGCCAAGACCACAGGGTCTGGGGCAGCAGAGACACTGCTTTGTACTTTGATTTTGTGATTGTACCGGTCCGTCCACCCACCCAGTCACCACTTGCTGTGTTCCTGCCAAGTGGCAGGTGCCGTGTGAAGCCCTATGACAGAAGCGGAGTCCCTCCCCACCCATGGCTCCCGGTGCTTAGTCTCTGCTCCAGGAGCCTCCCGTAGCGAACCTCCGGTGTCCAGAGCACCTGAGCTGGGGGTGCGTTTGTGGGGAGTTGTCCCAACAACCCAGGAGTCAGAATCACCGTAGCGACTCCACCGTAATTATCTTACAGGTCCTCTGTTCGTATTTACATGACAGTTAGCTGTGCTCGGCTGGCATTTCGCCTTGCTTTGTATTTGCCCCTGAAGGACTCTTCGGCCTCAGACCAGCACCTGCTCGGCAGCCCAGGGGGTAGATGGGCCGGCCAGGCCTTTGACTCCGGAGCGGCCCAGACTGACGAGAAAGTCTTGGCATCCCTGAGATTACTGGAGCTATTCCAACACAGGGCACGCAGAGGCAGATGCATCGTGGCTCTGATGGAACCGGGCTAAGAGGGAGAAAGCGGAGGTCGTCAGGGGTCGGAAGGACGGCCCAGTCCCACAGAGGAGATTCTGTGTCCACAGCAGCAATAGAGAGGAAACAGAAGGAAATGCGAGCCCCGAGTGGCAGCCAGCGTGAGCCTGGGGAGGGGCTGGACTCGTCTGGGCGAGGGGATGGGAGGGAGATCCGTGTCTGGACAGACGGCGGGCCACAGCAGCCACTTGCCCTGGGCACAGCACAGAGCCCCCCAGGGACACCGGGAGAGAGGAAGGCCCTAGAGGCCGAGGCGCTCACCCAGAAAGAGGCTGGGTGGGAACCTCTGGCCCACAGCCCGCAGAGGACAAGACACCGCTCCTCCCGGTTCTGGGCGGAAAGAAAGGGCTGCGTCCCTGTCCACCTGAACCAGCCTGCTGCCCGTGAGGACGCCAGCTGGGGCTGCCCTAGACGGGGACGGACCACACCCTGGAGCCACGGCCCAATCCCGTGGGCTCAGGTGGGGGTTTTAGGGGGACTGAGTCCGTAGCTTAGCTCTTCTGAAAGAAAACGGGCTTGGAAATGGTGTCGAGCGTGTTCAATCCTGGTTAAAGACTTTGGTCTCTCTGGAGCTGGCTCCCCCCCCAGGCCTGCAGGGCACAGGAGGGCCCGGGAGGCAGGCAGCCCCCTCACGGTCACTCCACAGCTTTTGAAACGAACTCTTAGAGCCCAGGGTGGCTGAAAGGGACGCGAAATTAAGGGCATTTCCTCTGGTCTTTTGACCCAAATACTGCGATATCTGAAATACTCCAGGAAAAAAACAATGTGGCAAAAGCAGGAGCCTCATGGGGCGGGGGGAACTCGCCCTTGGATGGTCTGGAAAAACAAATGGCCCCCGCTCCTGTCTTTGCTCGGCTACGGAGCCGGGACCAAAGGTCCCCGCTCCACCGCCAGCGCCGTTCTCCGGGGACATCATTACCGGGGATGCGGCCATTTGTTAGCGAGCGTTGTGTGGTGTTTACATGTAACAACTTTTATTGGCCATCCTTCCTCTTGTCCTGGGAAGCGTCTTTTGTCTCACCAGGCAGAGCCACCAAATCGTATGATGAAATAATCATCGTGATAATTAACCCCTTTCATCAAAAGAGTTAAGAAAACAGTCGAGGGCCACATATTAATAGCACTAATATTTAGCACTGGAAAAAAAGTGAGTTTTCTTGCTGCGGTGAGGCCCGCGGAGCCGGCCGGTGCCTGTGATTGATGCTCTGCGGGTTTGGCCCGCTTGGCGGGGAGCGCACAGACATTAATTAGGCTCCACTTCGGCAGATGCCAGCCCCAGTATCCTCAAGCTTCAGCCCAAATTGCTGCTATCACTCCCAGCCTTCTTCCTGGCAGACATTATTACATTCGTGATGATTCAAATAGATTTTCTGCAGGCATTAAATTTTGAGTAAACAGACCCAAATTAACAGCTATTTATGACATTTTACTCCAGGGAGCAAATCAAAAGCACTCGTTTCGTGTATAAATATCTCTTCTCTGCTTTTAATGATCGAATATCATTTTTGTGGTTGTTGTTCTTGGTAGCAAAATCAGACACACGCCACCCCCTCCGGGCTCCGTGGTCACGTGGGCCCCTTCCCTCCAATCCAGAGACCGCCAGCACCTTCCGGAAGCAGGGATGGAAGCTGGTTAATTCTCCATAATTCAGGGAAACAAGGCGTAGATCTGAAGCCCGCTCTCTGGGGCTCCTTCTCGTCCACGGCAATGGCTGCGTTTTAATGAGAACAATTTAGTCTGTTCTAATGTCACCATCAGGGCACCACGGGCCTCACCAGAACCTGATTTGGGAGATGGTCTTTTCATTATTTTTGGTGTCGTGCAGGCGACAGAGGAGTGTGAGTCTCTCCCAGTGACCTTGCTGGTGGCAACGTCGCATTTAGCGCTAATGAGGATGGCTTCACGGTCCAAGGACGAGAGGGCTGATGGGGGCACAGCGGCAGCTGTGAGCAGGGGGCCCCCCCCCCCGCCCCCACCGCTGCCCGCGGTCACGTGACACGCTCAGTCATTTACTGCCTGCAACCATGAGACATCGTCATCTTTGGGCAAAGCTAACTGTCTACTGGCCTGGGGACCGTTCTCGGACTCCAGGAAAGTTTGCGTCACAGATGACAGGGCAGAGTGGCACCTTTCCCGCTCAAGAGGAGAAAAGACAAGTCTTCGCTCGTGTATGAACGCGTCTGGTGAGGTCTTCATGACGGACAGAAGACTCAGCAAGGTGTTGCAGATGCCGCCAAAATGGAGAAATGTCTTCCTCTCGATGGCAGAGGGAACACGCCCATCCAGTCTGGCTTCTGCTCAAAGGCGCCTCAGAACGACAATGCAGGGACTCTCCGGAGGCTGGACCCACAGGGGACCTACAGACAAAGAAACGATGACAGGAGACAGCATGAGCGAAAAGGAGTACGTCCGTCCAGGACGTCACACACCCTGGCTTTAAATTTCGGGAGAGGCTTTCACATGGGGTGGGGGACGGAACTCACCCAAGAAATTGAGGAGCACTTCCCGGGACCGGAGACCACAAGGCTCCAAACTGACATTTCTCTTGACACAGCGAAGAGCACAGCTGGGGATCTGGTTCTGCAGCCCGGGTTAACCTACTGTGATTCGGGAGCAGCAGGCGAGCTGGGCTCAAAGCACAAACTAGCTCACTGCCCCCCATCCCAGGTGGGGTACCTGGGATGGTCCTCAGGCCTTCCCGCTGCCCCAGGACAACGGAGAGGACAGAAGACAAATGGTTAAACTGATGAGTTTGCAAATGTCTCAGTAAACTACAAGAGAAAAGCTATCTCATCATTAGCCTCATCTCCAGAAACCTAGAGACTGTTTTCCTGGAGCCCCAACATCACCCTCCCCTCCATAGTGATGTGGGGAACAAAGCCAAGAAGGAAATGTAGATAAAATTATGCGTCCTTATAACCTGCAGCCCACGGGCAAATGCTGGAGGCAAATCCAGAGTAGAGCGTTTCTCCGGGTATCCCCTACCTTCCTAATGTCAATGCTTTGCTAGAGGGCAACAGCCTTAGCTTGACAATAGCCAGGCCTCAGGTATCGTCTGAGTCCTCTTTAGCACATGAAAGTCCTTCTGGAGGCTTCCCTTTAGCCTCTACTGCCCCCCTCCAACTTCAAAGTCCATAACCAGTCACCATGCACAACGCCAGCCCAGTGCAGCTCTTCCTGCCCAGGGGTCCTGTCCCCGTGCTTTAGTAAAATCACCTTTTTGCACCAAAGACATCCTCAAGAATTCTTTCTTGGCCATCGGCTCCGAACCTCGTGAACCCCACCATCACCCCCAAACCTCATCAGCTACACCCGGAACAGTAGCTGCGATCAGCAGCCACCAGTGTTTGGGTTGAAACTCGTCCTTAGTTCTTCGGTATGCTTCTGGCTTCCGGCCGTAGAACAGAAGGAAACAGCTGACGAGACAAAGCCCCACCACTGCCCTCGCCCCGTCTGCTGATGGGCCAGACCTCCGAGATCCACCAGGCACGTGGCACTGCCATAGTTATCCCGGTTGTGAGCAAGAATAGTTCAGGACCTGCACTTGGCCATCCTGCCAGACAGAGGAAAACCATGCGGGATTTATGCTGCTTGCTCCAAATGTCTCTTCCGAGGCCACATTCAAAACCCGCACAGAGGGGCACCTGGGTGGCGCAGTCGGTTAAGCATCCGACTTCAGCCAGGTCACGATCTCGCGGTCCGTGAGTTCGAGCCCCGCGTCGGGCTCTGGGCTGATGGCTCGGAGCCTGGAGCCTGTTTCCGATTCTGTGTCTCCCTCTCTCTCTGCCCCTCCCCCGTTCATGCTCTGTCTCTCTCTGTCCCAAAAATAAATAAATGTTGAAAAAAAAATTAAAAAAAAAAACAAAAAAAAAACAAAACCCGCACAGATAATCACGGGGTGGCCCGACCGACCCATTGGGCCCGGGGTGAGACTTTAAGCCAAACTCCGTGGATCGTCTGACTCCCTGTTGGCCACGCTGGTGTGCTGGGTCTCCAGGGGTTAGCCTGAACTCTGAATAGCATATAGTGCTTCCCTTTCCTGACAGCTGTCCTGGTAAATGGCCACATCTCCCTCTGGAGAAGGACTGGGGCACATTCCGAGCATTCCGAGTACGCGTCGTGAGGCCCTTCGCCAGAGGTACTGGGCTTTCCCAGAGAGAGGGCCTCGGTTCTGTAAACTGGCAACAGTCTAAGCACAGGGTGTGAGGTTGTGAATCACTACGGAGACACGAATCACGTTTCTTGCACCAGAATAAGACATTATTCCCAGAACATTGAATAAGGGACGAGTGAGAAAACTTGCCTATTTCACTGCCGTTATATTTCACTGGAGCCCAGTGACACAGCCTGCCGCCATGACACTGGCCTTCAGAGGGCAGCCACCACGGGGTCAAGGGGTTCCTAATGTCCCGGGGAAAGAAGTGCCCTGTGCGAGGCCTAGGGGCTGCTGAACTCGGCGTTGTATCGGAGAGAACCGCTCCAGTCTTCCACCAAGGTGGCCAGCCTGCCCGGGAGAGAGGACATTTTGGTTTTAAAACCCAGCAGGTCCCGGGCAAACCGGCGGGAGCGCGTCACCTCACTCAGGAAGGATTTGTGTAACTCATCTTCAACCAGTGGGGTGTCCAATGAGCGTCCAGGCACAGCACATGCTTAGAGCTCCCAGCCGCTCGAGTGGAGACTTTTACATCCCGGCCCAGTGCGTCCTTACTAACGCGTTTGCCCCGATCCAAGCTTAGGTACCTACTGATCCAAACGGGTGAGATCTTATGGCTGCTTTGCGCATACGCTGCCTGCCTTCTCCCAAAGCAGACCTTGCAACCGTCCCTCTGGGCTAAGCTGAGATTTAAGTACATGAGGGGCTTGGGAGGGAGTCCTGAGAAAACTGGCATCCCCTTATGAGGTCGCGGAAAAGTGTTTATACAGCAGGATGTTAACTCATCAGAAACAGGAGCCCAGCAGCCTCTGCCAGCGAGAGACCCCCACGGGCCTTTGGAGGTTCGAAGTCCCCAGCTCCTTGTGTGTTCCCAAACATCTCCGTAGGTCCCACTCATTTCCAGTCAGTTCTTTGTGGTTTTTTTTTTTTTAATGTTTATTTGTTGATTTTGAGGAAGAGAGCACATGCATGTGTGAGTGGATGAGGGGCAGAGAGAGAGGGAGAGAGAGAATCCCAAGCAGACTCCGCACTGTCAGCACAGAGCCTGACGTGGGGCTCGATCCCACAAACCATGAGATCGTGACCTGAGCTGAAAACCAAGAGTCGGACGCTTAACCGACTGAGCCCCCCGACCCAGGTGCCCCTCCGTTCCGTCCTTAATCCCAGCATGGAAGTTAGGAAATTTGTGAGTTGTACGGAATGTCCACTTTGAATCCCTGCAAACCGCTCAATTATAGCATGCATTTGCGCCTCAGTCACAGCTGCCCTGGGGCCACTCAAGAGAAGAGACTCATTTCTGGCTGCCCTACAAGCCTTCTGGTTATCCCAGCATCCTTCACGCGCAAGACCCTTAATTTAACTTGCTCTCAAAGTCTCTCCAGGGATGTGATCAGAGCCACACGTACCCTGCAATCACCACAATGTCCGTCACCGTTCCTGTGGCCATGGTGCTCAGGGGAAACAGTGGCTTCATGACTCACAACCATGTGCTAGCACTCCTGAGCCACCACAGGTACAGGAGTTACTGTCCAAAACTCTGGGCCAGCAAGGGGGGCCCCGTGCGTTGACCCACGACGTGAGAAACCCAGTCTCTAAATCCCATCTGGAGGTTCAAGTTCCTGGTGCCTCGCGGTAGCAACAAGTATCGATCGGGATCGATAGGTAGAAAACAGAATTCGTGGATGGAGCAAACGGAGAGATTAACGAAGTGGAATAGTTGACCTTGAACCTTGTGGGGTTAGGGGCACCGGCCCCTGCACAGCCCAAAGTCTGCGTATAATTTAGACTCCCTAGAAACTAAACTACGAAGAGCCCACTGTTGGCCAGAAGCCTCCCTGATGGCCTAAACTATTAGCACCCATCTTGTGTGTTATATTTATTACATATGGTATGCTTACCCTAAGGTAGGCTAGAGAAGAGAAAACATTATTACGAGAATCATAAAGCGGACGGAATGCGCGTGTAGCCCTGTGTGGTATTCATCGACAATAATCTGAGTACAGGTGGACCTGCGCGGTTCAAACTGTGTCGTTCAAGGTCAAGGGTTAACAGCAGTAATGGAAGTGCAGGTGGAATTAAGGCAGGAAGTGCAGGTCAGGGGGCAGCCCACACTTGGCAGCAGAAGGTCTTGGGAACTGCAAAGACCAGAGAAGGGGAGTGTTACCAGGTCCTGCGAGCTCTGGAGCTCCCCGAGGGGTGGCCTTCGAGGCACGGGCTTCCGGAGGACAGGTGCTGGATGCAGGTCCCGCCGACCTCTCCACTGGGGAGCCCAACAGAAGGCAGCTGGCAAGTTCACAGCCGCGGGTGTCAGGACTGGGAAGGCAGGTAGACAGCATGCAGGGGAGGTGCGGGCAGAATGATGATGGGGCCCCCCTCGTCCCTCTCTACCTGGCTGGTTTTCAGAGGCCGTCTCGGACACAGTGGATGAAACTTTTGCCGAAAGCATCCCTAGGTGTGGAGTTGGCTTTACCCGGCCTGGATATGAGTGCTTCTTTTTTATTTATTTTTTAGTTTTCAATATGTATTCCTTTTCGAGAGACAGAGAGAGACAGAAGGTGAGTGGGGAGGGGCAGAGAGAGGGAGACACAGAGTCCGAAGCAGGCTCCAGGCTCCGAGCCGTCAGCACAGAGCCTGACGCGGGGCCTGAACCCACAAACCGTGAGATCACGACCTGAGCCAGAGTCGGACACTCAACCGACTGAGCCACCCAGGCGCCGGGATATGAGAGCTTCTTATACTGGAGAGACTCATTTCTTCTCACATTATGGGAATTTAGCTCGGCGAGTATGCCTTCCTCTCTGCTCCTTCTCCTTCCTTGTGTGTGGGGGGGAAACATTAGACTTCCTCATCCTGTCATTGAGACAATTTCGACTGATGGTTGAAACATGATCTCTGACGACCACCTGGGTTTAAGTCCTACTTCCGTAAGTTCCTAGCTGGGTGACCTTGGACGTGCTACAAACCCCCTCGTCCCTCTGAAATCTCACCCATAAAACGAAGATGATGTTGGTAGCTTGCACGACTGCATGACCTCCTAGGAACAGAAGTTTTCGCTGAAATGGTGAGGATCGATCCCCCTGCTGTTGTGGCCTGATCGGAATGCTATCCCCCCCGCCCCGGTCTTGTGTTAAACTGGCTCCATACTTACCTCTCTGGGCTGCGTTTGGGTTATTTCCTCAGATGTGTCTTCTCAGTTCCTACTCTGAATTCTTAGTCCCTATTGCTTCCTTTAAAAAAAAGCTGTTTCTAATTTGCTTTTATTTAAGATTACTTTTCTCGGGCCTCCGGGGTGCTTCAGTTGGTTAAGTGTCCGACTTCGGCTCAGGTCACGATCTCGCAGTCCGTGAGTTCGAGTCCCATGTCGGGCTCTGTGCTGACACCTTGGAGCCTGAAGCCTGCTTCGGATTCTGTGTCTCCCCCTCTCTCTGCCCCGCCCCCGCTCACACTCTGTGTCTCTCTCTCAAAAATAAAAACATTAAAAAAATAAATAAAATTACCTTTTTCATTTATAAAGTTTTTTGTTCTTGTTTTTTTTTTGGGGGGGGTTGTTTTGTTTTTTGTAAACTTAAATGCAGTAAATTGCACAAACGCGATGCCTGGGAACTTTCACAAGTAAACACACATGTCACCACAGTCTAGGTCAAGATAGTGGACCATTGCCAGCCCCTCTGGTGCCTCCTAATTGCCTTCCCAGTCGACAACCACGGAGAATAAAATCTTACCACTCTCCAGTTTCAAGAAAGGGTGGGAAGGCTGGCCATTCTTGTTCCCTGGTCACAAGCTTAAAGTGGTAGCCAAAGAATTGGTTTAAAGCAACCCCGCCAAATCAGCAACGCGACGCTCGGAGAGGTCCCTCCTCCAATCTCTAAACTCCACCCTTCCCTGAAGCGACAGACACCACGCACCCTCTGTTTTGCTAGACGTGGCTGTGTGCATTTCAAATTCCACGTAATGCGATCTTGAACTTAAGAGGCTTTTCAGAGTCTGGCTTCCATGAGCAGCGTGAGGTCTGGGAGATCCATGTGTGTCAGAATCAGAGCTCACGGGTGCAGTGGGCATGCTGTGAAGACACTGTGTGGTTCATGTGTCTGCTACACGGCTGACGGTACCTCAACTCCTTCCAGCTTTGGACTATTCCATGTGCAGCCCCTAGAAACATGATTGCACATGCCTTTTAGAGTGTATATATAGGGGCGCCTGGGTGGCTCAGTCAGCTAAGTATCCGGCTCTTGATTTCAGCTCAGGTCATGATCTCATGGTTCATGAGATCGAGCCCTATCTCAGATTCTGCGCTGATGGTGCAGACCCTGCTTGGGATTCTCTGTCTCCCTCTCTCTTCCCCACCTCTGCTTGCCCTCTTTCTCTCTTTCTCTCTCTCTCTCTCTCTCAAAATAAATAACTGGGGGCAGTTTTTGGGGCCCACTGTTAGGAGCGCGTTAAGTCTTGTGACTCACAGATACCCAGTCTTCAAAAAAAGCAGAGTCCCAGGCCATCCCCATCATCCTGGTATTTGTACTGTCACTTTTTTCCATTCCCATCTGAGCCATTTTGGTGAAAGTAGAGTGCTTGCCTTGTTTATTTTGTACTTTCCCGATGACTAATGATGGAGAACATCTTTTCTCCCTGTTTTACCCATTTAGAGGTCTACTTTTGAGAAGTGCCTGTTCAAGTTGTTCGCCTATTTTTTTTTTTTTTTCCTCTGGGAGTCTCTATCTCTTTTTTATTACTTGGTAGAATCTCTGCTACATTCTGGAGATCTATATTAAAACATATTCTCCCATCGTACGCCATGGATTTTTGTTTCTAATTTTATTCAGGTACACGGTTATTGAGCATTGAATATACGGTTCCCTGAGCTTTGACAAAGGCAGGTGCCCATGGGCCTGCACCCCTGCCAGGATCTGAATCATTTCCACCCAAGCAGAGCTTTGCCTCTTAGCCACATCCAGTCTTTTCTGGCACACATCCTAACGAGGTTGTCACTGTTCTGATTTCTATCACCATGGATTATTCTTTTTGCTTCTAGAAATTCACATGAATAGCGTCTTGTGGTCTGTATGCTTTTGCGCGTGGCTTCTTTCCCTCAGCATGCTTTCTAGATCTATCTGGTCATCACATGTATTAGTAGCGTGGTGGATTGTTTTGTGGAGTAGCTATCTGCTGCACGGATACACTTCAACATGTTCATCTTTGTGTGGTCTCCAGTTGGGGACTGTGACGCTCAAGGCTGCCAGGAACGTTCTTATAAAAGTCATTTTGTGGACATGTGTTTTCATTACCTCCCTCAGTGGCACTGGAGAGTAATAGGGTAGAGATATGCATAACTATTTAAGGAAGTAGCAAACCATTTTTACAAGGTAGTCGTTCCATTTTGCATTTCCACAAGAAATATAGGAGGGATCCAGTTGTCCCAAACCTTTACAAATGTTTGAGGTTGTTGGTATTTTAAATTTTAACCATTATTATGAGTCCAAAGTGGTTCTCATTTGGCTTTAGGTGGCCTGCACCATTTATCTGTGAGAGAGAATTAAAATCTATAAACATTTTTATATATTAATTTTACATATATAATGTATACAAACTATATTTTCTTTCCTAGATGTATGTATTACAGATATGTTCTCCCTGTCTGTGGCCTCGCTTTACATTTTTTGTGGTATTTTTTAACAAGCAGAGTTTTTATCTTGATGAAATCTTTAATACATTTGAAACTTTATTTATCTCTCTGTCTCCTCTAAGAAATCATTGCCTCTCCAAGATCTAGAAATGCCATAGACATAGCCTCTCTTAATTTCTACAAAGAACTTGCAAATTTTGATTGGGATGGTGTTGAATCTTTTCCTTCAGTTGGGAGAGCTGACACCATATGAAAAATGAGATTTCCAGTTCATGCAGAACATACACGCCTCTCCATTCGTTACATCTTCCTAAATTAATCCCAAAGATGTTTTATAGTTTTCGGGGTGGTGAGTTTGCAGATATTTCGTCCTATTTATTTACAAATATGCTTTTCTATGATTATAAATATATGTATGTATGTATTTATTTTCTATTTTCTTGCTGTCACTCTAAAGATATACAGTTGAATTTTGCATATTGAACTTCTATTCTCCATCCTTGCCAACATCGCTTATCAGTTTTAGAAGCCATTTGGTTTTCGTTTTGACAGATTCCTTGTTTTCTTGTTTTGACAGATTCCTTGTTTTCCCCTCCCTGCCCCCACCCCTACCCGCACCCGGAGCGGACAATCCTATCTGAAAATGAAGTAAGTTTGGTCTTCCTTTTGAGCCTTTATTTATGTACTCCTTATCTTTTTAAAAAATGTTTATTCAGTTTTGAGAGACAGAGAGAGAGACAGAGCGTGAGCGGGTGAGGGCCAGAGAGAGGGAGACACAGAATCCCAAGCAGGCTCCGGGCTCCGAGCCGTCAGCACAGAGCCCGACGCGGGGCTAGAGCCCACGAACCGCGAGATCATGACCTGAGCCGAAGTCGGACGCTTAACCAACTGAGCCACCCAGAAGCCCCATTTATTCCTTATCTTTATTGATTCCTTGTCCGTGCCTGATTGCACTGGATAGACTCTCCTGCCCCCTCTTCTGTGTACAAAGGAAGAGCAGACATCCTTGACTTCTCCCAAAATTCTAGGAAGGAAGCCTTCGTGTTTTGCTGTTAAGTAATGGAAGCTATAGGTGCTTTTTACAGACACTCTCGAGCAGTTCTGGTGATTTCCTTTCAATTATTAGTATGACACGAGTTTTCCGGATGAAGAGATGTTGAATGGACCAAGTATTTTTTCCTGCACCTGTTGAGATGATCATGAGGTTTTCTCCTTTATTGGTTCATGTTATTTGATTGATACCTGGATGTTACACTGACTTCATTCCTGTGAAGTCCCACTTGCTTATTGTGTAGTTTATATTCAAGTTCCGCTAAGTTCAATTCAGTAGTAGCTTGGTAAGAATTACTATCTTATCTGTGTTTGTGAAGGATGTTGCCATGGTTTTCTGTTTGTTCTTTTGTTTTGTTTTGTTTTGTTTGTTTTTTTCTCTTGGTAATGTCTGCTAATTTTGTCAATTGTACTTTCCACAAGATTTCTCTGTTGAATTTGTTATTGGCATAAGGTTTGGTCATAAATTGTTTTTTTCTTTAATGTCCATAGGCTATGTATTAATACCGAGTCTTTCCATCTTTATATTAATAATTTATATTTTCTTTATTTCTTGGTCAGTTCCTGCAAGGTGTTCTTTAAGTTTTATTAATCTTATTAAAAACCCAAAGTTTTTTTTAATCTTATTAAAAACCCAAATGGAACTTTAGAAATTTTTTTGTATTAAATTACTTCTGCTTTATGTTTGTTATTTACTTCATTCTATTTACTTTGAATCTAATTTTCTTTCTAGTTTCTTCAGGTGAAATTTATTTTTTTTAATTTTTTTTTTCAACGTTTATTTATTTTTGGGACAGAGAGAGACAGAGCATGAACGGGGGAGGGGCAGAGAGAGAGGGAGACACAGAATCGGAAACAGGCTCCAGGGTCTGAGCCATCAGCCCAGAGCCCGACGCGGGGCTCGAACTCACGGACCGCGAGATCGTGACCTGGCTGAAGTCGGACGCTTAACCGACTGCACCACCCAGGCGCCCCCAGGTGAAAAATTTAAACATCAAATTTAAATGTTTTTTTTTTTTGTCTTTAGTATAAACATTTAAAACTGCAGATTTCTCCACAAAACATTGCCTTAGAGGCATTTCACAAACTTTTGATTTATTATATTTTTACTATAAATTTGAAAAATCTTTCCTGATTTCTCTTACAATTTCTTCTTCCCTCGTGTTTTATTTAGAAGGTTACAGGACACAAGATCAACATAGAAAACTCAACTGTATTTGTGGGGCACCTGAGCGGTTCAGTCTGTGAAGCACCCAACTCTTGATTTCGGCTCAGGTCATGATCTCACGGCTCGTGAGTCTGAGGCCCGTGTCGGGCTCTGCGCTGACAGCGTGGAGCCTGCTTGACATTCTTTCTCTTTCTCTATCTCTGCCCCTTACCCTCCCCCATGCTCACTTGCACACTCTCAAAATAAATAAACTTAAAAAATTTAATAAAAGAAAAATCAATTGTAATTTTTTAACCTTATTAAGTAACAGTAAGCAACCCCCAAAATGAAATTAACTGAACAATTTCATTCGCAATAGTGTCCAAAAGAATAAACACCTTGAAATAAATATAACCCAAAGGCGCAAGACTTGTCCAACAACGTGCATAAAACATTTTGCTCAGAGAAATAAAAGATCTAAGTAATCTGAGACGGTACTCTCCATGTCCTTAGATCCAAAGATCCAGTATTGGCAAGGTGGGAGTTTTCCTGAAATCCACCTGTAAATTCTACACAAGCCCTCTCAAATCCAAGTAGGTTTATGCGTGGAAATGGTCCTAAAATGTATATAGAAAAAGAATAAGGAAGCAGGAAAAGAAGAACCAAGTGGGAGGACACCCACACGACTGTATTTCAAGATTTCGTGTAGAGTCACAGCCATCCAGACAATGAGGTCTCGGTTCAAGGAAAAGCATTCAGATGATGGGAATCACGTAACGTGGGGCACTTATTAGGCAATTCGCTTCTTTTGAAAAAAAATTGCAATCGACGTGTAGTTGACGTACAATGTTATATTAGTCTCCGGTGTAAAGAATAGCGACTTCCATGAAGTCTACGCATCACAAAATGCTCACTGCAAGAAATGTAGCCTCCGTGTGTCGCCTGATGAGGCTGTGGCAGTATTAGCGACTATACTCCCCGTGCTGTTTTTCTCGTTCCCATGCCTTATTTATTTTATCTTATTTATTTTTGAATGTTTCTTTATTTTTTTGTTTTTGAGAGAGAGAGAGAGAGGGAGAGAGAGAGAGAGACAGAGGCAGAGACTGCATAATCAGGAGAGGGGCAGAGAGAGGGGGAGAAAGAGAATCTCAAGCAGGCTCCAGACTCAGCGTGGAGCCCAACACGGGGCTCGAACCCACAACCCTGGGATCATGACCTGAGATGAATTCAAGACTTGGATGCTTAACCAACTGGTCCACCTAGGTCCCCAGTGACTTATTTATTTTATAACTGGAAGTCGGTGCCTCTTGGTCTCTTCCTCCTACTTTGCCCTTCCCCCACTCCCTCCCCTCAGCAACCACCAGTTTGCTCTCCGTATTTATGAGACTGTTTCTGGTCTTGACAAAAATGTCAAAAGAATTCAATGGAGGAAAGAAGAGGCTTTTTAACAAATAGCGCGGGGACAATCGAATATCTACGTCTATAAAATAAAAGCAACGCACATGTTTATCTCATACTATACACAAAATTTAACTCAAAATGCACTACAGACTTCACTATAAAAGTGAAAGCTAAAAATCTTCTAGAATCAAGCATAGATGAAAATCCTCGTAACCTTGGGCCGAGCAAAAGTTCTTAGACGTTATAGCAAAAGTGTGATTCCTGACCAAAAAAAAAAAAAAAAAATGTGGTCAACTGACTTTATCAAATTACAAACTTCAGCCCTTTCTGAAAGGCATTCTTAAGAAAATAAAGTCATTGCTTGCCTACCGTTAAAAATATCTGCAAATCATATCTCTGACAGAGGATCTGCATCTAGAATATGTAAGGAAACCCTGCAACTCAATAAGAAGGAAAATTAATCCGATTAAACAAAAAGCTTGAATCGACATTTCACCCAGGAAGATATAGACCCACATAACAAAAGACACAAGAAACATGCCGGGTCCCAGTAGTCCTGTGGGGATTGCAGAGGAAACCACAGAGCCATGCCGTTTCACACCCACGAGGCCAGCCGTGCCCGGGGTGGTTGAGGATATTGAGAAACTGGCTCCCACCGTGAACACTGGGAACACTGTGGAAAACAGGTGGTCTGTCTTAAAAAGTTCAAGATATAACCCCACGATGCCACCCCCCACCCAGACTGACCCGAGACGATTGGAAACAAAGGTCTGTGCATGGATGATGACAGCGGCCCCTACGTGGGAACAGTTTCAATGCCCATCAGCTGGCATATGGCTGAACAAAATGTGGTCTTTCCAGGCAATGGGATATCAGTCGGGGATTAAAGGAAGACACTACAAGAGAGCCGAGGCTCACAGACATTATTCTAAGTGAAAGAAGACAGGTGTCAAAGACTTCATATTGCACAACTCCCTTTACATGAAACACCCAGAGAAAAGGCTCAGTGACAGTGACAGAAAGCAGGTCGATGTTCTCCTTGGGCCAGTGGTGGGAGTGAGGATTCGCCGTGTATAAGTCTGGTGGAAACGCCACGCGCAGTGTTTCAAAACTGATCGTGCAGATGTTTGCACAACTCTTTAAACGACAGCGGGAAGAAAAGACGTGTATTGTTTCATTTCCAAATACGTGGACATTTTTAAAGATTTCTTACCGTTATTAATTGTAATTTAGTTTTCTTGAAATCGGATAGCATGCCACATAAGATTTTCATCGTATGAAATTCACGGAGGCGTTTTCCAGCCCAGCGAATGACCTACGTCAGGGGCCATCTCACGGAGAGCGTCAAGAATGTGCATCATGCAGTTGTCTGGTGCAGTTTCTAGAAACACCTACTAGGTCAGTTAGCTTGACTCTGCTCTTCAAATCTTTGTTAGGTTTTTATATCCTGTTTTTTTTTAAATTTTAAATTGTTTTATTGGGGTGCCTGGGTGGCTCAGTAAGTTAAGTGTCCGACTTCAGCTCAGGTCCTGATCTGGCAGTTCGTGAGTTCGAGCCCTGTGTCGGGCTCTGTGCTGACAGCTCGGAGCCTGGAGCTGCTTCGGATTCTGTGTCTCGCTCCCTCTCTGCCCCTTCCCTGCTCATGCTCTGTCTCTCTCTGTCTCTCAAAACTGAATAAACATTTAAAAAAATAAAAATAAATAAATTGGTTTTATTTATTTTATTTTATTTTATTTTATTTCATTTTATTTTATTTTTTGCTATTTGTTCTATCCAATATAAGTGTGGATTTGTCTGTTGGTTTTGTCAGTTTTTGCTTCCTGGACTTTGCAGCTCTGTTAGTAACTGGGCTCAGATATGATGCATCCTTGGGGTACCCTGGCTATTGCGTCCTGATAAGATTTCCCATTTCATCTCTAGTTGCAAAACCCTCGTCTTGGACTGGATATTATCGGATAGATTCTAGCCACACTAGAAACCTAATGTCTGCTCTTGGCTTTATATCCTACCTTCTATTTTTTGCTTTCAATTGATCTGTCTTTATGTTTAGAAGTTTTCTCTTGTAAATAGCCCATAGTGAGTTGCATCTTGCTTTTTCTTTTGTTTTGTTTTTAACATTTATTTTGAGAGAGAGGGAGAGAGAGAATCCCAAGCAGACTCCGCACTGTCGGCGCAGAGCCCAACATGGGGCTCAAACTCACAAACTGTGAGATCATGAAGTGAGCCAAAATCAAAAGTCGGACGCTTAACTGACTGAGCCACCCCAGGTGCCCCGAGTCTGCTTTTTGATACATTCTGATAGTCTCTGTCTTTTAATTGGAGTGTTATTTACCATTTACATTTCATGTAATTATTGATTTGGTTGGGTTTACTGTACTTTTTTTGTTCTTTGTTCTCTCTGGTTTTTGTTCCTCCCCCCTCCACCACCCTGTCCTGCCTTTGACACAACACAATTCAGAATTTCATTTTATTTCCTCAGCTGATATGCTAGTGTTACGCGTGTGCGTCTGTGTGTGGTTTAAGTGCTCAGGGATTTCAGGATGCATCCTCAACTTCTCTCAGTCTCTGAGAGGTGATATTGAACAACCACACCTAAAAGATGTAAGAGGCGGGGCGCCTGGGTGGCGCAGTCGGTTAAGCGTCTGACTTCAGCCAGGTCACGATCTCACGGTCCGTGAGTTCGAGCCCGCGTCGGGCTCTGGGCTGATGGCTCAGAGCCTGGAGCCTGTTTCCGATTCTGTGTCTCCCTCTCTCTCTGCCCCTCCCCCGTTCATGCTCTGTCTCTCTCTGTCCCCAAAAAAATAAATAAATGTTGAAAAAAAAAAATTAAAAAAAAAAAAAAAAGATGTAAGAGGCCCACAGCAACGTCATGCTGTTTGAGGGCCCCCGCCCCTGCCTCTGTGTTGCTGTCGCCCTCATGTACGTTGCAGCTCCGTGCACCGTAAATCCTACCCCACGATGTTATTACAAGATCACTTCTGTGAACAGTGGCTCCCCTGACGTTTCTCAATTCCTCCTGCAAATCTGAAAAGGACGCCCATTAGCGTTTCGTATGTTGTGGCTCATTGGTGGCTAATCCTCTCACCTTGCTCTTATCAAAAATCTTCTTTCTGTCTTTCACACTCATTTTGAAGTCCATTATGCTGGTTATGTAATTCTGGTGTGAGTTTCCTTTCCGTCAGCACTTTGAAGGCACTGGGGTGCCTTTCTTCTCGGCTCCAGAGTTTCCGATGGGTCTTCCGTACGTGGCTAACATACCTTTTCTCACTATTGCTTTGAAGACTTTCTCTTCATATCTGACTTTCATCTGGTTGTCTGTGATTATGCATAAACATGGCTCTGTCTGAATTCATCCTGCGGGGGAATCTTCTTAGATTTTATTCCCATCAAATTCAGGAAAAACTTGACGATTATTTTTTCAGACACTCGTTTGCAGTCCACTCCCCCCCTCCCCTCCCCGTGGGTCTTCAGGCACTTGCTAGATCACGTGCGTTATCTCAGAGGCCGTTCAGGCTCTGTTCATTACTTCTGTTCAGACTTGTATTTATTTATTTGTTGGTTGGCTTGTTTGTTTTTTTCTCCAAATAAGATAATTTACGTTGTTTTGTCCCCACGTCCACGTGTCCTTCTGAAATACGCAATCTCTCTTGATTCCTTTTGCTGAATTTTCAAAATTCAGATATGGTACTTCTGTATGGTTCTTTGCTACCATAGTTCTTTCTCTGTTCAGATCACTGTTTGTTCACTCACTACAGCCCTCCTTCTCTGTAAATCACTGTACGTGTTGAAAACTGCTAGTTAAACAGCCTCGCTTGCCATCCCACTCAACATGTCTGTCTCTTGATGGCTTCCTCCGTCACCCATGGGGCACCCATTCCCATCCCTCCTTGTGGCTGGTAATATTTTTACTATTCTCTGGACACTGTGGTGACACATTTCAGGGAAAGTCGATTATGTCCCCTTCCTTACAAGGGTGGGGGGGTGAGATTTTTTTCGGTGTGTGTTATTTTTCCCCCTAGAAGGAAGGCAGATCTGTTTTATTTTGTCAGGCTCTTTTACTTCATTATAGTGAGTGGACCTTGGCTGGGTCATCAGTCCCGGTGCGTGGTTCTTGTCTCAGACTGTTTCCCTTACTCTCAGGCCTACAGACGCTGCAGGTCTTGAGCTCTTCTGGGTTCTCCTTCGAATGACCAAGATGCTCAGTGGGTGTCTGCACCGGGCACGCCTGGACCCCAGGCTACCCCAACATGGGGGGGGCCAAGTCTCCAGACACTTCTTGGCCCCCAGCCGCCACCCCATCACCCCCTCAGACTCTCATGCTGGCGTCTGTAGCCCAGCCATTGGCCTCGGGACTCACATCTGCAATCCAGCCCCACCTCCTTGCACTTGGGCCCCAACTCACAGCTCCTGGCTGGAAACTGGCCCAGGCCCACGTGCTCGGCCTCTTTCTGCTGAAGTCTGCTTTCCAGTTGATTGAGGTGGAGAGCAGTCCTTTACCAGTGACTGAAGATGGCAATACGTCCGTATTGTAACTGGTACCTTTTGAAGAAACTGGTGTTGTTTCTTGAAGTAGAATCCATCCAGCGTATCTGTTTGGGTTGATTTAAAAGCCCCTGTGTTGGGCCGCCGGGGTGGCTCAGTCGGTTGAGCGTCTGACTTCGACTCAGGTCATGATCTCACAGTTCGTGAGTTCGAGCCCCCCGTCGGGCTCTGTGCTGACAACTCGGAGCCTGGAGCCTGCTTCGGATTCTGTGTCTCCCTCTCCCTCTGCCTCTCCTCTGTTCAAGCTCTGTCTCTCTACCTCTCAAAACTAAATGCACTTCAAAAAGGATTTTTAAAAAAAAATTAAAAGCCCCAGCTTGCTAAGCCAACCCCGCAACACCTCAGCACCCGTTTCTCTTGGTGACTTACGAGTGGCATTTTCCTGTTTCTTCTCATGGCTGAGAACATTCTTACTCCACTTGGGCATGCAGCTCATTTCACGGAGACCAGCATGCTCTTGTCCTCGAAAGCAACCTCGTGAGCATCTCCAGCTGGGGGACCGAGCCCTGCAGGCTGGTGGGGGGCCCCCACCGTGCATCTTTTTCAACTTGGGTCTGACCCGCTCCCCTCCCTGCTCAACGCTCCTCCGTGGCCCCGCAGCATCCCACCCGCCGGCGACACCGGCCGGGACCGGGGCTACTGTATCAAAGGACCACAGAACTTTATTGTCTCCCAGCTCCGGGGTCTACAGGTCTGGGACCCAGGTTTCAGCAGGGCTGTTTCTTCCGAGGCCAGGGGGAAGAAACCATTCTTGGCTGCTGGCAGCCTCAGGCATTCTTAGGTTTGTAGATACCCACTTTCTCCCCACATCTTCACGCTGTCTTCCCTTGTGCATGTCTGTGTCCCAGCATCCCCTTTTTACAAGGACACCAGTCATTGGATTAGGGCTCAATCTGATGGGCTCATCTTACCTTGATCCTCTGCAAAGACCCTGTTTCCAAATGAAGTCCATTCGTAGGGACTGGGGTTCAGGATTCAGTATTTTGGGGGGCACAACGCACCCCACAATGTCTGCCTCACAGCCTCCACCTCGCCACGCGCCGCCCTGCCCCCAGACCTTCTTTCTGTGACTGCACCTGTGAGCCCTTGTTTGCCCGGAGCCTCCCCAGTGCCTGGGATTCACCCCTCCCACGCCCTTCACGGACCCACCAACTTCTGTGCCTCCCGACGCTCCCAGCCTGAAGGTCATTCCACTGCGGAGAGAGCCCCGGACCCAGTGTTTGTCACACATCGTGTCCACGCCACCCTCTGCTGTCACACGCACCCCCCCCTCACCGGTCACGGGGCTTCTCCTGATTTGCGACACTCTATCGAGAGCCAATCCACCGTCTGATCATGTCCTGACCGTGTTCACGATAGTTGCTCTGGGTCCCGGAATGATGTCTGGTGCACAATATGCACTCCATCTATGGGGCAGCTTTTGTAGGAGTTTGCTGAATCCGACTCGAGTGTTCATTCTGTGAGGATTTGGGCAAGGCTCGGTCTGTGACACCGATTCTGATGTGCTGCATGGGGACCTAATAAAGAGGGTCACTGTCGTGTGTAATTGCCCAGGGAGCATCGTTCCCGCTGCCGTGTTCATCGGATGTCCCGCCAGGGGCCGTGAAGACATTCCCGGTGCTCTCTGGGGAAGCACTTCCTTGGGACGTGAGAAAATGCAGTGCTGTCATTTCCTTGGGAACAATGTCAATTAGAAGTCCAGGAGGGAAGAGGCACCATTTCGGGGCTTTATTTCCCCTGAGAACGTGCCTGCCTCATTCAGAAACCCAAAGGCGCTGGGGAGCCCGGGGCTTGTGGACCGCTGCCCTCAGGGCCAGGCGGACACCAGGATGGGGACTGCCGGGCGGAGCCCCTCCCAGACACGTCCAGGCCAGGGGCCACGCTGGTCGAGGACAGGGCACCCATTTCAGGAGCTGGCAGCACCTGGGCCGGCCGACCGAGAGCCGTGGGGGCCTCATCTTTGCGGCGGCACCTGCTTGTGACAGAGGGGGACATGGCTCAGAGGTCCACCAGCTGGGCTTTGGTTAAAAACATGGCTGCCTGCCCACAAAGCAGAACCCTGACCGGGTGGAAAGTGTTCGTTGCAGAAGGACAATTAATGACACAAAGGCCGTATACCGAAGACATTGCGTTGCGTTCCAATATCGCACACGGTACGTATACTCCGATGCCGAGGTCGTTACGACGATGAGCACGGCCCTCCGTGCCCGCTCGGACCTACACTGCGTGCACCCAGGTGTTATATATAGTCAGCCAGCCGGCCGCCGTGTGCAGAAACAAGGATGTCATGATTCAGCGGGATCGCTTTCTCCCCCTGCTGACCCTTTCAATTCCCTCTGCTTTATCCTCCTGCCCTGGATGAGAAGAGCAGGCAGGTCCTTGAATTTCTTTGTTACTCCCAGGGAATGAAAGTCGATCATTATTAGTGTGCTCCGTCCAGTGTGATAACCAAAACTTTACATGTGACTGGGCGCAGGGGGCTCCTCTTGGCTCTGTGCTCGGATCTGCTCTGGGCAGAGCATCTGCAGCCGGGGCGGGGCACGGCCAGCTTCTGCCCTCTCTCTCATCTTGCTGGCAGCCTTTGGGGCTCTTATTAGACTGGCACTCCTGTGTGCCGGCCCGAGAGGGGCTGGGAGGCTGTCTGTCCGTCGGGCAGGCCCTCTGGAGGCTTTGCACACCCTTTCTTGGTGGCCAGGCGCTCCTGAGCGGCTCCTCCAGAGGAGAGAAAACGGCCTCGACTCTGGCTGCTGACCCACCCGCCCTCCTGCAGCCACCAGGTTCTTTTGGTGGCAGTGAGCCTGACCTTCCTGAGGACGAGGTCTGAGATGACACCCCTCTCTCTGGCTCCCGCCTCCCTCCACTCACACGCACACACAGCAAAGCTCCGTGCTCCCTTTGTACCCAGAACTGCTGAGCAAGCAGGTTCAATGCAGAATCTGGGGCCTTCCAAAGCCTCCTGGGTGATGCAGGTGGGTTTCCCGGCCTGGAAACAGCTTGCCCACATCCAGGGTGACCCAAGCTTTGGGGCCAGCGGGAGAGGTCTGAAGCCCGGGCCGTGTGTGTGCCGAAGGGTTGGCTCGGAGCAGAGGAGGCTGTCTGGCTGTGTTAATTTTAGCTTTTCCCTGCCTGGGCGGAAAGAGCGCCCATGGGGTCCACTGAGCTGGCCGCGGCCCTCCGCTGGGGGCTGAGCCTTCAGGGTAATAAGACGTGTTCATTCCAAGGCCATTATCTCTGAGGCGGATATTCCCCTCAAGGACAATGAGAGAAGGGAGGGACCGGAGGAGACACCGGAGAATGTGCCGCCGCGGCAATCGGTCCCCGTCATCAGGGGCAGCAACGGGACCCTCGGTGGCTGTGTGTTCAGGGAGGGACAGTACAGATCATCAGGTTTTCACTGCGGAGAGATCCTGGAGAGATTCGAGGGGCGCTGCGTGCTCTGGATGAAAGGGCCCGTCCAGACACAGGGGACTGCCTTTAAAGGAACTATTGTTTTTATTTATTTTTTTTTTTTCAACGTTTATTTATTTTTGGGACAGAGAGAGACAGACCATGAACGGGGGAGGGGCAGAGAGAGAGGGAGACACAGAAGCGGAAGCAGGCTCCAGGCTCCGAGCTGTCGGCAC
>NW_024412413.1:2378249-2386171 GCF_014898765.1 Herpailurus yagouaroundi | reverse complement strand
CGGGGCTCGAACCCACCAACCAGGAGATCGTGACCTGAGCCGAAGCTGGATGTTCAACCGACTGAGCCACTCAGGTGCCCCTTGTTTTTGGTTTTTTAATCTCATGCCTTTTTCTCCTGTTCCAGGATCCCACATAACATGTAGTTGTCATCTGCTTAGTATCTGGGCTGGGACAGTTTCCCAACTTCCCTTGGTTTCCTTGATGTTGACCGGCTTGAGGCGTACCGGTCGGGAACCCTGCAGAACCTGACTCAGGATCCGTCTGACGTTTTGCTCGGGGTTGGACTGGGGTCCAGGGTTCGGGAGGAAGCCCACGGGTCAAGGGCCCTCCTCGTCCCGCCCCATCAGGGCGCCTGCCGTCGGTCGGCCTGACTGATCCCCGAGGTGTCCGCCTCGGTCACCTGGCTGAGGCTCCCCCACCCCCACCCCCGTCCACCCTGCCCTCCGGGCGGGAGCCCGTGTGCGCGGCCCACGCGGAGGGAGGGGGTTCGGCCCCAGCAACTCCAGGGCCCGGTATCTGCGGACGTGTTTGGAATCCTCTGCGTCGGAGACTTGTCTCTTGGCTCATTTGCTCACGAGTCTGTCTTACGTCATCAGGGACTCAGGCCTGATTTTAGGTTTCGAGTTTCGTACTCTGTTGGGAGCCTGCTCCAGCTTCGGCCCCACCCGGTGGGGTGCGAGCTCGTCCTCCCTCTCTGGCACACCCGCCCCGCCCCAGCCCTGCGGTCCACCGGTTCTCCAAGGATTTCGTCTCCTTGCACGGGAGAGGGGGGTAGGGCAGGGGGTAGTCTTTTAATGAAGGGAATATCTGAAAGTCTGTTCAGAGCAGGGGAAGATGCGGGGCACCCGGCCTTTGCAGATCCCCCAGAGTCAGCACAGGCCTAGTCAGTTCCCGCCGACGGGACCCCCAGGGGAGCCCCTCCCTGCAGCTCTGGGGCCTCACATCTGCTCCAGGGCCTTCCCAGCCCCGGCGTCCTGAGGGAGGGGCCAGCATCGCAAGGTGGCCCACAGGAGCCTCCTCTTTATGGAGGAAAGCCCACTGGGGCAAGAGCTCAGATCTGCCCTGAGGTGAGGGGCCAGGGGCCGCAGAGGTCCCGGGGACAGTGGGGACACACCAGGATCAGTGCCTTGAAACCTCTCAGGGGAAACTCACTGCGAGCATCCGCCCGTGACCTTTGTATTTGCTGCGAGCTGCAACTCTCACCTGCCTCTTCACGAATGCACGCCCGGGGAGGGGGGGTGGTCTGGGGACACGGGGACAAAGCCTTACATGGGGGCAGAGCTCTCCTCCCCACGTGCTCTCAAATGTCCTCCTGAAATGGCTTCCGTTATCTGCAGGGTCTGAAGAGGAAAGCGAGTCCCAGGGAGGCTGAGCAAGTTGTCAAAGGTCCCGGGACTCTTTTGTGGCACATCCGGGACGTGCAGAAAATTCTGGAAGCTGTGACATTCAGGGCTGGGGGCTTGGGGCCACGCAGCTCACAGGTGGGGAGCACTGGTCTGGTTTCTTAGTGGCCACACGGACACAAGCATGTTCATTCAACAGGATTGTCCTTACTGGGGCGGGGGGGGCACAAATCCCTTCACTTGGGCCGGGAGTTGTGATGTCGCTGGTCCCACACACCCCACCCGCCACGGGGAGCCAAGCGCAGAAGAAGGTGGAGAGAGTCACGTGTGTGGAGGCCCCTGAACGGGCCCCACTGACAACCCTTCTTCCCGAGGCAGAGATGGGGTCTGGGGCCGGAAGCCTCCCCGCACGTAGGCGCCCCACCTGCAGCTGATCGATGTTTCCTGGGCGTCCCTCCAACAGAACACTTAGACCCTTTTAAGGCGTCCTGGGGCGATGCCCTGGGGCCCGTCCCTCCAAATCCCCGACACCTGCCAAGGACCCCTCACAGCTGCTAATTGAAAAGCGCTGGAGGTTAATGGCAGGGCCTGGCACCGTGGGGCTGGAAGCCAACTCTCAAGCGACGGGGAGGGAGACCTTCTGGAAGCTTCTGTTTTCATCTGCTCGGGTAACTCTCTGCTCACGAGCGAGTGGAGGGGTGGATCCTTTCCGCCCGTGAACTGGCGTTGCCCCTCAGCCATCGCTGTGACGGTGTCGGGCATCTTACGGCAGCCTGCCCCGGAACGTCCCAGCCCCGCACTCAGACGCCCCTGCTGCAGAGCGGACAGGTGGACCGGGCAGGACAGACACGGGCGGGCTCGAGCAGGTCCGCAGCCTGCCCAGGACTGACCCCCTGTGCAGGCTGCCTCCCTGCCCGTCTTGCTCAGCGCTGGCCCCCAGGCGTTTGATTCTCCATCGAATACCTCCATTCTGTCCCTGAACTTCTCATGGTGTTTGGGTTCTGGGAGTTTCAAGGCCTGGGCTCTGCCTCTCTGTGCGCACAGGCCCAAGCCAGCAGCCGCCGCCTTAGACAGAACTCGAGCCACCCTGGTGGGGTGTCCTTCCTCGGGACCCTCGCTCTTCCTAGGGGGTCCTTCTGTCTGGGTGCTTTGACCTCGGCCCCGACCACCCCCAAGCTCCCTCCCGGTCGCCCACCCCTCCCCACCTGCAGGCTAATGTGACCTGCTCTGCTCACACTTGTCACCGGCTCACTTCCTAGCACTCCCGAAACCCAAAGTCTCTTCTTTACCATCTGCGGGCGCCCCCGAAAGTCGGCTCTGCCAGGAGCTGCCCGGAACCTGGTCCGTGTAGTGTCCCGACTCACCACAGGGTCCCGGGTGCCAGAGGAGCACCCGCAAATCACTTGCTCCGTATACGAAGGGGTGAATGAGCGAGCGCGAACGAGGGACGTTCCCTGTCCTGCTTTATCCCAGGACAGAAGGAGAGGCTTAATGGAGGCTCCTCGCCATGAAATCCACCCCCACACACACCTGAGGCCACAGACAGCGATTTTCAAGGTGAAGAGCCCGTTGGGGCTCCACCCTCTCCGGTCGAGGGCGACTATTCCTTCCTGTCCTGGCTGAGGACAGGACCCACCGGGTGGGGAAGCAGTGGGATGGAATTTCTTCCTGAAACCTGTACCTTGGAAATTCTTGCACCAACTGTGACGTGAGGGAGAGATACTGATTCCAAAGTGAGAAAGGAATCATTCTCTGTATCAGGTGATGAAAGAAATGCAGAGCGGATGCAGGGTCGGGGCGAGGAGCCCATGCGCCTTTCTGCGAAGGTGACCCTTTATCCAGGATGTAAGTGAACAGGGGAGCGAGCCCTGAGGGTATCTTAGGGACTAACGTTCCTGGGGAGGGCAGGCAGCATGTGCAAAGGCCCTGAGACAGGCACGTGTTTGGTGGGGGGGGGGGGCAGAGCATGGAGGCCCAGCCGCTGCGGGTCACGGGCAGGGAGGTTGAGGGAAGGGCAGGGAGGGGGAGGGGAGGGCAAGGAGGGGGAGGGGAGGGAGGGGGAGGGGAGGGCGAGGGGAAGGCAGGAGGGCAGGGAGAGTAGGGAGGGCAGGGAGGGCCCGGGGCGGGTGAGGACCACGCAGTCAGCGCCGCGGTGTCCACGTGGGTCTAAGCTCTTCCTCCGTGTTTGCTCTGCATCCTGCGGAACGTTCTCCATTCTCGGCATCTTTCCCCTTCTGCTCTTACTAAACCCGGACTGATATGTCTGTGAACTGGCATTTTTCCCCATGTCTTAACCACAAATCCCTCTCAGATGATCATCTGACCGCGGTAACGCTTGCCCCGTTTGATCGAAACCGCCTCCCCTTCCGTTCCCTGGGGGGTCAAGTGCGTGGCCCTTTTCAGGTCAGTGCCGGTCCAGCCGCGATGCCCCGGGCCTCCCTCGGGAGGGGGACACAGCGGGACAGGACGGGCAGGCCTTCTCTCCTGGCGCTCCCACTGGAAGGGGGAGACAGAAGCATTCGCGTGGGTCAGAGGGAGTTCAGTTGGGTGTAGACAGGAGCCGATGCCAGAGGAAAGTGGAATTGGGGGGTGGGTGCCGCACGTTGAGGGGGTGCTGGCTTCTGTGCGAGGTCACGGCGGCCTTCCTGGGCTCGGGATGCAAGCTGAGTCTGAGTTCTGCGGAGGGTCCATCCCTCAAACACCAGCAAAGGAATCGGGCAAGTTCCCCGACCGCATGGAGGGAGCCTCACCGGCACGAGGGTCGGAGAAAGACAGAAAAGCAGTGCGCCACATGGAAACAGCATTTCTTGAATCAGCGGGTACAAAGCCCCCTACCTGAGCAGCAGCCCCGGCAGGTGGAAAGAGGGAGGGGCTGGGCAAAAGGGAGACATCATTAGCATGCTTTCACAGGAAGGAGACAATACGTACAATTTTATTCTTGAGGCTGATTCGGAAGGGGTTCAGGGCCGTGGCTTCTTCACGTGGCTTCTTCACGTGGCTTCTTCTGCTCTAGCAGAAGGAAAATCAGCCCGGATAAGAGTAGTTCTCCTGCTCCAGAGGCACGGTATTCGTTCACGCTGGGCCACATGTTTCCGCTTTTCGTTTTTCCGCTGTTCGCCTGTCTTCGCGTGGGCGCCAGATCTCTCCAGACCTGCAGCTGGCTCAGGGCCCCGGTGGCTCTCCAGGGTCCCCTCCTGGGCCCCGTCTGCACAGCGCCTACATCTGCAGTCCTCGCCACCACCCCCCCAGGAGCCCCAGCAGGGGGACCGAACCCCGTCGGTCGGCTCTCCGCCTCGGGTGCCCCACTTGGTGTGGCTTGTCCGCATCGCAGTCACACTCTGTCCCCTCGACGGGTTTTCTGCCATGGGCGCCCCTGCAATTTCAGAAAGCACTCTCTAATGTCCGGTTCAAGCTGCCACGGAGAAGGCGGGTCACAAACAAACACATCTCGAGCACACTTTTCTCTTGGGTTTGCCCTCAGCTGAGTTAAAGTCAGCAAATGTTTACTGAGGTCCCACCACGTGTCCCCAGGTGTCCCCGGAGGACTGAGCCCAGCAGAGGCTTCCTTGAATCAGAGACTCAGAGGTGAAGGCAGACGGTGCGGAACCCCGGACGGCAGGTCAGGCGGGGTCCGGGGCCTGGCCTCCGCTCTGCACCCTGCACATCGCAGTGGGGGGCGGGGGGGGGGTGGGGGGCCGAAAAGCCAAGAGCCAGGAGAATAGCCCCACCGTCAGGCAAGGCAGGGGAGCAGAGGGGAGGCCTGGAGGCCACCTTCTCTTCCGTTGTCTTGTCCGCACAGGTCAGCGTCAGAATCACGCACGGACGACCACCGGGCCTGGGGAGGACCGGGAGTCACGTACGGATGCCCGTGTCCACGATGCGCTGATGGCTCTGGCTGCCCCACCCAGCCAGGAACGGCAGGGAGCAGGTGCCACTCCGAACCGGGAAGGCCTCGCGCCCCGCCCACACCAGGCGCAGGGCTACGCTCACCACTGTCAGCACCTCCCGAGCACATTTTGTCCCGGTGGGGTCCCCGAGTCAGGGTGTATTAGCCGACTCGGAAGAGGCTGTCTGCCTTGAGGACCCTGTTCTGCTTTTGTCGGCACAGCCACTGAGGCACAAAGCTCCGGTCGAGGGGCGCCTGGGGGGCTCAGTCGGTTGAGCGGCCGACTTTGGCTCAGGTCACGATCTGGCAGTTTGTGAGTTCGAGCCCCGCGTCAGGGTCTGCACTGACGGCTCAGAGCCTAGAACCTGCTTCGGATTCTGCACCTCCCTCTCTCTGCCCCTCCCCTCTGTCTCTCTCTCAAATATAAATAAACATTTTAAAAAACTGTTTAAAAAACAAACAAACAAAAGAGCTCTGGTGGAACCCAGACCTGCCCCAGGCCGAGACTCGAGGTCACGATTCTCCGCGGTGTGACTCCTTTCTTCGTGAGGCTTTCTGTGTCAGACTGAGACTCAGCTGTCATCCTGCCCAGGATGTGCCCCAGGCCAGGCCCCAGGACGGAGGGCCCATGACGTCCCTTCGCAACTTCCAGCAGCTTCAGAGTGCGGCCCTCTGTCGCCCGTTCGGGGCTGGCTCTGCATGTGGAGCTTCTACGAGGGACACGTGTCTCCATCACAGAGTGACCTCCCCGAGCTGACGGCCGCTGTGCTCCCACGAGCGAGCCTAATGCAGCCGGCATCCGGGTGTAGGAGTCAACCCCTGCCGCCCTGACCCCAGACAAGGTCAGCCGTGAGGAGGGCCGCTCAGGGGACCGAAGCAGCCGGATGGTTCCTTCAACCTTCCCGGGAAATGCGGCTCTCCAACAAACGCTCTCCCGTCGTCTGTTATTCTGGGTCGCAGGGAGTGATTTGCATGTCATTGCCACCTGCTCAGCCGGGACAGTTATCACAGTCGGCCCCGAGTCCGCGGGCTCCCTCCTGCCCACCCGGAAGACAGCCGGCCGGCTGAGCTCTGACTGCTCAGCTTTCAGAAGGAAATAAAAGAACAAAACAAACCAGCTCGTGTTTCTGATTCTAGATAATGGCTTTTCAAAGCTTCCCAGAAACCACCTCTCCACCTTTCCTTCTCCCAGGTGAGAACACACAGAATCACAGGCCCCGCAGCACAGTCGATACTCTTGGGTCCCACACGGGGGACCGAGGACGGAGCCGGAAACGTTGGGAAAGTGGGTTTCCAGAGATGTATTTCACCTTGCGGAACACCGTCCCCCGTGCCCTGCCTCAGGCCTGGCACGTGAACAAATGCCTCTCCTCCGCGCTGAGGGCCCCTCCGGCCCCTGCTCGGTCGGCCTGGTGTCAGACTGAGGGACTCGGCCGTCAGCCAGCGACCCTGTGATGCTGTTGCGGTGGGCGGCGGGGTTGGGACAACCGTGTGCCCCCCGCGGCCTGGCCAGCTACAGTCTGGATCTTTGAAAGACCGTGCTGAGGACAGACTTAGAAAGATCCAGGTTTCAGGATCAGTTGGAAAATGGGACATAATATTTTGTCATAGATTTCTGGTTAAGACCCGACTGAACGGAAAGTGTAAGGACACCAGTTAGAGCCTGGGCTCCCCAGCTGGTGGGTTTAACCCCCCTCCGCGCCCCCCCCCCCCGCCGTGGGATGTCGCAACATCAGGTTGGTCTCAGTTTCGTCCTCATCCTTCACACAGCCCTACATCCGCGCTCATCCACCCCATCGCCGACTCTCCATCAGAGGCTCAGCACGGACCCCACACCGCCCTCAGGGCACCCTTCCTGCCGTCCAGGAACGGGGCTCATCGCTGCCAACCGCTGTGTCTCCTCACCACCCGCGGGCCGCGTTCCTCCTCCGTCTGTGGCCCAGAGTCAGTGGCAGGAGGGCGCCCGGCAGAGCGACCAGCCCTCTTCAGAAGAGGCGGAGGGGAACTCGAATCTGCTTTGAAGGCCCCACGTCACCTTACCTCCAGCGCCCAGCCTGCTCTTGATGGAAACTGAGCCTTTGTTCCCCTAATGTTTACTGACTTCACTTCCTGTGCCAAACAGGATAAAAGCTTCTGCTCAGAGACATTCTTTCTGGACTCAGAGCCGTGCACCTGCTAGCCTCTGACGTCACCGGGGCGGAGCGTCTGCTCTTCCGGCCCCAAGGCGTAGAGGCACACAGGTGCTGCCTGGTTCCAGAACCACACGTCGGGAAGATGATGGGCTTTGGAACCGGACCCCGTGTCACAGAGCTTTCCAAAGTCACACAGCTAATCGCTACTCTAAGTGTTTCTCCTTCCCCAGAAAATAGGGAGCAAACACTCATGTTAGGGTCAGCAGGGGAATGGGATGTGATAATGTTTGAAACCCAAACCCCTGGGATTTCCGCCCAAGACAGAAGACGGAACAAGGCCTCAGGGTCCTCTGATGCTGCTTCAGACACAGGAGGTTGGGATTAAATGCACATTAAGTGTAAAAAGCACAGATGGGGTTGAAAAGGGAAAGGAGACTCCGTCACATGCCTGAAATACAGACGCACTTCCCAGCCAGAAATTAAGACCGATGGAGGTTCCTGGCCTACCACACGGCACTGACACACTCATGGGGGCCCAGGGCGGAGCACCGACACACTCA
>NW_024412413.1:2370653-2378239 GCF_014898765.1 Herpailurus yagouaroundi | reverse complement strand
GCCCGGTGCCCCGCACCCTCCTCTCAGAGGTCACCTCAGGTCCCTGAGCTGTCAATGGGCACATGACATGTCGGTAAAACCAAACTTGAGCCTGTGCTGTTAGTGCACACAGAGCTTGAATTTTCTGTTAGATGTGGTGTGGACACTCTGAGTGCACTCATGTGCACACACACACACACACGGGACAAACACCGGACACACACACACACACACACACACACACACCTGCCCCAGGGCCCAGAGTGTGGAGCCAACAGTGTCCTAAGACAAACAGGTGCAAAACCCTGGACAACACAGAACAGGACTTGAGGATGAGAAATGCAGATTAGTTTCAGAAATCCCCCCAGGAAACTAAAGACGCAGGGTAATCCCAGATGGAACTGGAAACGAAAATACGCTGCACTAGGCGACACGGAGAAGGCCACACCAAGCATGTAAAGAACCCTACAGAGCAGCATGAGTTTGCTTCTGGTTATGAGGGGCCGGATGATGTAGACCAACATCCCATCAGAAACAACCAGAAAGTCAGGGCAAAACATTTTAAAGTCACTAAGACTGGGGCGCCTGGGTGGCTCAGTCAGTTACGCATCTGACTCTTGATTTCAGCTCAGGGCTCGTGAGATTGAGCCCCGTGTCTGGCTCTGCTTTGAGCGTGGGATCAGCTTGGGATTCTCTCTCTCCCTCTCTCAGTCCCTCCCCTTCTCTCCCTCTCTCTCTCAAGATAAATCAGTCAACTTAAAAAATAAAATAAAATCACACTGACCACATTGAAGAGATATCAAGTGAGAGAAGAGTTATGGGACCACGATGTGGAGAAAATGCACCGAGGGGACCCTGGCAGGTGAGGCCAACCTCTTCTCTAGATGAGCAACGGCCAACGGCCACAGCAGAACCTTCTGTGATGACGAACGTGTTCCGCATTCCCTCTGTCCAACGTGGTAGCCTGGAGCTACCCAACACTTCTATGGCTGAAAACCCTAATTCCAGACTTCGTTTAATTTTGTGGTTTTATTTATTTATTTTATTTATTTATTTTGAGACAGAGAGTGTGAGCATGTGCCAGCAGGGGAGGGGCGGAGGGAGAGGGAGAGAGAGAGAGAGAGAGAGAGAGAATCCCAAGCAGGCTCCCGGGACTGTTACGAGGAGCCCTCCACAGGGCTCGAACCCACGAACTGTGAGATCGTGACCCGAGCCAAAATCAAGAGTTGGGCGCCTCATCCACTGAGCCACCCGAGTGCCCTTAGACTTTGTTTAATTTCAGTTAATTTAAATTTGGATACCTACATGCAACTCCTGGCCACCGTATTAGAGAACACAGCTCCAAAGAGTATTGTCAAATTTGGAAAAAGTGGGTGAGATGCTGAGAGACGGACGGGGGTTTTAGCCGACCCTGGAATGTGAGGAGGGGGCAAAACGTAGACATGAACATCCAGAGCCCACTCAGGATGAGGGCGAAATGGATATTGTGACTAGCCGCTAAACCCCCCTCTGGGACCAAGGCCAGGGGTCCGCAAAGGCTAGCCCCTTCGCCAAACCTGGCCCAGCGTCTGCTTTTGTAGATAAAGTTTCACTGGAAGGCAGCCACGCCCATTTGTTACACAGAGCGGCTGCTTCACACAGCAGCAGCACAGTTGAGTGGTTGTGACAGAGACCATATGGGCTGCACAGCCCGAAATATTTATTCTCTGGCACCTTAGAGACCAAGCCTGTCAACCGCTAAGGAGAACAGCATGAGGTTGGCTTCTGGTTACGATGGACCAGATGATGTAGACCAAGGCTCCCCAGCTTCCTGAGCATTCGCTGGTGGCAGCACCCAGGTGAATTGCTCTCGGCCGGGGGAGCTGCTGTGCCCAGGGCTTCAGGGGCTCCTTGGAGCAGTGTGGACTCACTGCCTGGTTGATGCAGAGTAAAGACTCGGCCCCTCGTCTGATCTGAGGACACCTGCAGTTGTGGGTCCCCCCATGGGACCAGCCTCGTGTGGACACCTGCAGTTGTGGGTCCCCTCATGGGACCAGCCGAGGCTTTATATAGCCACCATTCCAGTTCAGCCTCCACTCTGCCCCGGTCTGCCTCTCCGGTGCTGGAAGTGCTGTTCCCAAGAAGACGGTCCAACAAAACTCCACACAACCTGTGCCTCAGCGTCAGTCTCCTGAGGAGTCTGCCAAAGAAAGGGGTCTGGAAACTCCCCCAAATTTGGGCTAGTGGCCAAGAAGGATACACCACGGGTGGGAGAGTCATCTGGGAAGAGAGGGCCCTAAAAATAAAGGAGTCCAGGTTTGCACTTGCCTCGACTATGTGTTGTGAGATTACTGGTGTCTCTAGCCTGGCCACTGGCCAGAGACCAATATCATCCCATCCCAGAAGAAGAAGGCAAAGTTATCCAGAGCATCAAATAGTCTCTACATTTTTCCAAATCCCATGGCCAGCATTTACTACAAATAAACAGGCACAGGAGATGACAACACGACTCCAAACCAAAGAAATGAAGCAGGGACATGCCCACAGAGGGTTCAGATACTGAATTATCACATCATCTTTTGAATAGATATGTGTGGTGTGCCCAAGGAAATAAAAGACAAAACTAATATGTATGTAGAAAATGGGCACCTAATAAGAGAAAAATCAAGAATTAAAAAATAAGCCAAGGGATGAACAATTTAATGGAAGGGTTTAATTCAAAATCAGTCGTAGCTGAAGAGACAATTACAACACTGGAAGGCAGGTCAGAAGAAAATATTCTGAAAATGTGCTTAGTGACAAAGGTACTTCAAAAAAACAGAAGATCAATAAGAGGCATGTGGGATGCGGTGTAAACCTTCAACATATGTGTAAGGGAAGTCCCGGGAGAAGGGGAAAAAGAAAGAATATTGTACGGGACCAATACATATTACCATATTGCATGGGAAAAAAATTAGGGTAAGGATTTTCCAAACGTGACTGTAAATATCAAATCATACTCAACATGAAATGGAGGCAGAATAAATAAAAAGGACATCACAATTAAGCACAATATAAAAGACTTCTGAAAATCCAAGACTGGCTTAAATCTAAGTCAATCAACCAACCAGATCTCCTTCAAAGAAACAACACTCAACTGACAGCCAATTCATCAAGAGGAAAATGGAAGCCAAAAGCTAATGGAAATATCATCAAAGTGTTGAAATGATACATTAATAACAAAAAGGTAACTAGGAAATCATCACACGTGTGGAAATCAAATAAGACACTTGTACGTAACTTTTTTTTTTTTAATTTTTTTTATTTTTGGGACAGAGAGAGACAGAGCATGAACGGGGGAGGGGCAGAGAGAGAGGGAGACACAGAATCGGAAACAGGCTCCAGGCTCCGAGCCATCGGCCCAGAGCCTGACGCGGGGCTCGAACTCACGGACCGCGAGATGGTGACCTGAGCCGAGGTCGGACGCTCCACCGACCGCGCCACCCAGGCGCCCCTGTACGTAACTTTTTAGTCAAAAGAATTAAGAAGAAAATACTTTTAGCTGAGTGCTAACGAAAATAATACACATAATGGACGTTATGAGATAAAAGCCAAATTAATGCTTTAGTGGAAATAACTTTTATTAAAGGGAAATTTGAGGAGAGAAAGTATACATTTGTCAATGGAGGGGTGACAATGAATTCTATGTAATAACATTTTGGCTTGACTTACATTTAATTATTTCAACTATGCTTTGGGAGTCTTCATTCGTGCTTGTCACATGGGCCCTGCATACACTGCGGATGGCCAGATTTGTGACAACAATGGCATCGTAGTGACAGGTGGGTACAGTACCTTTTCAGTGACAGCTTCTGGGTCCTTGGATACCCATAGGGGAAAAAATATTTCAATCTCTTACCTCACATAATTATGCAAAAACCAATCCCAGACATATTTCGAGTTTAGATATGAAAAAAGTAAACTTAGATACGAACGCTAAATCGCTAAAGCTTATGAAATGTATCATAAGGAATTTTTGAATGAGCTTGGTGTTGGCAAGATTTCTCAGTCTCGACACAGAAGCACTAACTGTAATGGAAGAAATAGATGAAGTGTTAGAACTTCTCTTTTTCAAAGGATTGAAAAGGTAAGTCATCAGGTGGGAGGAAAGTGTTTATTATCTAATCTCCTGACCTTGGAATAGGCAGAGGTTTATTTTATTTTTAAGTTTACTTATTTATTTGTTTGTTTTGAGGGGAGGGGCAGAGAAAGAGAGAGAGGGAGAGAGAATCCCAAGCAGGCCCCCGTGCTGTCAGCGCAGAGCCCAACGGGGAGCTCGAACTCTCCAACCGGGAGATCATGACCTGAGCAGAAATCAGGAGTCAGACGCCTAAGCAACGGAGCCACCCAGGCGCCCTGGGATAGGAAGAAATTTTATTAAAGATACAGAGATCATTGACAGAGAGAAGTGCTAGATCAGTAAATTGTGCTCATTTGAAATCCATCACTCGAATTCATAGAAATCGTATCAATAAAAGAGCAAAATGCAGCCCTCAGCCACTTCACAAACAAGAATTTCCACAGGGAGAGGAGAGGAGTACACATTACAAAAAACTTAAACTATCCGACATTGGGGCCATTATAGAGCAACCAGCTGCCGTTGCACGAAACAATACAAATGATCCTCAAGCCATTACGTTCAGGGTAAGAACCCAGACACATGCACACGTGGGCACATGTGTGTTAGAAACAGGGCAAAGGCAACCTGTGGCATCAGAATTCAAGACAATAGCTAAGCTTGGGGAGGAGGTACATCCTGGGACGGAGGGACGAGAGATTTCATGGGATGCTGGAAATGTTTCCACCCTCACGTGTAGGTACATGGATGTGTCTACGGGTGGTAATTTATGAAATAGTTACATTATGACATAAGCATCTGTGTGTGTGCACGTGTGCACACGTGTGTGTGTGTATATGTCTTAATTTCATAAAGAAAGTCTTCCCTAACTCAAATGTGTGGACGGGGTTACGCAGATCTGGTGGTGAATTTGTCACCCATTATTTTAGGAAAGAAGAAAGAGATACTTATTAACTTAAACAATGAAAAGTATTATAAAACACTACATTACTGTACTTGGTTCACATATAAAAATGTTTACGTACAGAATTACATAAACATTGAATGTAAACCTATCCGGGACGGAAACTACTATCTGCCCGTAGTAACAAGTTTGATTGGAGGGACACTGTTGTATGTGGGTTTCAGGGTGATCGAAGGAAAATCAAGTCCCCAACTTCTTTGGTAGGAAGAGAGTAGTTAATATCTAATGATAAAGAATCCAAAATTGTAGGAAAAATGCACTACTTAAATAGAGTAAGTCTCAAAAAGAAACAGCTAAAACAGATTCGGTGATTGCTTCTGGGAGCAGATAGAAACAGCATTGTCCCAGGGACGGCTTCGTTTGTATAAAAGACTTGTAGAACTTTCCAGCTTTTAAAAAAAAAAATTGGGGGGCGCCTGGGTGGTGTAGTCGGTTAAGCGTCCGACTTCAGCCAGGTCACGATCTCGCGGTCCGTGATTTCGAGCCCCGCGTCAGGCTCTGGGCTGATGGCTCAGAGCCTGGAGCCTGTTTCCTATTCTGTGTCTCCCTCTCTCTCTGCCCCTCCCCCGTTCATGCTCTGTCTCTCTCTGTCCCAAAAATAAATAAACGTTGAAAAAAAAATTAAAAAAAAAACTTTTTTAAGGTTTACTTTTGAGAGAGAGAGACAGAGCATGAGCAGAGAAGGGGCAGAAAGGGAGGGGGCAGGCTCTAAGCTCTGCTGCGAGATCATGACTTGAGCCGAAGACCGATGCCCCACCAACCGAGCCACCCAGGCACCCCTCAAATTTTCTAGCTTTTAAAGCTCTACATGTGTAACTTTGATAAAAAATAAATATTTAGGGAATAAAACCTACAGCTGTATCATACATGTACGTATATCAACGGAATCTATTATGAGGGTGGCTAAAAGGAGGAAATATACCTGTGCCGTAGTATATGCCCACCACGTTTACTATCTAACAAGTTTCTGTAAACTTCCAGAGAACAGAGAAAGAGGCAGAGATCCTCTTTTCATTAAAATCGCTGGTGTAATTAAGATACCACTTGACAAGCAGGCGCAACGAGAAACATCTATACCCAAGCCTACCGTAAACAGATGAATAAATCCTAAATGATATTTAATATCAAGATCAACAAGGTATTAAAAATAATGCCTGGCAACCACACAGAGTTAATCACAGGAATATAAGAATGGTTAGAAAAACCTATCATCGGGGTTATTACAGCCAGAGAATAAAGGAGAAGCTTTAATGACCTCACTAGACACCGAAGAAGCACTTGATGGAGGCCGATGCTCATTCCTGACAAAAACCACTTAGAAAACAGAGACAGTAATGAAACACTCTTATCTTGATAAAAAGTATTTACCAGAAAACTGAAGCAAGCATCATGCTTAACAGTGGGCACGAGTGATATTTTCTAAACATCAGCTCAGCAAGGACGTCCACGATACATCACTGTTTAACACTGCGCGAAGGGTTCTGACAATGTAAAGATGGAAAAAAAAGTAGCATGAGAAATATGGCATTATGTATATGAGAATGTTCTTTCCTACAAAAATGCACAAGCATAAACTGATCAATGCCTCAAAACGGTCATGAGAGCTCAGCTACCTGAGACCGAATATATCAACCGACAAAAATCAATAGTTTTTCCAGAACCAGCAACAACCAAATAGAAAATGTAATAGAAGAGAAAGGATTTTATTCACAGCCGAAATAATAATATAAAAAGAACTCCAGACCATACTAACCTATTGGAAAAGTAAAAATTGGGGGTCCTCATGCAGGTGGGAGATTGTGGGTGTGGGGGGGTGGTGGGCACAGGGCACGTGGCTTCTGTGGCTCAGCTGGAGGTGGCTCACCGAACACCTGCCTACTTTCCCTTGTCTGGAACTTACTGACAGGCTGACACCCAAATGCGAGGGAAGGTGAGAAACGCCATCCCCGACGTGTGCAGGAGGAAAGGGGACGTGGTTTGGGACACTAATCAGTGTCTGCCACCCAGGACAGGCCTCCGTGTCCTCACACGTCCTTTCTCCCGAAGAATCCACACCTTCCATCAACATCCCAGGCAAACGCCAATAGGTTTTGTGATAGAGCCTGAGGAGTTCATGCTCTGGTTCGAATGGACAGGACGTGTATGGGAACAGCCGGCACCGTTTTGGAAAGATACACAGCAGACAAGAACGTGGTTGGGGGTTTGCCCGGCTGACACGGCCCGAAGTAGGATCACGAAAGCAGTATGACAGCAGAGTGTACAAACACGTGAGGCAGCGGGACAGGCATTCGGGGAGCAAACTGACACATCAGGGAGCTTGCGCATAAAATTGCATTAACCTAATAGCAGTGATGTTTGTGTGAAACAGAACGTCTAACTAATAAATGATGCTGGGATCGTTGACGACCCACTTGCTAAAAGAAAGTATAGATGCAGCATCACTTACAGTAAACGTAAATAGATTTCAGTTTGATTAAAAATGTAAGCCCGAGGGGCGCCTGGGTGGCACAGTCGGTTAAGCGTCCGACTTCGGCCAGGTCACGATCT
>NW_024412413.1:2342876-2370253 GCF_014898765.1 Herpailurus yagouaroundi | reverse complement strand
CACACACACACACACACACACAGGGACAGGGGAGGGATGTGAGGTGCTCCCCCACACCAAATGGAGCACTTTGATGGTATCTGGTCGGATACTTGAGTGCAAATAGGAGGTAAGGCACGAGTTGAAGGAGACATTTTAATTTTTCACGGTGCGTTTCTAGAATCCTTTTCAAATGGAAATGCATCAGCGTGTTAATAATAAATGTAAATAGTAATAGGTAAATGACACAAGTCAAGGGAATTAAGCACATCACCTGCTCCTTCCTTCTTCCCTTTTCCTCTTAGAAGAAAAATCCCTGTCGGCCGTGGCATTTCCCACAACAAGCCTCTCCCTCCTCACCCCTTCCCCACCCTAGGGATCCTGTCAACTACTGGGTACCCCCATGTCTGTCCATTCCTGTCGCTTGCTATTGAGGGCAAGGAAGAGGGGGCTTAGAGCTGGGTCCATCAAAGGAACCTCCCTCAGCTCAAGCCCCACTGACCCTTGCCCCCCAGAGGCTGCCCCAGAACAAAGCAGGGTGTCTGCTTTGACAAAGACCGGCCAACCTGTTAGCATTGGGGATATTTCTCCTCTGTGTTTCCCAAGGAGATATGGGGAGCCTTTATGCCCCCTTGGTGCCACCCCACTGACCCCAACCATTCAAAACCTCCCTTTACTGATGCCTCTGGGATTGAACTGGCCTGGCTGATCTTCTGCTCTCTGATGGTTCTTTTTCTCTTTGGGAAAATTATCTAGATTCTTTCAGCTGCAGTTCAGAGTTTGAAGGTCCTTGGAATTATGCCAACTCTGTCAGCAGTTATCAAGCAACTATAATGTGCCCGGAGCTGGGCTACCATGTTTTCACGTTTTCACAATGCGCAAGGAAGAAAATCAAATGTGCACACACGAAGAAACAAAGTCCTCAAAGAGCTGTTATTGGCACGAGGGGCACAGCGATAAGTGACGAGGGTCCCTGAGATCTGTTTTAAAAACCGCAATGACGTGAAGGAGGTGGAAACTCACCATCAAGGTAAATCCGGCTTCCCTAAGTTACTTACAGAGAGAATTAGGGCTAGCCTCTTAACCGTGTCAGCTTTGTCGCTTAGAAAAAAAGGGCTAAGTACTTTAGTTCATCCACTTACAGTTTTCAGTGATTCTCAGATGAATAGACCAGACGATACGAATATTTATCTCCTTATGTAACAATCATAGTACACGGGATAAAACACAACTGAAATCCTTTAGACGCATAGCCGAGTTTGCGTGAAATAAAGGGAGCTCCCTGGGGAACAGCAAGGTTTGCTAACACGTAAGCTTACGCCAGTGTTTCTCTGTGGACATTTTCTAACTTACAGACTAAAATACTTTGTTTTAAGCCAAAAGACAGCCTTGGGGTCCATTCAAGGGGGTGGGGGGATATAAAAGTGACTCCTGAATAAATCCTAGAAACCTAAAGAATTGCACACTTAGTAGAAACCTACTAGAAATAACTGGGTGCCTGGGTGGCTCCGTTGGTTAAGCGTCTGACTTCTGTTCAGGTCACGATCTCACAGTTTGTGAGTTCAAGTCCTGCGTCAGGCTTTGTGCTGACAGCTTAGAGCCTGGAACCTGCTTCAGATTCTGTGTCTCTCTCTCTCTCTCTGCCCTTCCTCCTTGAGTGCTCTCTCTCTCTCTCGCTCTCTCTCTCCTTCAAAAATAAATAAACATTAAAAAAAATTTGTTTAAATCCACCTGCCAGCAAAGAGGGAGATGTGACCAATCTAAGCAGGACTTGGGAAAAAAAAAAAATCAAACGATCATTTATAATATCTATATAATAATATAGATATTATACATCTAGTAGTAACCTGTAGTCACATTTATTAGCTGGTTTAGGAAACTCTAAGTGAAACAATAAAAGGTAGATCTTTGTTGGAAGTACCTATGAGAACTTATAGAAACAACCTAAATTTTCTCCATGAAAACCCTCTTTCTCTCAATTTGTCCATGTGATCTACACCAGATAAGCTTTATCAAACATGAGGTCACAATCTGCAATCCCAGAGCACTTTGGAAAGTGCCGGCCACGACCATGGAGAAGAGCCCACACAAGTAGGGGTTCAGCCACTGAAACTATAAAATAATAAAATTGTCAGAAACAAATTATAAATGTGCACGTGTAAGATATGCTAAAATTTAAAGGATGTAATTTAAAACACCAGAAAGGAATAGGATAATATTATTTTTTGGAAGATTTTTTTTTAAGTTTGCTTGTTTATTTTGAGACATAGAGAGAGAGCCAGGGAGGGGCAGGGAGAGAACCCCAAGCAGGCTCAAACCCACAAACCGTGAGATCATGACCTGAGCCAAAATCAATAGCCTGGTGTTCAACTGACTGAGCCACCCAGGCATCCCAAGGGACAGGATAGTATTAAAACAAAAGCAAAACCAAAACCAAAACAAAACAAAACAGAACAAAACAAAACACTGGAGAGATTTAGAAAAACAAACAAAAAAAGAGAGAAATTTTAGAAACAGTAAATATAGTTACAGAATTAAAACTCATTAAGATATATTAAACATCCGATTTGACACAGATAAGAGAGAATTATGGAAAGATACTCACAGAAATTTCATATGGAGCACCTAAAGAGAAAGTTCTGGAATATACAAAAGAGTAAATCAAATAACAGAAGTTGAAATGGCAAGATTAAATGTAGTGTCACTGGATTTCCAAAAATAGAAAATAGGGCGGGTGGCAGATAGTTTTTAACACAAAAATATGAGGAATTGATGCAGAGAGAAGCGATTGGGACATAAATTGATGTATATGTGGATGACTGCCAAACAAATACTGGTCACGTAAACAAAAATTTCAATGACTAATTATTAAGTCCGTCAGAGAAAGACAGATGTCATATGTTGTCACTCATATGTCACTCATTGAGAAACTTAACAGAAGTCCATGGGAGAGGGGAAGGGAAAAACATAGTTACAAACTGACAGGGAGTCAGACCATAAGAGACTCTTAAATACAGAGAACAAATTGAGGGCTGATTGGAGGGGAACGGGGGGGGGCAGAGGGAAATGGGTGATGGGCATTGAGGAGGGCACCTGTTGGGATGAGCACTGGGTGTTGTATGTAAGCAATGAATCATGGGAATCTACTCCTGAAGCCAAAATCACACTGTATACACTGTTTGTTAGCCAACTTGACAATAAATTATATTAAAAAACAAAAAACAAAAAACATGTGGTAGGATTAAAGCACAAGAAAATTAACACAACACTTGGGAAGGGAGTTAGCTGGAATTAAGCCGCTGTAAAGTTTCTGTGTTATTTAACATGAGGGTAGCGGAATTAAAAAATTTTAGACTTGGTCACAGGTGTACATCAGTGAAAGCCTTTAATTTCAAACACAGTGGAGGATGTAATGGATTTCAAAAAACTCGTATTGGACGAAATTGTCAAAGTAGCAACTGAGAGTGTCAGGATCAAAAAAAAAAGCACAAAATACGGGGGAAATGAATCCAACATTTTCAATAGAATAAATGCAAACGGGCTAAACTCACAGGTTTAAAACAGGTTGAAATCCTATTACAAATGCCTAGGGGAATAATATTTATGAGGGACACATTTAAACCCATGCATATGCCAAAAAGTAAGAAAAAAAAAAAATACCATGATAGCATTCCAGACCGAATAGAAACCAAACAGTAACACTGCGTTCAACAATATAGTCTGCCTCTTTTTCACATGCTGGGACGTGGTTGCCCCCTTCTCAAATGTCCAAAGATTAAAATCCAAACAAGTTATCTGAACACAAAGGAATTCGTCTATTAAATTAAAAAAAAACCTGCAAAAACTAGAAAAGCCCTACATTATGAGAATTTGAATAATGTGCATCTAAATAATCTCAGGTCAAAAAAAAAAACCTCGAAGTAGGAATTAGAGAATATTTTGGCTATTAAGATACAACCTGCCAAATCTTGCAGGACGGACCTGAGGTCATGCCCAGAGGGAGAGTTAAGCCCTGAACACATATTCTAGAAATGAAGAAAGGTCAATTTTAAGAAGCAGACACTTAAAAGAAAAGTAAAGATCCAGTAGAAGAAACACCAATAGTAACAGAACAGTTTTAAAAACCAACAACTGGGGCGCCTGGGTGGCGCAGTTGGTTAAGCGTCCGACTTCAGCCAGGTCACGATCTTGCGGTCCGTGAGTTCGAGTCCCGAGTCAGGCTCTGGGCTGATGGCTCGGAGCCTGGAGCCTGTTTCTGATTCTGTGTCTCCCTCTTTCTCTGCCCCTCCCCCGTTCATGCCCTGTCTCTCTCTGTCCCAAAAATAAAATAAACGTTGAAAAAAAAAATTAAAAAAAAAAAATAAAATAAAATAAAAACCAACAACTTTATTTTGATACATTTTTAAATGTAGACAAAAATGAATATCTCCCCCAATGTGTAATGTATCATACAGACTCAAAAAGAAAAAGGAGGCTTGTCTATGTCACGGCCGTGACAGGGACTAAATCAGGAGTCAAACAGGCATGACAGGAATTTCTGCATTTGGTCAGCATCTACGAGCTCCTAAAAGACCTTACCTCCCAGGTAATAGCAGGAAAAGCCTACACAGAAAATTACTACATTTCCTGATGAGAAGAGTGAAGAGCAGTGGGTAAAATCTTCGTGAGTGATTTCCAGAGAGAGGTGAGTCCTCCACGGGTCCACAGGGAGCCCAGCAGGTTTCATACCTGTATGCCTGCTCTGAGTGTGGAGAGGGTCCCATAAATCAAAGACTTTCAAGGGATGAGGACATGGCAGTTCAGTCTGGGATGTCAATGTGGCCTGGCAAGGGAAATATAGATAGATGATAGATAGATAGATGATAGATAGATAAGAGATAGAAAGATGCAGTGCATAAAGGGATTGAGTGCATCAGGCTCCGAGCTGTCAGCACAGAGCCCAACGTGGGGCTCGAACTCACAGACCGTGAGATCACAATCTGAGCTGAAGTCGGACGCTTAACCGACTGAGCCACCCAGGGACCCCTGAACATTTTTTTTTTTTTTTTTAATTACAGAGGCTTAACTCAGATGGAGACTGAGGAAGAAACTACCAGTGAAGTTGAAGATAGGCCAATATAAATTATCCCACACGAAGCAGAGAGGAAAAATACTGAAGAAAAAATGGAGCAAAGCGTCAGTGACGTGTGGCATAGGAACCCCTCCCCAATCTATGTGATGCCTGAGTAGGAAAGGAGGAGACCGTAAAATATTGGAGTAAAGTCTTGCTGGACTGTTTTTCCCCAATTTGATAAAAAGGAAAACCACTCCACAGATACTCGGAGTTCAAGGAAGTGCAAGGTATTGATACAATCAGAGTCCAGTCACTGCAAACTTCAGAGCCAGAGACAAACAGGAACCGTGGCCGAGACCGGGGGTGGGGGGTGGGGAGGGGAGGCTGCCGAGTCCCACAGGGCAAGCACATCTGGGGACAGTCACTGACTGGTCACCAGGGGCAGCGCGACCCAACAGGAGGCACACACTCCGTCTTTAGAAGGAAACCCTGTGTCCCGTGAGGGCGCAAGGCGGAAACCCGAGACGAGGACGGAGACACCGCGGTCCACGGTGCCAGAAAAAACACAGAAATACCAACCTGAAGGGAAGCTTTGCCAGACGGGAGCCCAAGTCAACAAGAAGGAGAGAAGAATCCAGGAAATCGACGGGCAAATGTAAACGATGGGATGTTGACCGTCTGAAGTGAGGTGACAGGAGTGTGGTATCGCGTGCAGGAGAACGTACGGCCGTGAGACAAGACTGGGGGGGGGGGGGAACAGGCGCGTTTACGGTTCTTTCCATTTCCAGCGTGTGTACTAAAGTTTTTACACTGGAGTTCACACTGTAATACAAGGCAGCCTCTGAGAGATTAAGGATTCCTGTTGTAATCCCTAGAGAAACACGAAAAATGCAGGCATTTAGCCAACAGCCAATAGAGGAGGACGGACAGGCTGCAAACTTGCATGATCCGTGGAGAGGGAAGCAGGCACAGAGAGCCCGCGGGGTCAGTACGAGTCAGGAGCCGCATTCGGGACTGCCGTCCGGCCACGCTTCTGATCACACCAACTATAAATGGTCTAGAGCTCTTCCAAAGGACCGATTGCTGTAGAACTTGGGGTCCCACCATTTACAACAAGAAAACTGAAAAAATTATCCATCAACCGTTTTCAGACAACAGGGGGGCGCGGGACTGCTGGGCAATTGAAAAAGGGAAGCAGATCAGGAGAACTCCGTGCTCACCCAGGATTTCTGCCTGGAGGAAATTTCTAGACCCTGGTGCCGGGCAGGGGATCCCACCCCGAAGCCAGAAGCAATGAGGAGATGGCCCCACTGGGGCCAAGGTGCCTGGAACACGGAGGGCAGGCCAGGGTGAGGAGGGGGTCACAGCCTGAGGAAAATCCAGAAATCTGCATGGACGACCCCTGAGACGCTGGCTGATATCAGTCTGCAGGCGGGGCTCCAGCTGACGGTCAAGGAGGAAGTGCTGGAAAGGAGGTGGTAACACAAGGGGAAGCCAATGTTACAGGAATGGAAAGAGGAAGGAACCAAATTCTCATTATTCACAGACAAGTTATGAAAATGAACTCGCGGTTACAAGGCATGAGAGCCATGAAGAAAATCAACGCGGTTTTTGTGGGCTGAACACAACAACAGAAACTGCAACTACAAAACCAACAAAACCGACAAGACACAGGAATACATTTAAGCCAAAGACACACACACAAAAAACCTAAATGGGAAACCTAAATGGGAAAAAAACCTAAATCCTGGTGGCGGCACCCAGGTGAGACACAGGTGCAGCCAGGTGCGTGTGTGCGCAGAGGCGGGCTCCACGTGGAGCCCACGTCCCTTCCCCAGACCACCCACGAAGAGGCAGGGAGCCCCTCGAAAGCCCTTCCAGGGTCCCCCGCCAGCTGTTTCCAGCTGATTCCCACCTTCCGTGGGGGAGCAAAGCGCTCACGTCGTCCGAGATGTTTTGCCGCATCTCATAGAACAATTGGCTACAAAGGCCGCCTGAGTACGACCACAGACCACATGCTTTTGGCAAACCACAGAGGAAGTCTAGATACCAGAAACAAGTGTGGGAAAACGTCATTATGATTTTTATGGTGAATAACACATGTTTTAAATGTTTATTTAATTAATTTTTTTTTTTTTTGAGAGAGAGAGAGAGAGAGAGAGAGAAAGAGAGAGAGTGATCGGGGGAGGGACAGAGAATCCGAAGCAGGTTCCACGCTCCTAGCTGTCAGCGCAGAGCCCGACGTGGGCTCGTACTCATGAACCGTGAGATCACGACCTGAGCTGAAGTCAGACGCTCAGCCTCCTGAGCCACCCAAGTGCCCCGAATAACGCATTTTTACATGTGTCTTGAACCGCACAGTTCGTGAAGGAAAATACGAATGAATTCCATGGAAGTAAGCATCAAAACCTTCTCTTTAAAAAGACGCCATAAAAACAAAGTTAAGCCACCACGGGCCACAGTCTGGAAGCAAGTATTGGCCGCGTGGGTGACTGACGAAAGATCAGAATCTCGGCTGCACAGAGAACCCCCGCCGATCGAGAACAAAGAATGGCAGTAGAAAATCGGGCAAAAGATATGGAAAAGCATTTCATGGTAAAGGAGCCCAGGATTTTGCATAAACGCACGAAAAAAGGATCCAAGTCTCTAGCAATCAGGGAAAGGCTGAGCATCACCTGTGAGTTACCTGGGTGCCCCCCAGACTCTCCTGCTGGAACCCCAGTGCTCAGCGTGACGGTGTCCGGACCTGGGGCCCCTGGGAGGTCCTGAGGTCATGAGAGCGCTGCCCTCACGGTGGGGTTCTTGTCCTGACAGGCCCCCCGGCCCCTCCCGCCACGCGAGGACAGCCTGGAGGTGGCAACCTGCAAATGGAAGGGGGTCTCACCATGAACCCGACCAGCCTGCCACCCTGCTCCTGGACTCCCGGCCTCCAGGACCACGAGAAAGAAATCTCTGTTATCTACAAGCTGCTCGGGCCGTGCTGCTCCGGGGGCCTAAGGCAGAACCCATCCGGAAAACTAAAAGTTTACACGCCCCCGCGGGTCGGGGAAGATTTGAAGCAATGGGACGCACCGACTCCTGGCAGCTGTGTGACTGCACCACTGTGTGGGAGTAAACTTGTCAAGAGCTGGCAAATTGGAGATGCTGTAATCCCACAACCTTTGGACGCGGGACCGGGGACCTCCATACTAGACCGGTCACCCCGGTTCCCATCAGTCTGATACAAGAGGAACTGGGTAGCCCAGCAGATCCCTCGAGAGGAGAGTGGATAAATAGATTCTAGAACCTTCATGCAAGGAAACGCTCACGGAGAAAATGACCGGCTGGTGCTGTGTAGGGGCGCACGGAGCTCGCACGGTCGGGTCGCGGGGGGATGTGAGCCCTCACGCTTCACGTGGACGGCATCGCAGAGGGAACCCGACTCCCCTGTGCAGGCCCCCAGGCCCCAGGAGCAGACTGGGGTGCGGCGCCCCACGGAGGAGGCGGTGGAGAAGCGTCCAGAGCCCAGGCTGTCTCCTGGGGGCGGATGGCTCAGTTTCCGAGTGGTGGTCCGCCTGAACCCGTGTCCGTCTCTGTCCTCCTGTCCGTGTCAGGTGTGGGACCCGATGCAGCTGTCTGCCCTCCGGGCCCTCCTCCCCCAGACGCTCCCCACATGGGTTTTCCCTTCATGCACATCTCGGCCCAGAGTGCCCGAGTCAGGAGGCGTCTCCGAACATGAGGCTGAAGGTGCCACACAGCGTCCCCGGCGCACGGCCCCGGCTGGGTTCCTGCACAGCATCGACTGCTGCCCGGGGGCTCCCTTAAGGGCATCTGTCTCTGCGGGGCTTTCTCTGACTCCTGTCTTCTGCCCCTTGATGGGGAGAGGGCAGGGTGGAGAGGGACGGGCTCCCTGCAGGAGGTGGGGCTTCAGCGGCCGGCAAGGGGTTGCATCCCATGGGCTCAAAGGATTCCCCCCCAGCAAAGGCGCAGGGCCGCATGCTGAGCTCACGCAGGGCAAGGCCGCCAAGCCGCCATCGCGGGTGTGAACGTGGTGTCAGAGGGGGTGACAACACACACAGGGTCGAGGGCTCATCTGTGTGCAGAGGGGCACGGACTGGATGCACGGGGGCTGGGGCTTTGAGGAAGGGTCTGTCCCCCAGCTGACACCAGCAGCTCACGTTTACTGAGGCCGAACGTGTGGCAGGCCCCGTGCCACGTGCTTTACATGCAACCTCACTTCATCTCCCAGCACCCCAGCTCCAGCCTGGGACAGCGGACCCTGCCCGGCAGGTAAACAAGGGCCCTGAGGTCACCGGGGATGGTTGGCTGCCGTGGCCGCGGTGCCCGCTCTGACCTCGGCCGCCCTCCCCACGGCTCCAGAGGACGCTGCACAGCCTGGTGCTGCTGGGAATGGAGCACAGAAGGACAGAGGGAGGACGAAGCCGGGTCCGAGCTCAGCTCCCACGCGGCCACGTCCGCACTCTCCCACAGCTGCTAACCTGGATGTAGGCTTGGCTGGGAGCCACCGTGCAGCCAGACCGGAGCAAAATCATCGTGTGATTGAGTGTCTGAAGGAACAAGCCGGTAAGAGCGTGTCTGTGCCACGGCATGGGAGAAATCCCTCTTTGAGGCCATTTTTTTTTTTTTTTAATTTTTTTTTTTTCAAACGTTTATTTATTTTTGGGACAGCGAGAGACAGAGCATGAACGGGGGAGGGGCAGAGAGAGAGGGAGACACAGAATCGGAAACAGGCTCCAGGCTCCGAGCCGTCAGCCCAGAGCCCGACGCGGGGCTCAAACTCACGGACCGCGAGATCGTGACCTGGCTGAAGTCGGACGCTTAACCGACTGCGCCACCCAGGCGCCCCAATTGAGGCCATTATTAAGGGAACTTGTGTGACAAGGTCATTTCCTCAACGGTGTCCCCAGACTGAGTTACAATAGTGACATGTATGGTATGCTTTCCCAGAATGCCCCATATTGTCATTCCTACAAGCCCCCCCCCACTCCCTGGCCAGGGCCGGAAGGGGAGGAGACAGACATGTGGCTGCAAGCCAGGCACCTGTTAGGGGGTGCTGGAGAGTTCCAGGGCTGCCTGTGAGAGCAATACCCCCAAGGGGACCCCCGAAGATCATGCCTCCGGTGGCCATGTGGTCGTCATACTGTGACCTGTGACAAGAAACGTGTGCTGGTCTGCAGAGCAGTCTGGCACCGGGAGCTCCCCGGGAATTTCCTGAGAGCTGAGAACGGCAAAGGTGTCTTTTGTCATGTGAATCAGGTGGCTTGGGGGGGGGAGCCCACACCTGAGGAGGGGGCTGGTCACCAGAAGAACCCACCTGGGGGTCAGAGGGCTGGGATTTTCCCTCTCTGCCCTCCCGCCCCCTTCCCTGGACCCGAGAGGAGAGGGGCTGGAGGGGAAGGTCAGTCCCCAAGGGCCAGCGATGCCACTGGGCCCAAGGCAGGAAGCCGTCACACCTCCTGTGGCACCTCCTGTGGCTTCTCTTCCTGTGGCTCCTCCTGTGGCCACTGCTGAGTGCAGCCTTGCCTGCCAGCCCTGATGTGGCCAGAGGAACGTTCCTCTGAGCTCTGTGAGCCGCGCTGGAACCCGAGGAGGGGTCGTGGGAACCCCTGACTTGTAACCGTGGCTCAAAAGCACAGGTGATGGCCCGGACTTGTGCCTGGGGTCTGGGCTGGGGGGGTGCGGCCGGTCTTGTAGGACGGGGTCCTTAGCCCGTGGGGCCGGACTCTGTCTTCTGGTGGATGGCGTCACACTGAGTGCAATCGAAGGACACCCCCGGTGGCTTGGTGGGGTCAGGTAAAACCCCCCAACCTGGACTGCAGTCAGAATCCTACTGAATCAGGGTGTTGGACCTACAGAAGTCACAGAAAATGACCAGGTCACGAAGGTCATTTCAGCTCCTACCTGTATCCCTCAAATTGCCAGCCCGGAGGGGTCTAGCCCATCTACACGGAGACCCTCAGGCTACTCCGTGGAAAGTTCCCCGCAGAGAGGAACTGAGGCTCCAGACAGCAGCTGGGACAAAGTTGTCCCCACGTGGGTCCCTCTGTCTCCGTCAGCCCTTCAGAGGGCCACAGCCCGGCCAACATCCGACCGCAGCCACCCGGAAGGCCCCGGGCGGGCACCGTCCAGAACTCACATAGCCTGTGAGCGCAAGAAATGGTGTGCCTAAGGCGCTAAGGTTTGGGGCGTTTTGATCCCCAGCACGGGGCGACCACAGACACAGCAGCTGGGACACGATCAAGGCTCAAAAGGAAGCCACTGCTGCATCCCACGTTCTGACGGGCGTCCTAGGCGATGCGAGGGTGCACCCCTCTGGGCTCAGCCCCCACCCACAGAAGACGCCGCCGGGTGGGGAGTGGATGGCCGGCTGACACCCAGACCCTCGCTCTGACCGGGGCCCGAGCCCAGAGGCCGAGGCCAAGATACGCACGGTGATGACGGGGCAGGAGGCAGCTCTGTGCCTTTGAAGGACGCGGCCACCTAGCTCGGCCACGGGTGTCGGCGACCTCGCACGCCCTCCGCTGTGGCGCCTCCACAGCTGTTCCCCGACCCCTCGCCTCCCGCAGCTGACAACGACATTGAGTGCAATTCCTTCCCGGGAGTTTCTTTGTTCTTTCAGCAGCTCTTTGTTTCTCTGATCCTCAAAGAGCCTCTGAAACCACAGGGACCGGGCTGAGGAAGGGTTAAGGACGTGGGGTTCAGTCTCAAGGAGCCCAATCAGGGCCCGTGCCTGGACGCGATGATTTGTGCACGGCTTCTCAGGGAGACACGACCCGGTTTCTCTGCGCTGCCCTGCTAAGAAGGCCCGGATTTCTACGCGTAAACGCTGCGCCCCAAAGGCGGGCAGGGAGAGCAGGAAAGAACCGCTCTTCATCAACTTCTCGCTCCCTCACGGGATCGCACCGGGCTGGGCGCGATTTCCGCTCGAGTAGCCCAGCACAAAGCCCCGTCTGGGCCCCGGCCGCCTGGGGACTCCAGATTAGGCTCCCGGCATGGCCCCCCGAGCCTGGCTGTCGGGTCCTGCACGTAGGGCTGGTCCAGAAAGGCGCCCCTGGTGTGTGCTCCAGGAGGTCACAGGCCCGCGTGCGCATTGCCCTTGACCTTCCTCCGTGAGGCTCTCTCGGTGGGGCCTGGGCTGGAGGCTGCGGGGGTGGAGCCCCGCTCACGGCTGGCTGACCCTCCTCAGGTCCCCAGCCCCGGTTTCACGGCCGTGGGCGGGAGCAGGATGGGTCGTGGAGGAGTGCTGTGAGCGAGCATGGTGTGTGCGGGGTGACGGGGGATCCGAGCCAGCAGCAGGAGCCCAGAGCAGCATAGAGCTGTGCAGATGGTGAGCACAGAGCCGGCCACGGGCACAGGAAATGCAGCCCACGCCGCCCCGGGGTGCTGCCTGCCTGCTCCTGCCGGCACAGAGTTTGTGCCCCAGATTTTGCTGGAAACGTTGGAAACGGATGTGAGGCCCAGGGTCCACCCACTCCCGTACGGAGGCGGTGATGGTGTCGGGCTGCAGACTGTCCTCACCGATGGCCTGGAGCTCGTCACTCCATCCCGAGTGCAAGGCGCCCCCGTGCACCTGTTCCCCCAAGCGGATGCTGCATGACCCCCAGGAACAGGGCAATGGCGTTCAGAGTGGGGCAGCCAGATGGGCGCCACCCACCTGACTCAGGAGCTGTGTTCTAACCATGCTGTTCCAGCCGGGGCACAAGACACCCCTCCAGGGGGAAGCTCACTGAGGTTGGAAATCTGCCTGGTTTTCTCCTTCCCGAGCAGCGGGCTCTCCTCCCCGAGCAGGGACTCTCCTCCCCGAGCACATGCCTAAAGGGCTCCAAACCCTCTAGCAATCACCCATCAGAGGCCGGGATTCTGTTCCATTAGGCTAAGAACTGTTCACTGGTGTCCCATCACCGGCTTGAAGTAATCCCTGAATCCCTAGCCTGCCCTGCAAAGCCTTCTCTGAATTGCCCCCGCCTGGTTTGGGCCTGTCTTCCCTCAGGGTCTGTGTGCCCCCCGCCCCCACTCCACTGTACCCCCACTCAGACGCTCCCCTCCCCAGCTGGAGGCAGGACAGCAGGGGTGAGGGCGTGAGCTTGGGCAATGCCGTGAGCCTCAGTGTCCGTGTCTATGAAACAGGGATAGCGATGCTTCCTGCTCCGTGGGGCTGGTAAGAGGGTTACACATGGACACGTGGAGGGCGAGATACACAGCCAGCATGTGGCTCACTCCCAGTGACCAGGCACTGAGGGTCACTGTATGCTTCCCACAACACCCAGCATGACTGGGACTGCTGTCCCAGGACTATGATTATCACCATCACTCTTGCCTCTTCCCCGGGGACTCAGGGTCTCCTTCCTCCTTCCAGGCCTGCCCTTACTCACCCCTGCCTTCCCTGCCTCTGCTGGGGTCTCGGAGCTGAGGCCCCTGCTGCCCACAGCACAGGGAGCCTGGACAGGCCCAGCGTCCCTGCCGGAGGCTTTCCCTGGGGAGGGAAGGTTGGGGCGACCACACCGGGCCGGGACATGGGCGGTTTCACGTGACAATATCTCCCGCACAGCTCTCTAAAGGTCCACCAGAATTCAAATCTGCTGGTGAAACCACATCAGCCACCTACAAAAGAAAGCGATCACTGCGCAAATACAGCAAAATGCCCACACATCAGAGAGAGTAAAATCGACAGGCAGACGCTGAGATCTAGAAACACTAATTCAGGTAGGGATCGTCACCCACCGTCCAGTGTCCTATCGTGTGCTGCTCAGGTGCGGGGACACTGAGGCGTGAAGAAGCCACCCCCACGGCGCCCCAGGAGTCAGACCGCAGGCCGTGGGCCCCCGCGGATGCTCTCCCCTCCTTGGTGGAGGCAATGTCAAGGTCAGAGAACAGTGGGTCCTGTCCGTGCGGGGACCAGGGCGGTATAGCCAGTCTCTACAGCAGGGAGTCTTTCCAGACGCATCCTGGCATCTCACGTGGGACATCCTGGCTCCTGGCGGGGAACATCCTGATATCTGACCTGGGGCGTCCTGGGCCCAGCCCGCAGCAGGTGGAGTGCCCGTGCAGGAGGTCACAATGGACGGGCAGGGGAATGGACGCTTCTCATGGGTGGTCGCCCCTCTAGGCACCTTGCAAGTCCTCTGCTCATGGGGCTCTCGCCGGGACCCTGAGATGGCCCTAGAGCAGGGGTGTCCCTGGGTACCGGTGACCCACCCGTACCCAGGACACAGGCACTGAGCCGTGGAAAGCTGCGTGGCAGGTGAGTTCAGAGCTGGGAGTGTAACGGGGCGTCGTCTTCCACCCCCAGGCCCTCTCCCACAGGCAAGTCTGGACCCCTCGGCGGATCTATAAACGTCAGCCTCACGGGCCACTGGTGTGAACAGAGTGCTCTGAGAAATATGGGTTCCCAGGGCCGTGCCGAACGGCCACCTGAGGAACTCAGTGGCCACACTGCATGTGCAAGAATGCCCTGGGCAACGTCTCGGAGAGTCTGGACCCCAGGACAAGCCGACCTGCCCCAACTCGTTCCACTCGGGAACCTGATCTCCGCGCGCACAGGCTCTTGGACCCCGAGGACTCTGAAATGCCAGGCTTAATAGCCGACCTCAGCTCTCTGCATTTGCATACTCCCCGGCACCTCAGCTGTCCCTGTGCGTGGCAATGGCCTTCTGCCTCCTATCAGAGCCCTTCGTACCCTAGACTCACCCCCTCCTGGAACCTGAGCTCCTTGAGGTCAGGGAGTTAGAGATGCTGAGCATAGAGACCGTCACTGCCTGAGCACTGTGTGTGCCCCACGCAGGTCTTTGGAGCTTGGCGGGGAATCTCCCAGCCCAGTCTCCCAGCAGCCGGGCCCGGAGGGGACCCTGCGTGTTCAGAGACACAGCTCCTAGTCTATGATACCGTAGAATAGGATGTCAGTGTTTTAGTAGAGCTTGCTGGTGGGCTGGGGTGGGAATAAAAGTCTCTCCTGTTAACCGGACATGGCAGGCGGCAGGGAGGCCTGCGTCGGAGGCAGGCAGCACTTGGAGGCCTGTTGTGCTGGTCCAGAGCCAGGAGGCCACATGGGAGGTGGGTGTAGGGGAGGGGGTGGAGAGTTGGGGGTGGTAGCCGGGCACAGAGGGGCAAGGTCAGGCGATTACCGACCGGTTAACTGGCCGGGGCTGGGAGGGGGGCACTGGTGTTGACGGCATTGGGTGCACGGCCCCCCACCCCCACAGCCCTGCCACAGCCACACCGCTCCTACACAGTCGCCCTTGAAAAGCAGGCCTGGTGTCCATCAGACACTGTGCTGATGTCTGGTGGCTCCTGGTCCCCAGGGCTTCTATCGTGTGGCCACGAAAGGTGGACTCTCAGACGTGCGCTGCAAGGAGCAGGGACAGGAGGGTGCTGGCGGTTTCCAGCAACAGAGAGAAGCCCAAGCGACTGAGGAGAGAGAACAGGAATCACATGCATGTGCGAGTCACGTTCTGAGCCTTCTGCGCCAGTTCAAGGTTAGCCGGGGCCTTATCCTCAGCACGCCGGGAAATGCTCCAGGGCCATCGGCCCAGCACAAGACCCCATCCTCTTTCAACGGCAGCAGTGGACTCTTTCCCCATCTTCCTAAGCACAGCGTGTGTCTGCCCTGGCAGCGCCATGAATGCCGTCCCCAGCCCAGTGAAGATTCCTGCCAGACAACAGCAGCCCACGCGTGTGCTGGGGAGTGTGCAGGGTCTCAGGAGAGAGCGTGCCTCTTGAGGGCAGGTCTTTGCATCGGTTCCTTTAAGGCCGACTCCCCAGGGGCCCCGTTCACTGATTAACCCCCTGAGCCTCCTGGCTCCCGATTCGCAGTCGAAATCCTTCCGAGCTCAGCTGGAGAATGTGTCCCGAGTCCCCACTTGGCTCAGAAGCACAAAGACGATGCATCTGGGAGCAGGCTCGAGCACGTCTCCTGCACCCGAGCCTACAGCAGGGGTTACGGACGTAGCAGAAGCTACATAGATATCATTAAGGGCAAGTGTAATTTACAGCCTCTTAAAGCGTTTGGAGTCCAGAAAGGGAGAGAGAAGGGGAAGAAAAAATAGAAACAGTAGCCACCGCACTAATTTTACCAGACGCCCTGTGGTCTGGATTTTTAAAACTTGCATTTCAAAGAGATCTGGAACCTCTTCCCCATTCATCGAGCGGTTACTTTGCAAACTCTGCTTGATTCCTGGGCTCATCATGAACTTTATGAATTCTGTATTTTTTACACCAGGGCTCTTTGAAGTTTTATCCTTAGAAAGCACAAAAAAGAAAAAAACAAAAAACGAAAAACCAACCCCACAAAACCTAAGTGGGACTTTTTTTTTTTTAATAAAAAAGACTGTGCAGCTTCTACAAGTTCATATTGGACAACCGCTGATGGATTGAAACATAAACTTGAAACTAAGTAGCTGTGTGGAAATTCACATGGGGCGACAGTCATTCAGGAGAGTAAATTTGAGCTCCGCCGGGTGATGCTGACGAGGCATTACTGAGCTCCCAAAGCAAGACGCTCAAAGGTGTGGGTGATACAATTTATTGTTGCAAAGCAATGACACAATAGAAAGCCTGCACATTTAGTTATGGGTGTGTGTGTGCATAGACGCACTTATGTGCACGTGCGCTGTGCGCTCGGACGTGCGGCAGACACGACGGGTGTGCGTGCACAGGTGTGTGTGTGTGTGTGTGTGTGTGTGTGTGTGTGTGTGAAGTGGGCAGTATGGATTTGCCGGAGTTGCAGGGGGGAGGGGAGGGGAGAACCGGGGGATGCCAATCAAGGAAAGAAATTTTAGAAAGGGCGTGTTTGGAAACATAGTGCGCTCTTACGCACCTTTTGTGAAGTACGCACAGCATGTATATAATAAATCAAATTTACAATTAAAAGGAAATGAGGGCTGGGTATCTCCCAGAGGATGAAAAAGAAGGAAATGATGTCTAAGAAAGTGGTTCATAAGCGGTGGAGTGAACTTCCGGATGAAATTATTACTGTTGTCAAAACCGCTTCAGTAATGCTGAAGATTGTGGTCAGGCATGATGAGGCCGCTAGCCTCTGGTCAACTCTGGGCAAACATTAACCACAGAACACTTCCCTCTTCTATCTGGATGTGCCCAGGCGCTCATTTGGCCACCTCTGTTCTGGGGGGGGGGCCCTCCCCATTAATTTGCTCACACAGTGCACAGTCTACTACCTTCTTCTCCCCAAAAGCCCACTCTAAAATGGCTCTGGGTTGACCAGTGGACCCCTGGTTGTGGTCTGAGGCTCAAGGCTCCCCCTGCCAGAGGAAAGGTTGACCCACCTATAAGGCTGCTGGCCATCCATCAGCAGCAGGTGAGGCATGCTGGGGACAGGTCAGGGGGGTGACCTCCCAACTCACCTGGAGCCCCCCCCCCACTGGCCACTGCACCCTGGCTCACCCACCAGTGTGCCCATCACCTAGAGGTGGACACAGGTCCGTGCTTACCTCCCTGTGGTGGTGTGGCCGGTGGTTCCCAGGTGTAAGCGGGCTGGCAGGGCATTGGAATCCATGCCGTGGTACCTGCAGGGCACACAGTGGCGTCAGAGGACAGGGAGACCGTCCTACTGGTAAGGAGGGTTGGGGACAAGGTGCCCGTGTGTGCCCGAGGCCAAGAAAAAGAACTCCCACGGGGCTTGGGGAAAGATTGGGAGATTAAATTGGGAAGGAAGATGGACAAATGAGTTAAAGGCCAAAAATAAGACCAGAATCATGCCTGGGGACAACGGGTGCCACCATATTTTTCAGAGCAGGGAGCATCAGAGGGCGCCTGCTTTCCCAGCAGCGTAGAAAGTGGCTCGGAGGGGCCAGAGCTGCAGAGGACAGGGGACACCAGGCCTCAGTCAGCCAGCAGGGGACGATTGTTTGGGGATTGGGAGCGCACTTACGGTGGTGAGCCCTGAGTGATGGACGGAGTGACGGACAGAACAGCTGAGTCACTAGGTTTACACCTGACACCAGTATAATGCTGGATGTTAATTACAGTTCGCAAAACCAGTCAGTCAGCAATCTCCTCCACCACCCCCCCAAAAAGAGAGAGATTTGTTTAGATGCCAGTGTTCTTGTCCCTAGGGTGACAAAATCCTCCCCCCAGAATCTTCTGTCCTGAAACTCTCTGTGTGACCCCAACAGGATCCTGTCTCCGTTATTAGGCAGAAAGTTGAAAGCTGCATAGGCAAGCGCCAAGCCAGCGCTCTGTCCCTTGATGAGCTTGATGAGACCCTGTGCCACCACCACATGGTGTATCCTTTTCAAACGGAGTCTCCCAGGTGCGTTTCTCTGGGCCTGTGAGTGAAGGAGTGCTGCTTCTCCAGACCCCTGGATCACTCGGGTTCGGGCACACTCAGGGAAGGACTCGGAGTGTCAGTGTAAACACAACGGGGATGAGAAATTTCTGACGTGCATGTGATGGAGACCCGATTAACCTTCCCATGTGAGGCAACTGGCAGCTGGTCGGAACACGAAACCACGGTTTTCAGGACACCGGGCATCCGGCAGCATGGACACTGATTCTGGAGAGGTGGAAAACAAGCGCGGAGGACCGGCGGCTGCCCACCCAGAGGGGTTTCCAGATTGCAGCAAATCCCACTGGCTCCGGGGTCTGGCAGATGGGGCCGACCTCCCAGGAAGGCCAAGGCAGCCAGAATCTGCCAGGCACAGTGTCAGAGAGACACCCGGGGGGCTAGAATGTCCTCCCCCAGACCCAGTACCGAGTCCTGATCCGCACCTGCCTGCCAGGAAACTGCCCAACAGCAGGGGCGAAAGTGGAAGTGGCGTCACCAAGAGCCCCAGACATGCACGCGGGGATGGGGCTCCCGCTCTGCCCACCAGAACAGAAAACCCCATCACTTACGGGGCATTCAGCACGGCACTGAGAACAGTCTTGACTGGGTAATGAGAAGAAACAGACCTAACACCGGCCACGACAAGAACATTAGTGACCAAGTGAATGAGGATAGTAACGGAATTCCAGTCTGTGCATCCGAGGGCCTGGAGGGAAGATGGCTCGTGTTCAACAGAGACATGGAACACCAAACCGATCCCACATGAGATTGGAAACTCCAGCGTCTGATGTGAAACGTATTCCATGAAGGATTAGCGGCAGATCAGGCGGAGCAGAAAAGCTGCTTAGCAAACCTGAGGAAACAGCTCCAGAAATGGTCTGACACCGAGCAGTGTATCAGCAGGCCGTGAGCGGATTCAGGAGACCTAATTTATGTGTGTCCGAGTCCCTGAGCGCGCCGGCGGAGGACAGAGGAAGGATAGAGGCAATATTTAAAGAAATAGCACCAGGAAAGAAATTCAAGTTCGATGAGAACAATAAACCTACAGATCCATGAAGCTCAAAGAACCCCGAGTACAATAAACACGGAGGCAATCACGTCAAAGACTATCAGAGTCAGTTGCTTCCAGGCAAGGACTAAGCTACTTTGTAACAGTAGCTAGACAAGTGGGGACTTTCCTTCCAGAAACACAGAGGAGACATAATCTTCCCTATTCCTTCCACTAAGAACACCTACAATCCTTGCCTGCTATACATAAAACCATCATAATACAATTCTGAATGCTGATAGGACAGACTGGCTAGGAACATTGGGACTGACACAAGGGAACAGTAACGAGTCGCTGGTATTTATTTATTCATTCATTTTGCGTCGTTAGCCCAGACTGGCTACCGGAGAAGCCATGACCCAGAAGTGCCAACAAGCACAGATAAAAAGCCCCAACAAATTCCCACTCCCTTGAACCAAAGAGCCAGGAAGGAGTGGCCTAGCAAGACAGAAAGCTTTAGGCAAGAAGGGCTCTACTCCAGCTAAACACCAGAGGAAACCCAGTGACCCAGACCCACCGGTGCCATGGAAGATGCAGGGAGACCCCAGACTCCTTCTGTCAGCAGGTGGTAGTGAGACCCTCCAGCTCCTCCAGCCCACTGGGGTCTTGTCCAAGAGCTGAGTAGGAAAACCCTGCCTCCCCACCCCCAGTGTCAGTGGGGATCCCCACCCCCAACAGAGTAATGAGAAACCTCTCCCCCTCCCCAGTGGGGTGGCATCAGAAAAGGCCTGGGGGGGGGGGTCAGGACTTTTACCACCACACAGTGGACAGGAAGCCCCCTCCCCGCCCCACATGTCAAAGCCGGCCAGGTGGGGGCAGTAAGAAAGCACCATATCCCCTTTGCAGCCAAGGTGGTGTCCACAAAGGCCTAAGGGAGAGCCTGAACCCCCATCCGTTCAGGACGAGGGGCTCCTGTCCCCCAAGAGTCAGTGGAGGCCAGTTGGAGATCTGGATTTCCACCCAGTAGAGAGGTGGGGCCCACCTTCCCCCGCCAGGGAGGCTTCAGAGAAGGCCTACCAAATACAGATTCAGTAAGACTGAAGATCTCATACAATCATATCCAGAATGTCCAGTTTTCAATCGAAAATCACTCATCATACCAAGAACCATTAAGATTTCAACTTGAATGAGAAAAGACAATCGACAGCTGCCAACCTTAAGAGGACACAGATGTTACAATTGTCTAAAAAAAAAGGATATTTAAAAAGCCATCATCAGAAATGCTTCAATGAGCAATTTCAATCATTTAAGACAAATGAAAAAAAAAATCAACTCTCAGCAAAGAAATAGAAAAGTTCAGAGCTGAAAGTTCTAAAACAAAAAATCGGAAATTCTAGCACTGAAAAGAAAGTAAAATAAAAAATTCTCCATGAGCTCAACAGTGGAGGGGTGCCTGAGGGGCTCAGTCGGTTAGGCATCTGACTTCGGCTCAGGTCATGATCTCACAGTCCATGAGTTCGAGCCCCACATCGGGCTCTGTGCTGACAGCTCGGAGCCTGGAGCCTGGAGCCTGCTTCAGATTCTGTGTCTCCCTTTCTCTGACCCTCCCCCGTTCATGCTCTGTCTTTCTCTGTCTCAAAAATAAATAAACATTAAGAAAAATAAAGATAAGCATAAGCCCAACAGTGGGATGGAGAAAACAGAAGGAACGCCCAACGAGCTGAACACAGAACAGTGGAAATTGCACAATTTCAATGACAGAGAAAACAACAAAAAACAAACAAACAGACAAATAAAACACACAAAAGAAACTAAAAAAATGAAATGAAAAAGTCCACAGAATTTCATGGGCACGAGGATCATAACAAAGCATTTAGCATTTGTGCCACAAGAATCCTGGGAGGAGGGAAGAAAAATAATGATGCTTAGAAGTATTCAAATTTGAAAGGGCTGGACATTTCCCAGATTTGTCAAAACACATAAATTTTCAGCATCCATAAGCTGAACAAATCACAGTAAGATAGACCAAAAATGATATCTTCCAGGACAAGACATTTTCATTGGAGAATTCTACCAACCATTTAAAGAATTCATACCAGTTGTAGACAATCCCTTCCAGAAAATTGAAGTGGATGGAACACATCCCAGCTCATTTTCTGAGGCCAGTATTATGGATGCCAAAGGCAGATACAGTTAAAAAAATTTTTTAATAAAAAAATAAAAATCACAGACTAATATTCTGATATGGATATACATACAAAAATTGTTAACAAAACACTGTCAATAATTCTTTTTAAAAAATTTTTTTTCAACGTTTATTTATTTTTGGGACAGAGAGAGACAGAGCATGAACGGGGGAGGGGCAGAGAGAGAGGGAGACACAGAATCGGAAACAGGCTCCAGGCTCTGAGCCGTCAGCCCAGAGCCCGACGCGGGGCTCGAACTCACGGACCGCGAGATCGTGACCTGGCTGAAGTTGGACGCTTAACCGACTGCGCCACCCAGGCGCCCCAATAATTCTTAACAAAATGCAATGATTACAGAAGTATTATGTACTATGGTCATCCGAGGTTTATGCCAGGGATCAAAACTATTTGAACACCACATTTGAGCAAAAACATTCGAACAAAAATATTTGAACATCAACAAATACGATATGCCACATTAATAGGCTAAACAAAAAGTCACCATTTTATCCATTGATGCATTTGCCAAAGTTCAACATCCATTTAAGATAAAAAAAAAAATCTCAGGGGCACCTGGGTGGCTCAGTCGGTTGAGCATCAGACTTCAGCTCAGGTCATGATCTCCCATTTCGTGAGTTCGAGGCCCATGTCGGGCTCTATGCTGACAGCTCGGAGCCTGAAGCCTGCTTCGGATTCTGTGTCTCCCTCTCTCTCTCTCTGTCCCTCCCCTGCTCGCACTCTGCCTCTCTCTCTCAAAAATAAATAAACTTTAAAAAACATTTTTTTTAAATCTCAGGAAATCAGGAGCAGAGGAGAACTTCCTCAACCCAATAAAGAACATCTACAGAATGTCCTCCAGGTAAGGTCATGCTTAATGGTGAAAGACTGAATGCTTTTCTCCTAAGATTGGAAGTAAGCCCAAGACATTTTCCCTGGTCTCTCCCACTCAACATAGGGCTGGAAGTGCTAGCCAGTGCAAAATATGGCAATAAAAGAAAATAAAGACTATACAAGTTGGAAAGAAATAAACATAATGACTGCTATTTACAGAAACGTGATGTCTATCTAGAAACTCCATAGGAACACACACACGCGCACACACACACACACACACACACTCACAGTCCACTTCTAATGACAGAGTCTATCAATGTCACAGAATACAGGTCGACATATAAAAATCAATTGTATTTCTTTTTGTAAATTTTTTAATGTTTATTTTTGAGAGAGACAGACAGAGCATGAGCAGGGGAGTCGGAGGGGCAGAGAGAGAAGGAGACACAGAAGCTGAAGCAGGCTTCAGGCTCTGAGCTATCAGCACAGAGCCTGACATGGGGGCTCGAACTCATGAGTGGGGAGATCATGACCTGAGCTGAAGTCAGACGTTCAACCAACTGAGCCACCCAGGCGCCCCATCAATTGCATTTCTTTATCCACTCATCAGTTGATGGACATCTGGGCTCCTTACATATTTTGGCTTTTGTTGATAGTGTTGCTATAAACATTGGGATGTTTGTGCCACTTCAAATTAGTACTTTTGTATCTTTTGAATTTGTAAAGAAGATGTGATATATATATATATATATATGCACACACATATATATGTATTATATATATGATATATATATGTGACATATTATATATGTGATATATATGTGATACATTATATATATGTGATATATATCACATATATAATAATATATATTATTATATATATTAGAGTGTTACTCAGTCGTAAAAAAGAAGGAAATCTTGCCATTTGGAACAACCTGGATGGGACTAGAGTGTATTATGCTAAGCAAAAAAGTCAATCAGAGAAAGACAAAAACCACATGATTTCACTCAAATGCAGAATTTAAGAAACAAAACAGATGAACATAGGGGAAGGGGAGGAAACAGAGAGGGAGACAAACCATAAGAGACTCTTAACTATGGAGAACAAACTGAGGGTTGCCGGAGGGGAGGTAGGTGGGGGGATGGGCTAAATGGGGGATGGGAGTTAAAGAGGGCACTTGTTGGGATGAGCACTGGGTGGTATATGTAAGTGAGGGATCACTAAATTCTACTCCTGAAATCATTATTACACTATATGTTAACTAACTTGAATTTGAATAAAATCTTGGAAGACAAAAACGCAACTGCATTTCTGTATACTAACGATGCACATGCGAGAACAGAAAATACCAAATACAATGCCATTTATAATTGTTCACAAATGAGGTATTTAGGTGCAAATCTAACAAAACATGCATAGGACACGTATGTTGATATCTATAGAAATGAAGATCTAAATTTAAATAGAGAGACATACCACGGGCACGGATTGAAGATTTAACATTGTAAAGACGTCAGTTCTCCCCTAATTTGATGCATTAGTCTAATCGAATTCCTGTCAAAATCCCAGAAAACTATTTTTGTAGATATACACAGGTTCATTCAAAAATGTATCTGGAAAGACAAAGGAATTAGACAATAAAACAATTTTGGGAAAGGAAAATAAAGTGGGCAAATCACTGCATGTGGTTTCAAGATTTGTTATCTATAGTAATCGGTACTACACAGCATTGGCAGAATGACAGATATACAGATTAAAGAAACAGAAGGGAGGAGGTAGAAATAACTCCATCCAAGTATAACCAACGGATACGTGACAGAAGTGAGCTGGTGTCAGAGCGCTGGGCAACGTGCAAAGAAAAGGGGAAAAGGAAAAGCCACCTCAGCCTAAACCTCACAGCTTACAGAGAAATCAACCAAAATGGATCATAGATTGAAATGTAAAATGCAGAACCATAAGACTTTAAAAATATTATACAGAAGAAAATATTTGAGATCTAGGGCATGGTAAAGGCTTCTCAGAAATGATGCCAAACACATGGCTCCAAAAGGAAAACAATGCTAAACTGGTTTTTCATCCAAATTAAAAACTTCTGTCTGCAAAAGGCCGTGTGAAGAGAGCGAAAATACAAACTACAGATTGGAGGGAAATATTTGCAAACCACGTAACTGACAAAAGACTGGTATCCAGAATTTATAAAGAACTTTCAAAATACAGAATTAAAATTTTCAGTTGGAAACTGGGCAAAGACATGAAGAGACGTTTCATCGAGGGGGACACACAGATGGTGAGTAAGCGTAGGAATACCAGGGAGCACTACTCAATAATTAAAAACAAACAAGCAAACAAACAAACAAACTCTGAAACATGCAAATCTTCTGCGAATGCCAATCTCCAGGGCGTTGTGATGCATGAGAAAATCTGGTCTCTAAAGGTAACATTACTAGATGATCCCACTTACATGACATTCTAGAAGTGGCAAAAAATGTACATGACAAAATGCAGACTAGTGACTGTCAGAGGGATTAGGGATCACGTGAGAAAGAGGGAGTGTGTGACAATCAAGCGTGGTTATGAAACAGTTCTGTTTCTTGGCGGCTCAATAATGCAAACAGATGATAAAGTGACGGGAAACTATACACGTTTTACTGATCCCAGTTTCCTGGTTTTGAGATTGTACCATAATTATGTAGGATGTACCCACTGGGGGATTCTGTGTATCTGAGACCTCTCTGAAGTATTTTTACAACTCCTTGGGAATCTATAATTATTTCAAAATAAAAGTTTAAAGCACGGTAGCCAGATTAAAGAGACACAGTGCATAGCCAGGGCAAAGATAAGGCTGGCTGTTGACTTTAACTCAGAAACAATGCAAGTCGGTAGACAGTTAAGCAATATCTTTAAAGTATTGAATGAAAGAAAAAACCTGTCTATTTTTAACAAGTTTAAATACTTTCCCAAAAACTTACACGTGAAAAACTGAAATCCATGCTATAAGAAATGTTAAAGGAAGTCCTTCAGACACGTGGAAAGTGACACACATGGAAATCTGTATCTACACAAAGGAATAAAAAAAAAAATGCCAGAAATGGAAATCACATGAGAAACTATTAAAGTCATGCTTTTCTCATTGTTTAAATCTCTTTTTTAAGAAGTTGACTATTTGAAGCAAAAATAGCAACACTATGTTATGAGTTTTATAACATTTGGAGAAGTAAAATATAGGACAACAAGGTGCAAAATCTGGAAGGAGCAAGATACAAGTATAATGCTGTGAGGTTCTTTTACTCGAGGGGACTTGTTGAGAGTAGACCGTGACAAGACAAAGATCATACTAAAGTAACTACTAAAATAACACAACAGTGAATTAAAGGTAAGAAGCCCACAAAAGAGATACATGGAGTCACACAAAATAATCAATTAATCCAAAAGAAGGTAGTAAAACAGAAAAAAAGGAATCAACAAATAATACAAATAGAAAACAAACAGCAAAGTTGTAAGTTAAATCCCAACAACACCATAAACTCATCGAACGCAAGTGATCTGAACACCTCAATTAAAAAGGCAGAGATGGCATAGAATAAAAAGCAAGATACAAGTTTGTGCTGCCTACAAGAAATCTGCTCTACATTTAAAAATGCAAACAGGCTAAGACGGGAAAGGATGACTAAAGATAGACCATATTGACACTCATCAGAAGAAAGTTGGAGAATATCTATGAATATCAGACAAAGTAGATTTCAGAACAAAGATAATAAGGGATGAGACAATCACTTCATAATGATAAAGATGTCAAGTCATCAAAGAGGACACAACCCTAAATGTTTATGTGTCTACTAACACGGCTTCAAAAATCATAAAGCATAAACTGATAGAAATGAAAGGAGAAATAGATAAATCCGCAATAAGAGTCAGAAATTAAAAAAAAAAGTTAATGTTTATTTATTTTTGAGAGACAGAGAGAGACAGAGTGTGAGCGGGGGAGGGGCAGAGAGAGAGGGAGACACAGATCCGAAGTAGGCTCCAGGCTCCCAGCTGTCAGCACAGAGCCCGACAGGGGGCTCGAACTCACAAACCCAGGGAGATCATGACCTGAGCTGAAGTCAGACCCTTAACCGACTGAGCCACCCGGGCGCCCCTAAGGGTCAGAAATTTTAAATCGTTTCTCTCGGAATTGATAAAACAAGAAGACAGTATCTGCAAGGACATTGAAGATGTGAACAATACCATCAACCAACTTGATCTGATTGACGTTTACGGAGCACTACACCAGACGACGTCAGAATTCCCTCTTTTCAAGTGTACGTGGAAAATTTCAAACTGGTAGAATGTATTTCGGCTGTAAGACAAGTTCCCATAAATGTAAAAGGATTCAAGTCATACCTGGTCTGTTCTCTGTCCAAAGTAGAGCTCCATCCATAGAAAGAATGAGTAAGATCTCTGGAAAATCTCTGAATATCTGTATGCTAAATAACATACCCTTAAATAATGCATGTTTCAAATAAGAAATCAAAGGAGAGATTTAATATTTTTAATTGTATGAAAATAAAGCACAAAGTGTCAAAACTTGTGGGCTGTCACTGAAGCAAAACTTGGAGTTGGAGAGACACCAGGGAGGCTCATTCAGTTAAGGGTCCACTTTGGCTCAGGTCACGATCTCATGGTTTGTGAGTTCAAGTCCCATGTCAGGCTCTGAGCTGACAGTGCAGAGCCTGCTGGGGATCTCTCTCTCTTCCCCCCCCTCTCTCTCTCTCAATTCCTCTTTCTCTCTCTACCCCTCCCCCTCTCAAAATAAATACAGTTAAAAAAAAAAGACTTGGAGGAACATTTATATCATTAAACACCCACATTAGAAGAAAAGAAAGTTCTCCAACCAATGACCTCGGCTCCCACCTTAAGAAACTAGGAAGAGGGGCGCCTGGGTGGCGCAGTTGGTTAAGCGTCCGACTTCAGCCAGGTCACGATCTCGCGGCCCGTGAGTTCGAGCCCCGCGTCGGGCTCTGGGCTGATGGCTCGGAGCCTGGAGCCTGTTTCCGATTCTGTGTCTCCCTCTCTCT